>NC_091475.1:139883290-140191290 GCF_036971445.1 Narcine bancroftii
AGCCAGTCTTCCCACTTTCCACCACACTTCTGCATAAATTTCCCAAGGTTTCTGATGTCATACCAAACCTCCTCAGGAAGTAGAGATGCTGACATGCTTTATTCATGATCCCATTAGTGAGTTGGGTCCAGGAGAGTTCCTCCAAAATAGTGACTCCAAGAACCTAAATTTTCTCACAATCTCTACCTCTGATAGCCCAGTGATCACTTGATTGTATATCTCTGGCTTTCCATTTCTGAAGTTAACAATCATCTCCTTAGTTTTGGTGATATTGATTGCAAGATTGTTGTTGGTGCACCATTCAGCCAAGTTTTCAATTTCCATTCTGCATGGTGATTCATCCCCTTCCTTTATACAACCCACTCCCATGGTATTGTCAGCAAATTTGTAGATGGTGTTATTGTCATACCGAGCTATACAGTCCAAGGTGTAAAATGAATAGAGCAGGGGGCTAAGAACACAGCCCTGTGGTGCTCCAGTACTGATGGAGATTGTGGAGAAGTTCTTACCAATCTTCACTGATTGTAGTCTGGAGGTGATCCAATTATACAGTGGGGTGTTAACTCCCAGGTCTTAGAGTTTGCTGATCAATTTTGAGGGGATGATGGTAGTAAATGCTGAACTATAGTCGATATAGAGCATTCTGATGTATACATCTTTGCTGTCCAGGTGTTCCAGGCTTTGTGTAGGGCTAGTGTGATTTGGCCAGTCAGCTGAGGAACATTTGGGAATCCTTGCATTAAAAAAAAATACAAGCCATCCTCATGGTTTTTTGAGTGAAAATTTGATTAAATCTCCACTGCCAAACAATTCTTATGAACTTCTTTTTTCTGATGTGATTTTAATTGATATAGAGACAGTCTAATTGAGGTAGTTTTTGAGAATTAATTAATCCTGAGATGGAGATAATGTGCTTTTGCTGAAGGAAGAGATTTACAGGTGAAATTTCTAGCCTGAATAAAGAAATAAATTTCAAGAGGGCAAGCCACATTTGCAAACTTAATCCTATTCTTGAAAATGGTATTTGAAGAGTTGGTGGGTGCCTTTAGTAGGGCAGCAAGGCCAG
The DNA here is from genome assembly GCF_036971445.1 of Narcine bancroftii. NCBI lineage: Eukaryota > Metazoa > Chordata > Chondrichthyes > Torpediniformes > Narcinidae > Narcine > Narcine bancroftii. The sequence goes on from NC_091475.1 coordinate 139,884,357, forward strand.
AGGAAATGAAACAACCCGTCATTACTGGGCAAAAAAATTTACATTTCAAATCTAATTCTTCAACATGTTCATGAAGAGATAAGTCATGGACATTGTAACCATATTTTATTTGGACTATGTGAAAAATATTGTATTTATGGTGCCACTAGATTAAGTAGAAAGATTGTAACAAAAAAATGTGTTTTTTTTTTGTTGGTATGTAAGTACACCTTCTGGACAACAGCAGATGACAGACTTGCCTCTGGACAGAGTCTCTCCAGATGAATTTCCTTTCACACATGTTGGAGTTGATTATTTTAGACCCTTTGAAGTGAAGTATGTAAGAAGTGTTGTGAAGTGCTCTAGTGTTAGTTTCACATGTTTTGCCATAAGAGCAATTCACATTGTAGTGGCATCATCACTTGACACAGAATTAAAATGCCCTTCAGCATTTTAATTGCCAGACGTGGACAAGTGAAGGAACTACAATCTGACAATGGTACTTATTTTATGGGGGCACTGCATGAGTTAGAGGAAACAATCATAAACTAGAATCAGACTCAAATTCATAATAAACTAGTCCAGAAAGAAATTAATTGAATATTCAATCTCCCTACCGGCTCACACCATGGAGGTGTATGCAAAGATTGATTAGATCAGTGGAAAAAGTTCCTAATTCAATCCTAGATGGACAAAATCTCAATGAGGAGGGTCTTCACATTATTCCATGTGAATTTGAAGCTATCCTCAACAGTCATCCAATCATTAAGACTTGTACCATTCCATATGATTTTGAAACACTTCCCCCAAACCATCTTTTGTTTCTTAAAGGCAAACCTTTATTGCCACCAGGACAATTTCAGAAGGGAGATATATATGCGCACTGCAGGTGGAAGCAGGTACAATTTGTATCCCATTTGTTCTGGAAAATATGGATGAAGAAATATCTTCCACTGTTGTAGGAATGACAGAAATGCTTTAAGATCAGATGCAATGTCACAGTTGGGGATGTTGTGATCATTGTGGACCTTTCAGTGTCTCAAAATACCAGGTTGATGGGGTAGATTGTTGATGCCATTCATGAAAAAAAAACAGGACTTGTATGTCAAGTTTGGATTAAGACTAAAACTGGTTCTCTGAACAAACCAATGACCAAAATGTGTCTTTTCCAAGAAGCAGAAAGCTTTGATATTTGACTTTCACATTCTTTTGACTATTTTAACCAATATATACTATGTTTATTTACTTTTTCTTTTTAATGGATTTTTTTTGGATAATAAGGGGGGGGGGGTGTTGGTATTGTAATGGTTAAAATGTGCTTCATGCTTGCATTTGTCTGTAAGTAGTTTTTGTTGACATACATCATGCCTTCTCCTGGTAATAGCCATTCTGAAGGTCATAGACTGCTTGCTATAGCCAGATAAGCCATTCAGTTTTTGATTCCCTTTGCTCTGCGAAGATGGAGGGCCTTGAAATAGTCCAAAAATTTAAAAATATTGTTGTAAGTATAGTTTTAAGCATAATTTAATTGTTTAATCATAGTTTTAGTACTGTATAAAAATGTTGAAATCTAAACAAGGTTTAATAAACCTTGGAAAACTCAACTTTCATACAGATCTTTTTTGAACAAGTCATAAACAACAAAATTCTAATCGCTTCAGATAATTATAATTAAAGGAAGAGAGTCTTCCTTAATAATTAAAGGAAGACAGTCATGACATTATATTTACATAACTGAAACAAGATTGCAACTTAAAATTGAAGATCCATTTTAACATATGCATATATATATTTTCAAATTATCACACAAATTCATCCCAAAATGGAAAACTGTTCAAAGAACAATGTAATACTCTAAAATGCTGGAGGATTTTCTATGGATGCTGTGTGAACAGTTGAGTTTCTACAGCATGTTTGTATATTTCATTTGACCCCAACATCTGCAGAATTCATTTTTCTTTTACAATCTTTTTGCTTTAAAAAAAAATCAGATACATATTTATAATGTTCAGGTAACAGTAAATAAAAATGACAGATACCAACAGTACAGACAATTCATATGATCCATGTTATTGATTAAAAAATAATCTAAACAAATTTATAAACCCAACCTAATATAGGAGTGATTACTATTAAAGTCAGGTGTTAACTAATTTCAAAATTAATAAGTTCAGAAAAAAATAAAATGAAAAAGGAAAAAATAAAATGAAGACCAAAAATTGATCTATAAATTTTGAAAATAAGTTATAAAATACCTAGAGGAAAAAAAATATTTGTTTTAATAGTTGAGCATCTAATTTACTCTAGAGAGAGGAATGCCATCAAATCCAATAACCATTGTGTGTGTGTGTGGGAGAGGAACAACATCTTTCCATTGCAGCAAAATGAACCTTCTAGCAATCAGAGAAACCAAAGCAACCACATGGCAAAATTAAGATAATTGGTCCACTCATTCCAAAAATAGCAATAAAAGTGCTCAGAGAGAGATGTATATCAATAATTAAAGATAATGTTCTAAATACTTCTTTCCTGTAGTTATAAAGGGAGAACATAGCCAGAATATATGATATAAAGTAACTTCCTGAGTTGCACGCTTATCACAGGATTTATCATAGGACATGATTCACAATTCAATGTTCATCAATTTTTAGGCATTATTTATTCCCCTAGTCTCTTGTCTTTTGGATGTATTCGCTCTCTAGATGCTGAAATAGCATTTTATAGGATTGAGTGGAAATATCTTTTTTGTATACTGCAGAAATTCAACCAAGGTTCCCAATTTGTTAATTGGATTAAATTAATATATTCATCCCCTACAGCTTCAATTTTGTTTTCTAATTAAATCTAAATCTCAAAGTATTGCAGGCAACCAGATGGAGTTGCCCTTCAAGTCCACTCTTATTTAATTTAGCTTTGGACCCCCTAGCTTTGGCTTTAAGACAATCAGCTAATACTTCAGGCATCTCTGGAGCTGGAATACACGTGTGTGTGTGTGTGTGTGTGTGTGTGTGTGTGTGTGTGTGTGTGTGTGCGCGCGCGCGCGCGCGTGTGTGCGTGTGCGTGTGTGTGCATTTGTGTGCATGTGTGTGCGTGCATGTGCGTGCGTGTGCATGTGTGCGCGTGTGTGTGTGTGCGTGTGTGCGCGTGTGTGTGCATGTGTGTGCGTGTGTGTGCGTGCATGTGCGCGCGTGCGTGTGCGTGCGTGTGCGTGTGCGCGCGCGTGTGCGTGCGTGTGCGTGCATGCGTGAGATATAAAATTTGCAGAAGAGTGAATTATTCCCATTGGATTCTTCCTGCTCTTTAGACCTCTCTATTCCTTATAAAATTGTTTTAAAAAAACAATTACCTAGGTATAATTATTAATAGAAAGGTCTTTAACTTGGAATTTTTTTCTTATTTTATTGCATCATGTTAAGAAATCCTTATCTCAATGGTCTACACTTTCGATTATATTGATAGGGAAGGCCAATATTATTCAGGTGAATACCCTGCCTACATTTTTGTATGTTTTTCAAGCTGTATTTGCTCCCAATTTGCTTGGATACATTATAATACATTTTAAGATGTCTCTAGATGAATTGATTTAGAGATTAAATCCATTAAAAGACATTCTCTTATCTCAATACTTGGAGCACATTGCCTTTTTTGCTCTCCAAATGAACTGATAATTTGGTAGTAAGACATACTTGGTGAATTTTGTTCCAATTTAGAAAGCACTTTGGTTATCATACATTTTTATTAATTAGTCCAATTTTACATAATTCCTTTTTAAAAAAAAAATCTTCAGTTCAATGGTCCTGCTTGGGTTTTCAAATTTTTATTTTTTTATTTATATATAGACCTAAACTTTGCTTCCTTTGAGCAATTACCTGCAAAATTTAAATTACCTAATCAACATTATTTTTGCTATTTACAGATTAGGACTCTATTAAACTCCTTAGCATTGAGGTTTCCCCAAGATTTAGATTTTAATCTTATTGGGAAGTACATAATTTTAAACCTAATTAGAAAGGACTGCTTTCAGCCCTTTATGAATGACTTTTAAGATCTAGCGATAGTTCCTTGTCTAACATTAAGAAAATTTGTGAACATGAATTTCAACAACTGTTTGCTGAAGATACAAGGGAATCTATTTTGAAAAATGTGCATTCATCCTTACTCTGTGCTAGACATTCCTTATTACAATGTAATGTAGTCCAAGGAGCTGATATTCTAAAGTTCAATTAGCTAAATTTTATTCCAATATATCCTCTAAATGTAGAATTCATTTTTAAACATTCTTATGAATTTTAGATGGAATTCTGAGTACAGTACTGCATGTAATTTGACCAAACATTTGACTGTAGCTTGTATTATTGATCTGCCTCATCGTTTCATTGAAGAGGATTGTTATTTTGAAAAGTAACCTGTCAGGAATTTATAAAATTCTGAAGCCTTTCCCAATCTTCCATTTCATGAAATATTTAAATACATTTTTTCCTCAAAGTAGCCACACTGCTACATTAATCAAAATAACTAATGAGTTGACTATTCAATGCTATGTTGAAATTACATATCTGTAGTTATTAAAAAAATAAAGCCCTTTATTTCAATGCAAATCTGTTTATTGTGATTTTGGTCAAAACTGCTGTTAAATCTTCTGTTGTGGTACGAGTTATACCAATGTGTGTGTAATACACGTCGAAAGAACCAAAGACTTGTTAATCCAAACCAAGGTTTTATTAACTAAAAGACTGGAGCATATCACAAATAGGTTGACCAGTCCAGAATGACCTGGTCTGGCTAGGAGCAATCCTTTAAGACCTGCCAGTAGGCGTGGCTACACTCTCAGCCAATCACAGTCATCCTGCACTACCATTGGTGATAGAATCTGTACTATCACAGTGTGTTAGCCCCTTTTGCCATATCTTCCTCAGAAGAAGAAATTATTATTATTATTATTTTTTTTTAAAAATCACCTTTTGAGATGAGAACATGGATGACAACGGGAACTCAGATTGTGGGGAATTAGGATCAGGATCTTTTCATATCACGTGGCATTTAGCAGCTATCTCCAACCTTTCATGTAGTTTTATTTGTGTTATTCAGAAAATATAATGAGAAGTCAAGGAGGAAATACAGAGGAGACAGCTTCACAATTTATCAGGAAGAAAAATGATTTCTGGGGGAGAAGTCAATTAAGTAAGAATGAAAAAAACTCTTAACATAATGCCTGCATATTTCTGTGTGCCTAACTTACTGTCATAAAGTAATAAATAAAGTATTGCTCTTTTTTTAAAAAATGATTCTTTCCAATGTATCATATTGAGCTTTTATTTATATATATGAAGATTAAATTCATTGCTTCCCAATGGAAGAAAATTCTGAAGAGGTTACATGTGTCAGGACTAGAGTACTTAAGTACTAACTCTGATGTATGTTTCACTGATGCATGTGGGTCACTGAAAAACATTCATATCAGATGCAAGCTTTGAAAATTATCAAACTTACTTTCGAATTTAATGTTAAAAGTCACTGGAAAAAAAAAAGGAGTTGAAGGAAATCATGTCTTTACAAATACAGCCTAAATGTTGTTTAAAATGTCCATGTTGGATATTGGATCACAAACTTAAATTACAGCTCACATATTTGTATTCCATTCTTCCATTCTAGTATAAATTTTAACCTCCCTCTCTTCTATTTACAAGTGTTGACTGAAATATTATCTATTTCAGGCATTTTTTAAAAAAAATCTGCTTTTCAACTTCATGTTGTCCATTTTAGGACTTCTTTATGCTGTTGACAAAGAGTGCCTGTCTTGTATAAACACTATTTTGTTGTGGTAGGTTTTTCTTTTAATCCACATCTCTCTGTCTCAGTTTTCTGCAAATTACTTCTCATTCTCAAGATATCCATCCCTTCATAAACTTCAAATCTTTCTCAACTTTAGAGACTCTTGTGTACTTAAAAACTAGTTTCAATATTTATGTCGTTGCTTTCAAGTCATTCGTTAATATACATTTGCCAACTTAATGGCCTTTTACATCATTATATCACAAAAGCCATTCACATACTCAAGCTTGTGATACTCTGTAGTCCATCTCTTTACTTTGTATCAGAGCCTAAGAGTCAAATAAAATATCCAGATACAAGGCTGGAAAGCAAAGATATTGGTGCCTCAGATATGTAATAAAACATATTTTAAAAAAAAACATTTAAACCTTAATTTTATCTGTCTGGAGATTTTAAGATTTGCCTAGGAAATAATTTTGCATTTTAACATCCTTTCAAGCTATATATAAAAAAAACTGTATATAAACAAAGCAAAAATACTGGCACCTGGTGTGCAAGTTAAAAATTGCAATGAGGAACAACTGCCCAAAATCATACATTTAACAAGTCTGTACCTTTAGAAGATAAAATAACACAATAATTGCCTTCTGAGCTTTCTTTATTTTTTGCCCTTTTTTTCCTAAACATGCAAAAAAAAACTTTACACTGTGAAATCTCAGCAAAGCTATATTGATCACATGACAAGCACATGGTAATGGAGCCAAAATACCAGTAAGAAAAAGCATCCATAAAACTTACATTAATGGATAAAACAATACAAAACTAACAGTAAAATATAACAATATCAGCAATGAAACATGTACATTAAGATTGATAACATAAACAATTCATTTTCCAAAGAAAACATGAAAATAACCCCCAACAACTAAGCTCCTCCACACTTTCCCTTAGCAAGTAACAAGCAGTGTGAGGAACAGGAAGGGCGGGGCTTAGATGGTACAGAAATGGTGTGCACCACGTATCTCATTCCCTCTGGAAACATTATTAAAGTGACTTTAAATACAAATACTTAATTGAGCTAAAATTCACAAATACAGAATTGAGAATAAAAGTTATTGAAATCCATGTTAACTCTTACACCAGCACATTCTTTCTTATGAGTGGAGCCCAAACCTGCTCACAAAACTCCATAAGGTCTTGCCAGTGCCTTATAAAGCTTCAGCATCACACCCCTTCTCTTATATTCTTTTCCTGTAGAAATGGATGCCAGCAATGCTTTTGACTTCTTAACCACTAATTCAACATGCATTTACCTTCAGGCTATCCTGCATGAAGCCAAACAGAAAGAAATGGCCCCAACACAAACCCCTATGGAACACCAATAGCAACTGGCAGCCAACCAAAATATGATCTCTGCTTTCTGCCAATCACCCATGCTAGTATGTTTCCTCTTATACCATGGACTCTTATCTTGATAAGTAGCCTCATATGCCGCACCTTGTCGAAGACCTTCTGAAAATCCAGTTACTCAACATCCACTGCAGCTTCTTTATCCCTCTTGCCTATCACTTCTTCAAATAATTCCAGTAGGCACTGCAGTTGTGGGATTTTAAATTAAACCACCATCAGCTCCTTTCACAGGGTATTCAAAGCCTGGACAGAGCTGATGGCGGTTGGATCCAACTGGAGCACTGTCCATCCGCTCCCTGCTGTCTGTGGCGTCACACCAGTGGCAGCGCTGCCACTACAGCAACTCTAGCAGCACCACTATTTCACCGAAGTCTGGCAGACTGCTAATACCTTCAGCAGTGAAGACTGATGCAAAATATTCATTTTGTTCCTCTGCTAGCCCTTTGTCTCCCATTATTATTTATCCAACGTCATTTTCCAATTGTCCTATGTTTACTCTCACCTCTCTTTACTCTTTACATAATTGAAAAGATTATGGTATCCTCTTTAATATTATTTGCTAGCCTCCTTTCATAGTTAATCTTTTCCCTCCTGATGAGTTTTTAGTTTCCTTCAACAATTAAAAAAAAATTCAATCCTCCATCTTCCCACTATTTTTTGCTTCCTTGTGTGCCCTCTCTTTTTGCTTTTATGTTGGTTTTGACTTCCCTTGTTAGCCACAATTGTGACATTTTTCCATTTAAAAATTCCCTCATTTTTTGTATGTATTTATCCTTCAACCTCATTTCTTGCAGAAATTCCATCCTTGCTGCTCTGTCATCTTCCCTACCAGTACCCCATTGCAATCAACTTTGGCCAGTTCATCTCTCATGCCACTGTAATTCCCTTTACTCCACTGAAATACCAACACATTTGACTTTTATTTCTTCTTGTTAAATCTGAAATTGAATTCAATCTTATTGTGATCACTTCTCCCTAATGGTTTCTTTACTCTAAGCTCTCTAATCACCTCTGGTGCATTGTACAGCACCCAATCTGGTAGAGTCATGGCAGTTGTTCTCAACCTTTTTCTTTCCACTCACGTACCACTTTAAGTAATCCCTGTGCCATCAGTGTTCTGTGATTGGTAAGGGATTGCTTAAGGTGGTATGTGAGTGGAAAGGGAAGGTTGAGAATCACTGTTCTTGACCCAACTTTTTGCTTGAGAAAAATTGCCATTTCCCCATTTCCTTTGGAGTTATGAAACCATATACATAATGAGTCAATGAGATTCAATTAAATGAGTGGTTTTCAAACTTTTTATTTCCACACACATACCACCTTAAGTGGTACTAATCACAGAGTACTTATGGCATAGAGAATGCTTAAGGTGAATGTGAGTTTAGGGGGACAGTTTGAAAACCACTGATCTACAATCTTTCATTGTTTTCAAGATTGCTGTTCTTGGTATAATTTTTATTTTTTTTTTATATTTAGGCATACAGGAGTCAGTACTGCCCAATTACACCGAGTTAATCTACAACCCCCAGTGCGTTTTGAATGGTGGGAAGAAACTGGAGTACCTGGGGAAAACCTACGCAGACACAGCGAGACTATGCAAACTCCTTGCAGAGAGTGCTGGATTTGAACCCCTGTCCCGATCGTTGGCGCTGTAACAGCATTGTGCTAACTGCTACACCAACCATGTCATTCCAGGAGAAGGTTTTTGAAATCAATTGTCTGCAATTTTTGTTTTCAGTGAGAGAATACAGTTAATATAAGCAGGTATAATCCTGAGTGTCTGTCATACAGCCTAGAAAGAGATCATTTTGTCCATCAAGCCCATGCTGATCATTATCATCCATCCATACTTCATATAACCATATAATTATTAATGTACGAAACAGGTCATCTTGGCCCTTCTAATCTGCACTAAACCAAGTACACTCCTCTAATCCCACCTACCTGCACCTTGCCCATAACCCTCCATTCCCCTCCCATCCATATACCTATCCAATTTTTCCTTAAATGACAGAATGGACCCTGCTGCCACTACTTTTCCAAGAAACATTCCATACAGCCGCAACTCTTTGAGTGAAGACGTTCTCTCTCATGTTACTTATAAATTATTTCCCCTTAACTCTTAACTCATCACCTTTTGTTTCAATCTCTCCTACCCTCAAGGGTAAAAACCTATCCCCATCAATTCTATTTATCCTCCTCATAATCTTAAATACCGCTATCAAATCCCCCCCCACCCCCCCACAGCCTTCTACGTTCCAAGGAATAAAGACCTAATCTGCTCAATCTTTCTTTGTAATCTAGGTTCTGAAACCTAGGTAACATTTTCTTAAATCTTCTCTGCACTATCTCTAATTTGTTGATATCCTTCCTGTAATTCAGTGATTAGGATTGTGCACAGTATTCCAAATTTTGCCTCACCAATGCCTTGAACAGTCTCAACATCACCTTCCAGCTCCTCTATTCTATGCTTTGATTTATAGAGGCCAGCATACTAAAAGCCTTTTTCACCACCCTATCCACATGAGATTCTACCTTCAGGAAATGATGAACCATTATTCCTAGATCTTTCTGCTCCACTGCTTTCTTCAATGTCTCGCATTTACTATTCCTTCCAAAATGAAGCACTTCACACTTCTCAGCATTAAACTCCATCTGCCATCTTTCAGTCCACTCTTCTAAGCAGTTCAAATCCTCCTGCAATCTTTGAAAACCTTCTTCATTATCCACATTTTAGTATCATACATATATTTCCTGATCCAATTTACCACCCAATCATCCAAATCATTAATGTAAATGACAAACAGCAAGGGACCCAATACAGAACCCTGAGGCACAACACTTGTTACCGACCTCCAGCCTGACAAACAATTATCCATCACAATTCTCTGGGATCTCCATTCCAGCCACTGTTGAATCCATTTGACTATCTCAAAGTCACACCGAGCACATGAACCTTCCTAATTAACCTTCCATGCAGAACCTTATTGAAGGCCTTACTGAAGTCCATATAGACAACATCCACTGCTTTCCCTTCATCAATATTCCTAGTCACCTCCTCAAGAAAATTAACAAGATTGGTCAAACATGACCTTCCATGCATAAACCCGTGTTGAGTATTCCTGACCAGATCCTGTCTCTCTAGATACTTATATATTATCTTTAAGAATGCTTTCCATTAACTGAACGTCGGTTTGCCCTCATTGCACATGAACTCCTCAGACTTGACATCGACATAGCCGCTCTCAGTGAAGTCCGCCTGGCAGATATAGGCAGCCTCCAAGAACGCGGCGCGGGCTACACACTCTACTGGTCTGGCAAGCCTTCGGATGAACGACGCCTATCTGGTGTAGGCTTCATGGTCAAGAGCTTCATTGCCTCCAAACTCGAAAACCTTCCGACAGGCCTCTCGGACCGAATCATGTCCATGCGACTCCCCCTTCAAAACAAGCATCACATCACCCTCATCAGTGTCTATGCTCCAACCCTCCAGGTGGAACCAGCAGAAAAGGACAAGTTCTACACCGACCTGCGCAACCTCATCCAATGCACCCCTACAGCCGACAAGGTTGTCATCCTGGGCGACTTCAACGCTCGTGTCGGCAAAGACTCAGAAACCTGGCCAGGAATCCTGGGCAAGCATGGCGTCGGCAAGTGCAACGACAATGGGCGCCTCCTGTTGGAGCTCTGCGCAGAACAGCGGCTTGTCATTACAAACACCCTTTTTCAGCAGAGGGACAGCCTTAAGACCACCTGGATGCATCCCCGATCCAAACACTGGCACCTCCTGGACTACATCCTGGTGCGAGAAAGTGATAAACGAGATGTGCTCCACACCAGGGTCATGCCTAGCGCGCAATGCCACACTGACCACCGGCTGGTTCGCTGCAAGCTCAACCTTCACTTCAAGCCAAAGCCCAGGAACAATAAAGCCCCCAGAAAGAGGTTCAATGTTGGAAACCTGCAGTCAGACGAAGCGAGAGGAAACTTCCAGGCAAACCTCAAAGCAAAGCTCGACGATGCAACCCGCCTCACGGACCCGTCCCCTGAAACCCTCTGGGATCAGTTGAAGACTACCATACTGCAATCCACTGAAGAGGTACTGGGCTTCTCCTCCAGGAAAAACAAGGACTGGTTTGACGAAAACAGCCAGGAAATCCAGGAGCTGCTGGCAAAGAAGCGAGCTGCCCACCAGGCTCACCTTACAAAGCCGTCCTGTCCAGAGAAGAAACAAGCCTTCCGTCGCGCATGCAGCCATCTTCAGCGCAAACTCCGGGAGATCCAAAATGAGTGGTGGACTAGCCTCGCCAAACGAACCCAGCTCAGCGCGGACATTGGCGACTTCAGGGGTTTTTACGAGGCTCTAAAGGCTGTGTACGGCCCCTCACCACAAGTCCAAAGCCCACTGCGCAGCTCAGACGGCAAAGTCCTCCTCAGCGACAAGGTCTCCATCCTCAACCGATGGTCAGAACACTTCCAATCTCTTTTCAGTGCCAACTGCTCAGTCCAAGATTCCGCCCTGCTCCAGCTCCCTCAACAGCCCCTAAGGCTAGAGCTGGATGAGGTTCTCACCCTGGATGAGACATATAAGGCAATCGAACAACTGAAAAGTGGCAAAGCAGCAGGTATGGATGGAATCCCCCCAGAGGTCTGGAAGGCTGGCGGCAAAACTCTGCATGCCAAACTGCATGAGTTTTTCAAGCTTTGTTGGGACCAAGGAAAACTGCCTCAGGATCTTCGTGATGCCACCATCATCACCCTGTACCAAAACAAAGGCGAGAAATCAGACTGCTCAAACTACAGGGGAATCACGTTGCTCTCCATTGCAGGCAAAATCTTCGCTAGGATTCTACTAAATAGAATAATACCTAGTGTCGCCGAGAATATTCTCCCAGAATCACAGTGCGGCTTTCGCGCAAACAGAGGAACCACTGACATGGTCTTTGCCCTCAGACAGCTCCAAGAAAAGTGCAGAGAACAAAACAAAGGACTCTACATCACCTTTGTTGACCTCACCAAAGCCTTCGACACCGTGAGCAGGAAAGGGCTTTGGCAAATACTAGAGCGCATCGGATGTCCCCCAAAGTTCCTCAACATGATTATCCAACTGCACGAAAACCAACAAGGTCGGGTCAGATACAGCAATGAGCTCTCTGAACCCTTCTCCATTAACAATGGCATGAAGCAAGGCTGTGTTCTCGCACCAACCCTCTTTTCAATCTTCTTCAGCATGATGCTGAACCAAGCCATGAAAGACCCCAACAATGAAGACGCTGTTTACATCCGGTACCGCACGGATGGCAGTCTCTTCAATCTGAGGCGCCTGCAAGCTCACACCAAGACACAAGAGCAACTTGTCCGTGAACTACTCTTTGCAGACGATGCCGCTTTAGTTGCCCATTCAGAGCCAGCTCTTCAGCGCTTGACGTCCTGCTTTGCGGAAACTGCCAAAATGTTTGGCCTGGAAGTCAGCCTGAAGAAAACTGAGGTCCTCCATCAGCCAGCTCCCCACCATGACTACCAGCCCCCCCACATCTCCATCGGGCACACAAAACTCAAAACGGTCAACCAGTTTACCTATCTCGGCTGCACCATTTCATCAGATGCAAGGATCGACAATGAGATAGACAACAGACTCGCCAAGGCAAATAGCGCCTTTGGAAGACTACACAAAAGAGTCTGGAAAAACAACCAACTGAAAAACCTCACAAAGATAAGCGTATACAGAGCCGTTGTCATACCCACACTCCTGTTCGGCTCCGAATCATGGGTCCTCTACCGGCACCACCTACGGCTCCTAGAACGCTTCCACCAGCGTTGTCTCCGCTCCATCCTCAACATCCATTGGAGCGCTTTCATCCCTAACGTCGAAGTACTCGAGATGGCAGAGGTCGACAGCATCGAGTCCACGCTGCTGAAGATCCAGCTGCGCTGGATGGGTCACGTCTCCAGAATGGAGGACCATCGCCTTCCCAAGATCATGTTATATGGCGAGCTCTCCACTGGCCACCGTGACAGAGGTGCACCAAAGAAAAGGTACAAGGACTGCCTAAAGAAATCTCTTGGTGCCTGCCACATTGACCACCGCCAGTGGGCTGATAACGCCTCAAACCGTGCATCTTGGCGCCTCACAGTTTGGCGGGCAGCAACCTCCTTTGAAGAAGACCGCAGAGCCCACCTCACTGACAAAAGGCAAAGGAGGAAAAACCCAACACCCAACCCCAACCAACCAATTTTCCCCTGCAACTGCTGCAACCGTGTCTGCCTGTCCCGCATCGGACTTGTCAGCCACAAACGAGCCTGCAGCTGACGTGGACTTTTTACCCCCTCCATAAATCTTCGTCCGCGAAGCCAAGCCAAAGACATCAAAGTTGCAGGCCTATAATTGCTAGGTTTGCTCCTTGAACCCTTTTTAAACAAAGGAACCATATTAGCAATACGCCAATCATCTGGCACAATGCTTATCTTTAATGACATATGAAAAATCACTGTCAGAGCCTCTGCTATTTCCTCACTAACTTCGCTCATGGTCCTGGGGAAAATTCCATTGGGACCTGAAAACTTATCCACCTTTATATGCTTCAAAAGCTCCATACCTCCTCTTTCTTAATCACTACAGTTTCCATAATTACTCTCTTTGCTTCCTTTACCCCTCACAATTCAATATCCTTCTCTTTAGTGAATACTGAAGAAAATAACTTGTTCAAAATCTCCCCATCCCATATGGCTCCACACATAGTTTTCCACTCTAATGGACCAATTGTATTCCTCACTCTCCTTTTGCTATTAACATACTTATAGAAACCTTTTGGATTTATTTTCACCCTGTTTGCTAAAGCCACTTTGTACCTTCTTTTAACTTTTCTTATTTCTTTCTTAAGATTCTTTTTACATTCAATGTATTCTCCAAGCATCTCCTTTATTCCTTGTTTCTTATATTTATTGTAGGTTTCCCTCTGTTTTTGAACCAAGTTTCCAATATCCCGTGAAAACCATGGCTCATTCAAACTTTTGACTCTTGCCTTTAATCCTGACAGGAACATAAAGATTTTAAACCCTCAAAATCTCACCTTTAAAAAACCTCAATTTCTCTATTACATCCTGCCCATAAAACAAATTGTCCCAATCCACTCCTTGTAAATCCTTTCTCATCTCTTCAAATCTGGCTTTTCACCACTCAAAAACCTCAATCTTAGGTCCTGACCTATCCCTTTCTGTAATTACGTTGAAGCTAATGGCACTATGATCACTGGATCCAAAGTGCCCCCCAACACATTCCTCCATCATCTAACTTATATCATTCCCCAACAGTAGTTCCAACACTGCCGCTTCTCTAGTCGGTACCTCTACGTATTGCTCTTAAAAAAAAAACTATCATGCACATTTTACAAATTCCATTCCATCCAGCCTTTTAACAGAATGGGTTTCCCAATCTAAATTTGGAAAATTAAAATCTCCCACTATCACAACCCTGTGCTTATTACAAATATCTGCTATCTCTCAACAAATTTGCTCCTCTAATTCTCACTCCCCATTAGGTAGTCTATAATATTCCCCTATAAGTGCAACTACTCTTTTCCCATTCCTCAATTCCACTCATACAGCCTCCCTGGAGGAGTCCTCCAATCTATCCTGCCTAAGCACCACTGTAATAAATTCCATGACAAGGAATGCTACACCACCCCTCTTGTCCCTCCAATTCTATCACACCTAAAGCAATGAAATCCAGGAATATTTAGCTGCCAATCACATCCCTCCTGCCACCATGTTTCACTAATCGCTACCATGTCAAACTGCCAAGTGTCAATCCACAACCTCAGCTCATCCATCTTCCTTACAATGCTCCTAGCATTAAAGTATATACATTTCAGAGATTTTCTACTATTTATTCTCTGTTTGTCCCTATCTTTTTCTATCATCTCCCCTCCATCTTCATACAGAGAATCTTCCTTCTCTATCACCTGCCTATTCACCGCAAAACTTTGTCTCCAAGCTTTCTTTGTTTGCAATCTAATCTTCTCCTTGCTGTTTTCCTTCACTTGATTCCTTGCCCCCCAACCATTCTAGTTTAAAATGTTCTGAGAAGTCTTCTCAAATGTCCTTGCCAGGATCCTGATCCTCATGGGATTCAAGTGCAACCCGTCCATTCTGTACAGGTCCCACCTCCCCCCAAAAAGGTCCCAGTGATCCAGAAACTTGAATCCCTTCCCCTTGCTCCATCTCTTCATCCACTCATTCATCCTCCACCTCTTTCAGTTCCTGCTCTCAATGCCACGTGACACAGGCAGTAATCGTGGTCCTTCTTTTCATCTCTCTACCTAACTCCCTGTACTCACTTTTCAGGACCTCATCACTCTTCCTCCCTATGTTGTTGGTACCTACATCAACTGCGACCTCTGGCTCATTTCTCTTCTACTTTAGTATATCTTGGACACAAGCAGCAACATTCCAGACCCTGGCACCAGGGAGGCAAACCACCATTAGGTTCTCCTTACTGTGTCCATAGAATCCCCTATCTGCTCTCACACTCATTCTTTTCTCTCTCCCCTTCCTCAAATTCAAAAGAAACAAGTAAACAAATAACTAGCCTTACCTTAATGTGAACATGTTGGATCTCAGCCTCTGCTTGCCGAAGCCTCGTGAGGCACAGCCTCCAAGTCCCACCCTTTCTCTGTGCCTCTCACTCACTGGGCCGTTCCTCGCTGGCCGCTTCTTTACTTTACCCTCCTTTTATTGGCTCTCTACCAATGAAACCCGTCACTATCTCCTCACCCCTCCTTCACTGGACTCCTCCAATGCCTTGCCCGAACAACTAAGCCTGAGTCCCGGTAAGTACTCATCCCATTTAATAGCATAAAGTCTATTGCCTTCTGTGTTGGTAGTTCATACTTCATTATTGTGAGAGTCTTTCCATCCTTTACCTCTGTTGTATTTTGGTTCCATTTACGCACATCAACTGGCTAATTGTGGCAGGCACTATTAGTTAGGTGCATTAATAAGAACATTCAGACTATGCCAAAATATGTCTTGTTTGTGAGCTCAGACAGGTAGTTCAGTGTCACATTAGGTCTAATGCTGACCCTTTCAGTTTGCATTACAGGGGTGAGGTGATTGTGGATATTAGATCAGGGATCAGGTATAGAATGCAATACATAGAAATCTACAGCACAGGACAAAGTTGTGCCAACATAATAACTTAATCTACCAACAGCCTAGAATTTCCTTACTATATTAACCCTCCATTTGTCTCTGTTCCATGGACCTATCTAATCGTCTCTTAAAATATTCTATCATTCCTGCCTCCACCACCATTGCCGGCAGCATATTCCATCCACCTATCATGCTCTGTGTGAAGTATCTTGCTGCTAGGAATTTGTAGATAATGGATGGATGGTGTCTTGGGTTTATTATTGAATTGAGAGTGTTAATCTTGGAAACCAGTGAACATATAGGAATGATATAGTTGTTCATGGAATGGATCAATGGTTGTGGGATAGTGCTAACAATGGCAGTGACTGTGGAGTAGGGGATGATTGGTATTTTGAATGGTATCCGGAGTGGTTGTTATAGAGTTAAGTCATGTCAGGCTGGGTCAGCAGATAGGTAGTCTCGGCTCAAGTTACCAAGAATCTTGAGCTTAATTAGGGAGAAGGGCTGAGAACTTGTTTGCAGGGAGAAGAAACACAAAGGAAATCTGGGTATGCACCAGCATAAAAGAATCCAATCTGAAATGGGTTTTCGGTACTGGTTTTAACCACCCCTCCCCAAAATAAATAAGGTTTACCAGTACATCGTTGAACACTATTGAAATATTCAGTCTGCTGTGATTTAATAGCCTATGTACTCATGTAAAAGTCAACCTCGTGTATAAGTCAACCCTATTTTTGGCCAACAAAACTGAAATTTTCTATCTATCATGTAAACTTCGACCCTAGCCTCTCACCTTGGCCCCTGCGGCCCATAGATCAGAACTTCGAAGCCACGGCCACTGCCACATGCCCATCGGATCTCCCGACACCTCAAATGTGGACTCATGCCTTGGCCCCAGCCACCAGCCCATCAGAGTTCCTGACTACCCGCACCTCGGCCCCGACTGCCGACCAATTGGAACACCCAATTCCACCAATGAGGCAGATACTTACCACGGTACCGAGCTCCCCCATGGTAGATCATGTGTTTTAATGCATATTACTTTAATTCATTGGGTTTTTGTTCTTTATTTGTTTTGTAATTTCTTGACACGATTGCACGATTGCAATCGTGTCTGCCTGTCCCGCATCGGACTGGTCAGCCACAAACGAGCCTGCAGCTGACGTGGACTTTTTTACCCCCTCCATAAATCTTCGTCCGCGAAGCCAAGCCAAAGAAGAAAAAAGAAGAATTTCTTGATTCTCCTGTGAACTTCAGCCCCTCAAAAGTAGTATCACTGTAATAGTCGACCCCATAAATTTAACACTAAAAATGGTCTACAATATTTGATTTTTACACAAGTATATATGGTAAGACATGTGGCAGGTCCTTTATACATCCAGCAGGAAATGTAAAGTTTTATAACAGGATTACTTCAACAATATTGGATTAAATAGAGCCAAAAAAATGGCACAATGTGAGCCACATAGAAAACTACCGTGTAGGAATCTGAAGCATAATAAGAAACAAACTGCTAGAGGAAGTCAATGAGTCAAGCAGCATCAATAAGAGAAAAGAATAGTCAGTGTTTTGGCTCTTGATGAAAAGTTCCAACCTGAAACACTGAGCATTATTTTTTTTTCCACTTGACACTCCTTGACTGCTAAAATCCTTGAGCAGATTGTGCTTAGCTTCAAAGGTAATTTTGTTTTGTCGTCTTACCCACATATATAATAAGGGAATGGATCACAAATATATCTGCCAGATTGTACAGTGGTATATGTTACAATGGCCTTGCAGCTGACTCCCTGCAGGATGTCTCACACAAAGAGGTTGTAGTTGAGGGATAATGAAAAAGAAGGTGAAATTGCACAGTTCTCCCAAAACTTTTCATCTCTCATTCACTATCTCCACTTTCCCTTAAGTAGCACCACACTGGACTCACAACCCACATCTCCGCCATTGGTCTGGCCTTTCCCTATATATGTGGAAGGGGAAGGGGAAATTTGTTCGGATGCAAAGTGATCTTTGCCTTTGAGCAGGTATCAAATGGGGGAATAATAGTTTAAGGAATGCTATTAGTGGATTTATTTTTTTTTATAAATTACCTGTTTGCTGCACTATGTAAAAAGCTCATTATCCCCTTATCAAATTGTTCTGCTACTACCTTTGCAGAAGCTATAGAGATGACACTTCGTAACAAAAACTTGTTAATACAGACAGTCACCAGGTTACAAATGTCCAACTTACGGACAACTCTTACTTATGAACAGACTAAGCATGGCTTCAGGTGCATTGGATAACACCATCCACCATTTTAAGTGTGTTGAATGTGCCTACTTCAAGAAATGGACTCTATTATTTTTATATGCAGAAAAAGGCAAAATGTATACTAAGATACACATTTGACTAACTGATGCTAAATAAGAACCATATGTACCTGTTCCAACTTATCTATAGCTACTCCCTGATTTGCGACCTATGCATCTTAAGTCTATCCACACATAAGATGGAAATTTTGTTTAAAATTTAAAGAAAAATAATATAATTTTTATGGTTTATGTTGTATTTGTCAAAATATAACAAGAAAAGAGGACATGTAAGAGCCAAACTCTTGTTATTCACCTTTTTAGTTGACATACTGGGGTCTGTAGGCTGATCACAGCTATCTTGATTCCTGTCCACATGCACGATGGGTTGGCGTATTGGAATTCAGTTGGTGCATGCGTGAGAGTTAAGAGTGTGAATTCCAAAGTTTCTGGACTTGAAAGAAGCAGGCCTTCTCAAATTCACCAGTTTCCACCAACACTTTGATGTGATATTCTCAGTCTATGAAGTGCTACTTTGCTGGAGTCAAAGTAATTGAACATCTACCCAAATTCACTATTTGGTGCAGCAGAGAACCCTTCTTATATCTGTGGATCACCTGCTGTTCTCTTCACAGCAGCTCTTGGCCTAATTACATTAATTATTTATTAAATCAATTTAAAAGAGTCATGAAATCAGTTCACTTGATGTGATCTTTGTCAACACCTTCAAACTCTACAAATCACTTATTTGGAACCAGCATTTTTATCAAATAGTTTCCCACTGGGAATCTGGAAAGCAGCTGTGAATGCTTGCATGGTTTCTTCTTTCTACTCTGATTGATTTGTCATGTTAAACAAATTATGTGCTTTCATGTAAACGTACACACACACACACACACACACACACACACACACACACACACACACACTCACACACACACACACCCCATGCACATACATGTAAAACACATGCACACACACTCTTGATCACTTGATTAATGTAAAAACACTAAGATACAAATTCTTCCTAACTTTAAATATGATTTATTAACCTTTATCATTACACTTCAAGCATAGTGGTATAACAGACTCACTAATAAAATACTCTTTTTAAGCTATATCGCTACCCTGTGATTATCCATGATTCTGTAATCCATAGAAAGATGATTATATATTTTTCTTTTAACCTTAAATAAGCACTTTATAATCAGAGCTATTTTGACTTTTTCTGCAGTTGTATATCATCTTTAAACCACTTTAACAAGGTTGCAATAAATTAGAACATATCTTCAACTGAAACCATTGATGATTTCAACAACCACAGTAACATGTTCAGATTGCATGAACTCAATTACTTAGTGAACTTGTATTTATGTTTAGTTTTCTGACATTTAACCATTACTATAAAGTGCTAATGATTCTTATCCTTGGTTAATAAACAAATAGATAATTGATTTAAAAAGTAATTAATAATCTTCCAATAGGTGACATCAATAAAAAACAGATATGCACATTTCTGTACATTTTATGTTGGAGTGTTACACGAATGTACTCTAATCAGACTCCCAAAACAGTAGAAGTAGTTTCTCCTATTGGTTAACCAAATGACCTTACATTTAAGTTTATTGGTCACAAAAATGAAAAATAAACTCAATTAGTACTAAGCAAGATTATCATGCTAACCCTGCTCTGGGGTTTATTTAGGAGCCTGATGGCTGCAGGGAAGAAATGGTTTTTAAGGCTGCTGGTGCATGTTTTCATACTCTTCTGCCTTCTACCAAATTGAAGGATGGAGTAGAAAATGTGCCCAAGGTGCGATGGGCTCTTCAATATATTGGAATCCTTCCTTAGGCAGTGGGAGATGTAGATGGAGCCAATGGAGGGGATGAAAAATTGTGTTATTTTCTGAGTTGTACTCAGTATCTTCTGTAGCTCCTTTCAAACTTGAGCAGAACAGCTCCTGTGCCACACTGTGATACATCCAGCAAATATGTTCTTGATGGTGTACCTGCAGAAGATGTTGAGGGTTGAGGGGAACATGCTGAGCTTCTCAGAAAGTAGGGATGTTGGTGGACTTTCTTAATCATCACATCGATGTGTTTGTCCCAGGTCAGGTCATTGGAGGTATTCATTCACCAGAGTTTGAAGCTGTCTCTTCTTTTCACTTCAGCACCATTGATATGGACAGTTGTGGACTCTGACCTCTCTCCTGAAGTCAATGATCATCTTCTTTGCTTATTGACATTGAAAGAAGAAACTTAAAATCTTCGACAAAGTCCTAACATTGCAAATTTTAGTGATCACAAACCTACTTTCTTAAATATCTCCTCATACTTTTGGAGTGTGAATAATTAACTTTTGTGAATCCACACTGCATTCCTCTCAAGGTCAATATAACCTATTGAAAGTTTGCTGATCTGAATTTGACATAGCTCCCTTAATCTGTTCAAACAAATCATTTCTATAATTCAAGCATAACATCTGCTTTCTCCAATTATACTTACCTGTTTATAAATAACGGTATTCTAGTGCAGTTATTTTATTTACCTGTCCTTGATATTTGTAAGATTGCTGCAGAAGTCTTAATGCTCTTTTGGCATTGAGTGTGCCTTTGATTTAATTTAATTTATTTTTCAGAGCCAAAATAAAGATTATGTTGAATTTCATTCCTCTACTAATATTTCTTTTAATTTTATTCTTCCATACATAAGTTAGAGAGATAGAGTCATATTCATAGATTTATCAAATCACACAACATGGAAATATGCCCTTTAGCCCATTGAGTCCATGGTGATCATCCATTGATCCCAATTCTGCATTAATTGTATTATTTTTTTTATTTTTGTCACATTTCCATTAACTCCTTCCCTACACATTTGTGGCAATTTTCCCTGGTCAAATGCTCCTACGGTAGTTCCATCTTAGTTTACAGAACTTAATTTTAATGGTAAATTGACCACTGTAAATTGCCCATGGTGTGTAGGGACCAGTTGAATTTGAGAGGAGGGGAGTTGATGAGAATATGGGGAATATTGTAAATATGTGTCAGATGGTCAACATGGCCTTGGCAATAAATTTTTTAATTTAGACATACAGCTCGATAACAGGCTATGTCAGCCCATGAACTTGTGCCGCCTAACTTACACCCAGTTAACCTACAACCCCGGTACATTTTGAACGGTGGGAGGATACCAGAGCCCCAGGGGAAAACCCATGTAGACATGAAGACAACATAGAAACTCCTTACAGACAGCGTGGGATTCAAATCCCCGTCCCCATCGGTGGTGCTGTAAAGGCTTTGCACTAACCACTATGCCAACTGTGCCATCCCTAATAGCTCCTCTGTTTCTTTGCTCTAAACACATGAGTGTTCGGATGTTTTCATTCATACAGTGATTTTTATGACTTGGGGTGCACTTCATCACATTTGAAATTTTGACCTCATTGACACATGGTAAACCAAGCAACAGGTTTTTGCCAGGCATGCCTTCATAATAATGATAATGAATAGACTATTCTTTTTTTAATTTTCTGATCATTATTCCAAAGAAAATTCATAGTCCAAAAAAAACCTCAATTTCTTTCAAAGAATATGCTTTATGACGTGGTTTTGTTTTGTTTTTCAAAAAGAGTCCACAGCATTTAACTTCAGAATCCATTTAAGTGAAATTGATTGGAAAAATCTTGGCCCAGATATTGAGGAAAACATTCCTGATGAAGGGAACAGGCTGGAAACATTGGTTCCCATTTGCTTCCTATGTGATCTGCTGAGTTTCTCCAGCATAGTTGTGTATTGCGCTTGACTCCAGCAACTATGGACTTTCTTGATTAAAAGAAAACATTCTTCTTCTGCTTTATATTAATACAAAAGGATCTTTATTCCTACCAAAGATTCAAATGGGATTTCACATGAACATCTAGTGTGAAAGATGGTACATCAAATACAGTAATCCTTCCGTTATGAACTGGAAAAGGGAACTTAAAAATGGTGTTCAGAACAAACTCAGAAAGATAATAATTCTACCACACAGGCTGTTTTGTGACATTCCTATTAAATTACGTCTTATTCTATTTATCTGGGGCTTTTATTTAATGTCTCATTTATTATTTGTTTCCTCATATCCACAAAATCAGAATAGAGTGAACTATAAAACTTGTTTAGCTCCCTAATATTTTCTATTTCGGTACTTGACAGATTATAATTTTCTGTCTATTAGATGAATGGGGAAAACAAAGCACGGTTAAAATAAGACATCATTTTAATTAGTTCCTCTCTGTTCCTATCAACTTCATACCTTGCATTCTTTATTTTAAGGTGATGGTCCTGTTGCTGACTGAGAGGAACTAATTTTGAAATCACCTAATTTAGCTTTCATTTGCCATCAGATGAATTTCGATCATAACAAATTAATCTTTAAAACAACAAGGTGAGTCTTTGGCACAGAAAGCATTTCATCAGTTGGTACTAAAGAGCTTAAAGGATTCATGTGCAGAAAAGATAATATATTATTATATTAGCAAAAAATTGACGTTCTTTGTTGTCGGATCCCCAAATCTGGAAGGGATTAGATCCCTGACACGACTGGACAGAATGGATGCAGAAGGGAGGTCTCCAATGGTGGGCGAGTCCAGAACCCTGGGCCATGGTTTGAGGATAATAGGCAAACAATTTAGGACCGAGATGAGGAGGAATTTCTTGACCCAGAGGGTGGTGAATCTGTGGAATTCATTGCCACAGAGGGCAGTAGAGGCAGGTTCATTAAATATATTTAAGAGGGAATTAGATCTATTCCTTCAGTATAAGGGTATTAAAGGTTACGGAGAGAAGGCGAGGACGGGGTACTGAACTTTAAGATCAGCCATGATCTCGCTGAATGGCAGAGCAGGCTCGAAGGGTCGAATGACCTATTCCTGCTCCGATCTTCTATGTTTCTATGTCCAAACTGAAGAGGTGAGAAGAAATTCCTCTTCAGATGCTGAAATGGAGAAAGGAAAGGCGAACTCTATTAATTGGTGATCTGTAAATTTCTTTCTGATGTGATACATTTCAGTATTTATACTATCTCTCTTTTGACATTGATTAATGTCATGGCTAAAATAAGAAAATAGAAAGTGTTTTAATTAGTTCCTCCCTCCTGTTGGTGTTGTTAATCTAACTTCCTTCAACACAGGAAATATAAATTTTGAAATTACTTAGCACAGGCTGTCAAAAACATCCTGGCTAAGTGTAAAATATGACTCTTCACTATTTCAATGAAAATACCAATCCATTCAAAGTAAATGAGTTAATGCTTTAAAGATCAGAACTTCAGACAAATGGTCATTAATATTCTAAGACAAAATGTATGGATCATAATTTAAGATGGCAAATCCAATTATGATCATTCTGAACCTGCTACCAAAATGTTGTTATAGTACATATATGGCAGGAGACAGAACTGGTTCTCTCTGGTGGAGAGTTTGTTTGGATAAACTCGTTAATGATTAATGCTCCTGTGTGCAAAACTGAGCGACCAGCATGAAGGTGGTAAGGTACATGTGGTACTATGGTTTGGGCTTATATTTCTTAGGTAGTAGTTTATCTCTCGCTCCTACTTCCAATTCACCATTTTCCCTTGAATGCCCCAAAGTTCAGCTAGTAAGGAAACTTGAGAAAGAAAGCACAGGAAATTACATCAAGAATTTGTACAGATTTTCTTTGTGTAATTTGTACATTAAAAGTATATGTTGCACACATTGATTTTTACTTATGATCATTTCCAAATTAGACTGCACCCATTTCATGCATGAATCGCCATAACACTCTGGATGATGGTCATTAGATATAAACAGGAATATATCATAAGGTTGTGCAGCACATGCTTTCTCTTCTGACACAAAAATTTCACATTTCAGGGGAGAAATTGATGCCAACATGAATGGATTAAGAATACATTCCACAGGATCCTCTATTGAGATGCCTCTTACGTGGTCTGCATAAACATGATGATGTCCACACAGAGTACCTCCTGGCCCCACCATTGGAAGCCTGGCATTTCCACTGAAAGCCTGGAATTATGTTAATAATTCTTATGAATTAAGATTTGCAGAACTAAGACTTCTGTCCTTAGTGCAATGAAGTGTGAGAGGTGACTTAATATAGAGGCATAAGATTGTGAGAGGCATAGATAGAGGGCAGAGCTAAGGTGGCCATGGCCAATTTCAGAGGACATTTGTTCCAGGTACATGAAGAAAAATTTAGGGGAGATGTTAGAAGTTTTTTTAGCACATGGAATGGTGGGTGTCTTGAAAGCATTTCAGAGGTGATGGTGGCGGCTGGTACAATTAAGACATTTCAAAGATTCTTTGAAATGAATGCAAAAAATGGAAGGTTATGGATGGTGAGGGAGGGGACAATTAATACGATGTGGAGAAGGTTTATATACAGTAGGCCTGCATAATGGCTGATCTGACAGGAGTTGGATGTGCCCCTTATGGATAAAGGAATCGAAGGGGATGGAGTGAAAACAGGAAGAGGGCACTGAGGTCACATGATCAGCCTTGATCCTATTGAATGATGGTCAAGCTCAGATGACTGATGGTCTAAGAATTCATCTATTTCCATGGACATAACTTTGTAGCTCCATTACTCATTTTCCAACTGCATGAAAACGGTTTTCTATTTTCAGATAACCCACACCGTTGGTGATCTCCACCTGCACAGTCATTTGATCACTAAATTTTAAATTTAAGTTAAATGCAGACACAGAATCTACAAACTCCTTACAGCATGGGATTTGTACCCAAGTAACTGTGTTGCACTAATCACCGCCCTTTTTTGCTCCCTTTGTCCACCTTCTCCAACCTGGTTTCCAATGTCCATCTTCATCTTCCCATTTGGTTCCATCAACCATTTACCAGTCTCGATCCATCCCTCCACTTTGTATGGCTACTGATTGACAACCTGTCCTCTTCCATATCAGTCCTGTTGCAAGGTCTCTCTCTGAAACATCAACCCACACACTTTTATCTCTTCAAATGTTGCTTGATCTGTTGAGTTCTTCTGGCATCTGATTTCTTTTCAAGTTTCCAGCATTGGCAGTTTCTTTTGTCTTAATAAAAAATGAAGAATTTGAATTAAAATAACCCATTCTCCAAATTTTGCATAACCTTGCAGGTAGTGAGGTACGTCTGATATATTGTCAGTTTTCTAATACTGGCAAAAGTAGTGATATGGTATTTTTTTAACCTCATGGTTCCGCAGATGACAAGTGAATTGAATTGAACAAGCAGAATAGTTTTCCGTGACAACTGGAGAATTAACTTGTCGAATAATAATCTCACTGTTATTTTGCTGACAATATCAGACAGGATGGTATGCATTAAAATTGTGAAAACTTAGACCTTGGGTGCAATTATATACAAAATATGCCTAAACAGTAGAAGTGAGTAAGGAAGAGTAAGATAGTTGATAGATCATCAGGTCATTGGAGATCGGTATAATGGAGAAAGGGTAATGATGGTCGGGACATTCAAGAGAAATAATGAAACCCTTCAAATAGGAATATTCATAATTTCCAAGAAAAGCAAAGTCTTGTTTATTTTAATGTCTCATTCAATTAAAATAGTCACCTTTTCAACTAATTCCTTTAATTTTATTTTGTTCATTTAATGGGCTAGCATCTCTTTAAAGTACAAAAAATATACACTAAAAATGCTTCATTGGAGCTGTGCACAGCTTAGGGAAAGAACCCAAGGTGACACTTAAGACATGCTTCAGTGTTCAAAGCCCAGATAATATTTAGGCCTGCTTGTTTGGAATAAATGATGGCCAATTGTCTCCATAAGATAACACTGAACATGCACAAACTCAATACCATTGGATTTTTCAAGATTGATGAAGGGTTTCAGCCTGAAATGTTGACCACACTTTTTCTCCCACTGATGCTACTTGACCTGCTGATTTCCTCTGACAGATTGTGCCTGGGTGCTTCAAGGGTTCAAACCGAAGCAGTGACCATTCTTTTACTCCTCTTGATCCCATTTTACCCATTGAGTTCCTTGAGCTGATTGTTTTTGGCATTGCGAGTTGATTGTTGTGCTTTAGTATTTCTAATGTAAAATGAGCTCAAATCTGCTTGTGGATAGATCACTCATACATAAGTGTATGCCTTCCTGATTGCTGTCATTTTGCTTTAGCAATATGAGAAATGAAGCTGTTTATGATTTCTAACTTTAAGGAAAGAACAAGGGACAATAATATGGTAATTAAATGCTCTATATATGTCTAAATGTCCAAAGAGTGTGGAGAATGAATCAATTGACAAAGGAATATTTCCTGGTCATCTTCATCCCCCCTCCTCACTTGCCCCACAGTTTTAAAATTACTTGCTTTTCTCTCTTTCCCAGCACTAATGAGAGTACTTCAACCTGAACCCCATTTCTCATGCCACAGATGCTACGTCACCTGAACTGCCTCAAGCATTTTCTGATTTTGTTTCAGATTTTCAGCAACTGCAGTATCCTGAATTTCATTTTTTGGAAGAGTCTTTGTTGGGCAATACTCAGGTGATCAAACAAAGAGTGGGAAAAATAATGTTTGACTGGAATCTGGAATTCACCGTTTTCAGAGGCAGTGGATATGGTACACTGTGGCCTTCAAGAATGATGAATATATATGTATATATAGTCAAGTCAAGTTTATTGTCATCTGATTATACAAGTACAAATGTATAACCCAACAAAACAGTGTTCTCCGTTATTGGTGTAAAACATGCAGATACACAAGCAAAAATAACACACACACACACACACACACACACACACACACACACACACACACACACACACACACACAGAGAGACAAATAATGCATATGCAGAACAAGTACTATATCTATAAACTTAAATAAATAAATATTGTTTTATACAAATGAGAGTCTTAGATGGTTAGTGTGAGCAGTTCCTTTGGTCATTCAACCATCTCTAAGCGTGTGGTAAGAATTTTTTCCTCAGCATGAAGTTGCTGGCCCAGATACTCCTGTATCTCTTGCATCAATGCCTTACTGATTTCTGTCCCAATTAATTTTCATTATATTGAGACAGAATACTGAATAGATGCTTGTGTCATTATTATTGATTTTTTTTTTTAAATGTGGAGCCAAACCTCTAGTAATTGTACAGAATCAGAATTTATTATAATGAAAAAGTTATAAAATTCATTGTTTTGGGGCAGCGTCACAGTGCAAACATTCATATAAACCACCTTACAAAAATAAATCAAAATAGTACATGAAAAGTCAAAGAAAGGCAATGTCTTTGGTCCATTGATCATTCAAGAATCTGATAGCAGCAGGGAAGAAGCTGTCCTTGTGCCACTGAGTGCTTGTCTTTGGGCTCCTGTATTTTTTTTTCTGATGGTAACAGAGTGAAGAGGTCAAAGCCTACATGGTAGAGTCTTTAAGGATAGAGGCTACTTTTTTTTTAAGATACCACCTCTCGTCGATGTCCTTGATGGAGGGATGTCTGATACCCATGATGTCACAGATTGAGTTAACAATCCTTTGGAGTTTTTCCTTGTCCTGCGCGTTGGCACCTCCATATCAGATAGTGATGCAACCATGCAGAATGTTCTCCACAGTGCTCCTGTAGAGGTTTTTGAGAGACTTTGGTGATGTATCAAATTTTCTCAAATGCCTCGCAAATAATAGCTGCTGGCAAGACTTTTTTGTGATTGCAACTGCATGAAGGCTCCAGGACAGACCTTTGAAGATGGTGGCACCCAAGAATTTGAAGTTCTTGACTATCTCCACTATTGAGTCCTCAATGAAGACTTGTGTGTGTTCTTCTGACTGCCTCCTGGAGTCTACAATCATATCCATTGTTGTCAATGTGACACCACTCAACAAATTGATCTATTTGCCTCCTATATGCTTTCTTATTGCTGTTTGTAATTCTGCTGACAACCATGGTGTCATTAGCAAATTTGTAGATAGCATTGGAATTGTGCTTAGCCACACAGTCATGGGTGTATAGTGTGTAAAACAGTCGGCGAAGAACATTGAGGAGGAGACATTTCCAATTCACACTGACTGTGGTCTTTGGATGAGGAACTCAAGGATCAAGTTGTGAGGGGCTGGTTGATGATGGTGGAGGGGTGCAGAGGCCCAGGGTTTCGAGCTTGTTGACTAGCACTGAAGGTATAATGGTGTTAAAGACCGACCTGTAGTTGATGCTGTATAAGGGGCTGTTTTTGTGGGGTAGCTCCCACAATAGTGACCTTTCCTGGTTTCTATCCTCAGGAAATGTTTATTTTTTTTTAATCACAGCCCTGCACCTGTCAAAGTAAATTTCCTGTTTACTGTACAACCGCTCCAAACTGCACATGACAACTCTTTTTTTTCACTTTGATGAAATAGAATGTAAAGGGTGTTTGTTTTCAGAAGTGAACAATCCACATTGCTGGAATACTACTTATATTTATAGAAACACAGAATTAAATATCAGGAGACTCAGAAACACCAATTGTTTTGCAATTGAGATCAATCTGTTGTTATTGAATGTTTACACAAAAGGGATCCCATAGAATAGTGACTAATGGCCCTGGAACACTTCAACCATTGAAGACAGCTATGTCACAACATCATAAAGGTCCTCTGTCACCCTTATCACATCCTCATTTCACTGCTACTGGGCAGAAGGTACAGAAACCTAAAGACCAGTTCTAGGTTCAAGAACAGTTTCTTTTCAACAGCTATCAGAAACTTAAGCTTCCCGTCCTTACACTGATTTGTGACTGTTCTGGCACAATAAAAGGATATTTCAAAGGATTGCTGTCATGTTGTTTGAACTAATATTACTTTGAATATTTTATATTGCTTATTTTCTCTTATTAATTTAATAAAGTGTGCTATTGCTGTCATTTTTTTCAGTTGATTTTGTAGTTTTTCTACATGTTCAGCTGTAACAGGTACGAATTTTGACACATTTGCGCATTGTATAATGTATATGAAAATAAACCTATTATTGTTATCATTGTATGAATTAAAATGATCTAACTGCTGCCTTGGCTGAGATAATTTCACTTACACTTTATAGTTTAGTTCAACATTTCGATGTTGCACTTATCAGCTCTGATTTAAGTACACACCATTTGGTCTGTACTCAATGGATTGTTCTCATCTCATGATTTTTTTCAGCTGATAAAATGTAAGAGTCAAATTAATATATTAGAGTTAATTGAATTACTCTATAGCATTTTCTGACATTTCTCTCTCCAGTACATGAATATGAAGGCAGCATTTTAAATTATCATAAGGAGGAATCTCAGATGAATGTGCCGAGAATTACCTGTCAATACAACATACCATTATTTAGAAGGAAAGGAAACATAAATGCAATCTGAAGGCAGAATACTGCAGTTGCCAGAAATTAGAAATAAAACTGGAAAATGCTGCAAAGGTCCAGCATTTCAGAAAGCATCTTTGGAGAGAATTTTTTTTTAGGTTTTGTGTCCCAATGCCAAACTTGGTCTGAAGGCAACTAACAATTCTATAATGGAAAAATGGATGTCCAAAGAAAATTCCAGTCTATCTGACACAAGGCTGTTGGCTGATCTATGCTCATAAGATCTCCCAATACTTACTGGATGGTTATAACTCTAATCTTCAGATAGAGAAACTTGGGTTCACTATTAGAACAAACTGTTTGACTGCAGAGGATGTGTGAGTGCTTCAGTCAGAGACACAGACGGTTAGTATCTCTGACGGGACTCTCTTTCTCTTCTCTTTCTCTAATGTTGGATGCGTTGAGCTAGTGGCACCTCTTTGTGTGTCTTTATGGTAAGTAAATTTTGATAAATTCTGTGTATTTATGTGCATGTTAATAAAGGAAGGTTGAATATTTTATAGCACTGAAATAATATCAGAGATTTATAAGAATAGAATTATATCATCAAAATAAAACATGGTTATTTATAAAGATGCAGCTATAGATCATACGTAAGGATATTTGGCACAGGATCTTACTTTTAAGGCAATATATTTTAAAATTAATGAACAAGATCTAAGAAAGATTTGAATTTCTAATCATCTTCACAATAATTTTTTTGGGGGGTGGGGTGTTAACCATTTTGAAGAAAAAAATGAGTCTAACCCTGAAGAAAATGTTGGCAAGGGCACTATGGATATGTTGGAATGTTTCTTGTTAAAAAAAATCTGTGGAATGAAGCAGACTATGCTGACCAGGACACTTGTGTTTTCTACCTGCATAAAGCTACAAATGATCCAGAGAAGTTAAATCATAGAACCCTGCACCCTGCAAGAGTACAAAAGGTGATTGGAATATCTGTAGCAGTTGTTCCATTCTTATAAACATAAAGAATGCTACATTGCTTTTGCAAGCATGAAAAATAAAACTGCAGCCAGCCTTTCTAAAAAATTGTGTAGCTCTTAAGGTAAGAAAATTATGAAATCATTATTTTCAAATTTGCTATTGTTAGAGGAGAAGTGGCTACATGAAGTCATCAGAGGTCTTTGAAAAGGAATCGCAGAGCGTTGTCAGGAGCCAGACGTGAGGAAAAATAATATCAGTGGCACGATTAATGGGACTCAGAAGATTGAAGCCTTTTCTTGTCCCTGTGCAAGCCTTGGCCTGATTAGCATAGCATTTAACGCAATGCTATGACAGGGTGAGAAACCAGTACTGCCTGTAAATGTTTGTACCTTCTTTCCATGGCATGGGTTTTCCCCGGGTGCTCCAGTTTCCTCCCACTCTCTTAAATGCATGGGGTTAATAGGTTGATTGTGCGGCACAAGTTTTATGGTTCGGAACGGTTTTCCACTGTACAATATCATTAAAATTTACAACAAAAATGTTGTTAAAATGATAAAATATTTATTTGAGATAACTGCAGATGGATTAAATCTGGCCAGCCTTGGCACTGATAAAGTGAAGGAGGTTATGAATCAATTGATGGATTGAATAAGGGACTGGAATTAACATTACTCCTATGAGGGTGTTGGGTAAATGATCACAGATCACTGGAATACTATGGCACACTTCATGTCAGATTCAGATTTAGATTTATTGTCAGAGTACATCAGATACAACTCTGAGATTCTGTCCTTCTCAAATCTGCATAAAGCCCATTCAAAGCCATTTTATGTATTAACTAAGAGGCAGGTCAAATATTAAGAAGGCCATAATTTTGGTGTTAGAGTGGCATTTCAGTCACCACACAAATAACCCAGAGGCATGGACCAACAATACAGACATGCGAGTTCAGATTTTACAGATCTATGATTTTCAGATTTATTGTCCGATTAAATACATGACTCCATATACAAACCTGAGATTCTTCTTTTTCCTGCTGGTGAGGCAGTGCAAAAGAAAAACTGACTCAATGTACACATGTAAACAAGTAAAGAACTGAAAACAGATATAGAAATGTAAGCAAACAGACTGTGCAATATAGAGAATGAAAACAAAATCAATAAAGTGCTCAAGGAAGAGTCCTTAAATGAGTCCCTGATTGAGTTTGTTGTTGAGGAGTCTGATGGTGGAGGGGTATAAACCTTATGACACCTTTACTTCTTTCCTGATGGCAGCAGTGAGAACAGAGCATGTACCGAATGGTGTGGATCTTTGATGATTGCTCCAACAGCAGTGTTCCCTGTAGATGTTCTCAATGTTCTGGGCTGTGTCCACTACCTTTTGGAGGGTTTTATGCTCAGGATTATTGGTGCACCCATACCAGACCATGATACAGCTGGTCAGTACACTTTCCACCACATCTCTGTAGAAATTTGCCAGGATTTCTGATATTATACTAAAGCTCCACAAACTCATGTCTCTTTGCTATCTGCAGCATAGAATATCAGTCATGATCACAACATGTATCAGGGCAGCAGTTGGACCAGGAATTACAAAATCATCTAAATTTACAACTCAGAAAAAAAAAGCATCATGCCTATGCAGACCATCGAAGTGATTGCTTAAATATACTTTCTAGTTCCTGGTTAGGACCTGTGTAAAAAATGTCACTTGTTGAGGATATCTAAAATATGTTACTGAATGTGATGAGGTCACCCTTTCAAGCAACAATTTGAGAAAACCCAGCATCCCTCATTACTTTTTTTCTTCTACTAATTAGTTCACACATTTGCTTTCTTTTTATTGACCTCTTTGGTGACAGTTTTATACTCCTTTAGCATTGCCTTCATGTTTGTATCTAGATAGCAATTATTTGTTTAGTTTACATAGGGAGATTGGGGGTTTCCATTGGGTTTGAAGCTGGAAGCCTGCATGGCTGCTTAGTTTTTAGTTTAAAATAAAGTGAGTCAATATGATGTCATCATGAAATCTACATCTTCAATGCTACAGAATCAAATGGCATCTTAGAAAAGTAAAAGTTGGTGTCATTCATCTAAGTGAAGTCTTGCTTCTCTATGGATGGCCTCCATTTTCAAAGTCATGCTTGTATAAATTATGAAATTTATATCAGGATTCCTATCTTTCTCAAATGGACAGTGCTGCAGTTTTCCAGGCTTCCCTATATGTCAGCTTATCAGATTCAAGGTAGATTTAGAAAAAAAATACACATTGCATAACCAGATTAAATAACTAATGATTAAACTCCTAAATGCTTATTTTTAGAAAATGATTTATGTATAGAATTTCTATGTCACTTTCCACAGACAACAGAATGTTCTCTTCTGGCTACCAAAGAATGATACATTTTTTACTGATGGAAAGAGGCAATTCTGGATCAAGTTGGGGTCTCAGACAGATGCTTGTCAGCCACGTTAAGGCTTTCGCACCATTACGTCCTGTAAGG
Source organism: Narcine bancroftii (assembly GCF_036971445.1). Classification (NCBI taxonomy): domain Eukaryota; kingdom Metazoa; phylum Chordata; class Chondrichthyes; order Torpediniformes; family Narcinidae; genus Narcine; species Narcine bancroftii. Next base: position 139,917,770 of record NC_091475.1, read on the forward strand.
CGAAATAAGGAAGTATCATTAACTGCAAAGGATCTCAGTCAGCTCAATGTCTTCTATGCTCTCTTTGGAAGGGAAGACAATGTTACACTATTGTGAGGCACAACAAGCACAGCAACTCAATGCTCCCAGCCTCTGAGGCTAAGGTGAACACAGCATTCAGGAGGGTGAATCCTCAAAAAGCACCCAATCTAAATGGTATACTTGTCAAGTCCTAAAAAACTGTGCAAACCCACAGGCTGGGGTTTTAAGGGCATCTTCGGTCTCTCGCTTCAGCAGCCAGAGGTTTCCACCTGCTTCAAAAGGACACACATTATTCTGGTGCCCAAGAAGAGCATGTTGACATACATCAATAACCATTAGCCAGTGGTACTGGCAGCTAAACTGATGAAGTGTTTTGAGATGTTGGTCATGGAAGGATCAAATTTATCGCAGGACCCACTTCAATACGCCAATCATCTCAGCAGGTCAATGGCAGATACCACCTCCCTGGACCTCCACTCTATGTTAGATCATCTAGACCAGCCATTCTCAACGGGAGATGCATGCGACCCGCTGTGGGTCGCAGCTCATGTAAGGCGGTGGGGGGACGGGGGCATGGACTGAAATTAAAAAAAATTATGTTGTTTGTAAGAGGGAAGTATGGAAGAAACTAACTAAACTTGATTGTTTCATAGGGAAGGGAGCCCATAAACTTTGAACAGAATCTTAAAGGGGCCATAGTCAAAGAAAAAAAAAAGGTTGAAAATGGCTGATCTAGAGAGAAGCAACACATATGTCAAGCTGTTGTTCATTGACTACAACTTAGTATTCAACAAAAGGAGACTAACAAAACTAAAGGATGTAGAACTTTGTTCATTCCTCTGCAAATGAACCCTCAATTTTCTCATTGGCAGATTCTAATCAGTGCAAATCAGCAACATCACCTCCTCCATACTTGACATCAACATAATGTGACAGATTATAGATATAATTTTGGGAGATAAATTGGGGCAGGTTTTTTTTTAGTGTAGGTCACATACAAACACTCCAAAACAGATCTCATTTAAAATACTGGAGGTCTGTTCAAGCTCGACATCAATCTTCAAGGATCAATTTATGAAATACTTTGAGGTGCATGACATGATAGATCCAAGTCAGCATGGTTTCATGAAGAGAAGATCCTGCTTGACCAACCTAATGGATTTTTTTTAGGAAATTTTAAGTAGGGTGGACAAGCAAGAGGGTGTGGATGTTGTGGTTGTTGTGCATTTGGATTTTCAAAAAGCCTTTGATAAGGTGCTACATAAAAGGCTACTTAATAAGATGAGAGCACATGGAATTACCAGAAAAAATAATAGACTTGGTAGATCATTGGCTGATAGGCAGGAAGCAAAGGGTGGGAATAAAGGGATCCTATTCTGGTTGGTTGCCTTTTACTAGTGGTGTTCCGCAAGGGTCAGTGCTGGGGTCACTTCTTTTTACAGTGTATATTGATGATTCGGATTGAGGATTAAATGGTTTTGTGGCAAAGTTTGCAGATGACACCAAGATAGGTGGTAGAGTATGAAGAATAGAAGAAATTGAAAGCTTGCAGAGAGACTTGGACAGCTTAGGAGAATAGGCGAAGAATCGCAGGTGAGATATAATGTTGAGAAATGTACGGATGTGCATTTTGGTAGAGGAAATAAACAGATTATTATTTGGATGGGGAGAAAATTCAACCTCAGAACTACAAAGGGACTTGGGGGTCCTCATGCAGGATAACCTGAAAGTTGACCATGAAGGTGGATCGGCAGTTAAGAAGGCGAATGCTATGCAGGCATTCGTTTCAAAGGGGATTGTATATAAGAATAAAAAGGTATTGACAAGATTCTATGGGGCACTGATGAGACCTCATTTGATATACTGTGTGCAGTTTTGGGCCCCATATCTTATAAAATATATAGCAAGGTTGGAGAGGGTACAGAGGAGGTTTACCAGAATGATTCCAGGAATGAGAAGGATAACATATGAAGAACACTTAGCAGCTCTTGGACTCTTCATTAGAATTTAGAAGAATTAGAGGGGATATCAGAGAAACATTTTGAATATTGAATGGATTGGACAGAGTGAATTTAAATAAGATGTTTCCCCTGCTGGGTGATTCCAGGACAAGATGGCACAGTTTTAGAATTTAAAAAGTACCAATTTACAACGGAGATGAGAAATTTCTTTAGCCAGAGGGTAGTGGATTTGTGGAACTTGTTGCCACATGGAGCTGTGGAGGTAGGATCATTGGGTGAATTTAAAGGGGAAACTGATAGGTATCTATTAGTCAGGGTATCATGGGATATGGGGTCTAGATGCGAGAATAGTTTATCTCAGGGAGGTTTCACGGAGAAGACTCAATGGGCCAAATGGCCTGCTTCTTTTCCCTTCTCTTATGATCATGACTTTGTGAATTAAAATGGTGGAGTGAGGGCAGAGGGAGGATCTCAGGTCCACAGTCATAGGTGGATATGGGAGGGAGGGAAAAAGAGGGAGGCTGTTGGTGGGACACCCTTACCCCTGTCACAACCCCTTCTCACTGTTACCTTTGATTTATTTGCACTGCCTTGATTGTTATTATTTATTATCAAAATATCATTTGTATTTATCGTCTCTTTCAAACTTAATTCAGTATACTACTGTAGTTATTTTTACAAAGTACCTGTTCAGCTGCAGGAAGTCGGAATTTTGGTGCTTATGTACACTGTTTATGACAATCAACTGATTCTTTTATTATGAAGTTCTTATTTCCACATTATACCAAACTCTGTCACAGTCTAGAATGCCATTAATTTTTGAAACATAAACAATAGCGTAATTTTATTCCAACCAGAGTAAATCCAGACGAGTCATCCATTTCCTTGAGAACATTTAGAACTTTTGTTTTATTTCTGTTTTAAATAGTTATAATTGCAATTGCAGTGATTTAAAAAAAAGTGATGTAATGCATTTCTTTGAAACTTTATGATTGGTATCAAGATGTGTTCAAGATTGCTCTATTTCAATGCATGACTGACATGAGAATTTCAAAAGCCCTGTCAGTTTTGGTGGGTGACCAAATACTGCAAATTATAAATGAAAAGGTTGCCTTTCAAGTCCATCTTAAATCTTTCCCCTCTCATCTTAAACCTATGCCCTCTAGTTCTTGAATCAAGTGCCCTGGAAGAAAAAAAACACTGCAAGTTTTCATTTTATCCTTGCGCCTCATAATTTATGAACCTCTATAAGATCACATCTCAGCCTCCTACGCTCTTGGAAATGAATACTCAGCCAATTTAACCTCTCCCTTTAATTCAATCACTTTAGTTTGGGCAACATCCTGGCGAACTTTGTACAGATTCCAAAATTTTGATGTCCTGATTTAATTAAAAGAATTACAAAGATGAATTTCCCACAGGATCGCAGCCTTATCTGCAACATATAGGTACGCAGATATAGTTACACCCCTTCCAAATAGACAAAAGGTAAAAATCCGTACTAATAGTGAAATGACTGAGATAAGTGCAATTGGTCATGCTGCAGATGATATGCTCATTTTGTATCTTTTTCATTTTATTTTATGTTACTTTGGGTTTATATTTGGTTCCTTCAAGGGTCAGTGACTCCATAGATATTTTAATATATTTTTATTGTATTTACACACAACAAAAAGTGTAAGAACAAGAAAAAATATGCTGTAAAGATACAAAGTAATTACAATGTATCCTAGAATTCAAATGAACATCGCAACTAATAATAAACAAACAGAATTTAATATTATATCTCTTGTTCTTGTTCCTGTTAAAAATAAGACTTTAACTAACTTGTCTTAAATCTATACCCCCTAAACCAGTGGTTCTCAAACTTTTTCTTTCCATCCACATGCCACTTTAAATAATCCCTATGGCATCAGTGCTCTGTGATTAGTAAGGGATTGTTTAAGGTGGGAAGTAGGAAGGGAAAGTTGAGAATCACCTCTCTAGACCCAATTGTTACTGAAATATTTTGCTTGAGAAAAATTGTCACTGGCCCATTTCCTTTGGAGTTATGAAACATGCACATAACAAGTCAATTAGGTACGATTAAAACAGTGGTTTTCAAACTTTTTCTTTCCACCCACGTACCACCTTAAGAAATCCCTTACTAATCACAGAGCACCTATAGAATAGGGATTACTTAATGTGGTAGGTGAGTGGAAAGAAAAAAGTTTGAGAACCACTGCCCTAAACTAAAAAAAGGGAGAGAAAGCTGCCGGGACACTTAAACCACCAAAAGGGTAACAGTCACGGTATGTTGGTGAATTGCTTTATATATAAATAAGTACGTTCAGGAAGAGACTACAAACATTTTGTATGTTACAGACAAAACAGTAAACCACTGTATTATTCATTAAACATTAAAATATTCCATAAAAATATGTCACATATTATTAAACTTAGCTTCATTTTTCAAAATATTACATTTAATCTTCTCAAGGTTCAAACTTGATAAGGTTTGGGTCATCCATTGTACATAACTGAGAGAGGTAGAGTCCTTCCATCTTAGCAAAATATATCTTCTCGCCATTGAAGTGGCAAAAGCTATTACAAGGCAATCTGAGGCCGATAATCAACTTTTCTCTATCGCCACACCAAATAAAGTTGTAATGGGATGAGGTTGAATAGTAACTGAGAAAATACTGGAAAATGCATTAAAAATTTCCTTCCATAATGACCTAATGCTGAACAGGACCAAAACATATGAAATAAAGACTCCATAGATTTTTTTGTATGTATGTTTCATTTAAATAATCTTTTCCCTGTGATATTAGGGTATGGGAGGGAAGAGAGAGGAGTGGGCGGTGGATGATGAATAAAGGGCTCTGTATGTAATATATAATTGTTGAAAAAGATTGTATTGTTGTTTTCGATTTGTGCGAGTCTTGGAAAATCAAACAAAATAAAATAATGAAAAAAAAGATTTGATATTCTTCCTGCAGCTAGGTGACCAGAACAGTGCACTGTACTCCATATATCCCACAATATCTCCCAGCCTTCCCCAGAGCAAAGGTCCTCTCCCCTGCAGTAGTGAGGTCTATGCCAGGGAAATGGCAGGATAGCTCTTACCACCTTGTTGTATCTTTCTGTCATGATGCGTAAAATGCCTCTTCTCCAGTGCCATGAGGGGACAGCATGTTTCTGTAGTTAAATTTCGAAGGGAAATTTCAGTTAACTACACCACTTCCATAAAATGTAGCATATGATAATAACAAAATAACCATAATGAACAATTTTAAAGACTGCCCAACACTATTTAAATTCTCTAATTTGGGACATTTTTTAATGAAAATAAATGTACCTTTGAGTGCTATAGATAAAAATGTCTGATCAATATGAAATACCGTTGAGGAAAAAGATGTGCATCAAAGATAAAATGCCAATCTGTATAGGCTCAGTTGCTTCAGAAGGCCAGTATTACACTCATTATTTTTTTTTAGATTTAATATCACCACTTTCATGTTCATTTTCATTATTGCCCTCTTATAGACATGGATAATAAATCAACCGAGTCAATGCTTAAGCAATTCTTTAACAATTCTCACTGGCTGTGAGAGCCGAATCATTATCCATCAAAGACAATATAAAATGATTATTTTTGGTATGTTGCTGCGGCTGGTGGAAGTACATTAATACTAGGTCAATTGGCAGAACAGTAGGCTTGTCAAAGGTGAAGTATACTCCAAAGAGAAGTGTTTTCTGTGGCAGAATATGTATCAGCACCTAAAACTGCAGGCTTATTCTCATTAATAGATCAATTGTGTGCTGCGGAGTATGTATTTAAAAGAAGATTAACCTGCAAATATCTGAGCCTCACGTAATATATATCAGCAGTGTTTGGGCGAGATTTAATTTATGTTTGGACATATCAAAACACACAATGCCGATTCTACCTGTGTCTCTCAAGCCACCTGGAAAAGGCCAAAGGGGGAATCCCGTAGCATGATATTAGCATCTGGAAGCAAGGTTCAGAGAGTTATCCTCAGAGACTCAGAGCTAAACAACAATCTAGCTTGGTGGCTTGGGTAAAAACAAGGTGTTGGATTAATTTGCAGGAAACAGAACAGGACTTGACAATGAAATGCTACAGAGATCTTTTTGACAAATGAGAAAGCCTCAGTTGATTTTTGCTGAAAATTTCTGAATATCTCCATCATTTAAAACATTGAATATCTCCTAAACATTGCAAAACTATGCAAACTGAAAGCAATAACCAAATTGTTTATTCTTTTATAAAACAGAATAAAGTAAGACACCATGAAAATGAAAGTAATTAAAACAGCAAATCACAAATAATTTAAGATAAGAAGAACTCACCATATGCTTCCGACAATTTTCCACAACTCCTCAATTCGATTTAATCTGGTGCAGGAGCCGAGGGGAGGTTATTGAAGTATTAATGCTAGTTAATTACAATTATTGTTGGCATTCCTTTTCTACCTCATGGAGAAATCCATTGGTAACCCTCTGCCATGGAATATTTAGTGTAATTTAGAGTCAAACCACAGTAACAGACCCTCCTGGCCCATGAGCCTGTACCAACCAAATACACCCATGTGATCAATTAATCAACTAAACCCATACATCTTTAAAATATGGGAAGAAATCAGAGCACCTGGAGGAAACCCATGAAGACATAAACTCCTTATATACAGTATTGGATTTGCACACATGTCATTGGTGTTGTAATAGCATTGTTCTAACTGCTACATTTGACCAGTAAGACTTGGATTTCCACATCCATTGCCGAATACTGTATCTCCAATTCTCTATCCAAAACATAATGTCTGATCTCTTGATTCTTCTTCAGCATCTCTTTTCATTGAATATATTTTATAACATGGGTGATAATAAAATTGTGTAATTCAAATCTTAGTTTAAAGAGAATTTAGACTTGAAAAGAATTTAAACAAATATTATCTGGTGGGAATTAGAGCATTTAATCCCAAAATGGGCAGTGCCATCCCTTGGGAGCAGTGTGGAAAAAGGAGGCAGGCAGGGATCAGTGAAGAAAAAAGGGGCAGTCGGAACATTTATTTACATGTGGTCTGGACAGGACAGGTGCCACACGCCAGCCAGATCAGACAGCAGGCTCCATGGGGACTGGTGATCATTGCATTTTCACTTCTGCAAGGGCCAAGACTCTCAGTTTGTAAGTATTGCAAGTTATCTGCAGCCAGATATGGCGACTGGCCATACTGTGTAATATAGGGTATACCTGTATTTACATCTAACAATAGTTTCTAATGTTAAGTAGTTCTTAAGCATTTGATTTTTTTTCATTTCACGTTCATACTTATATTATCGTGTCATGTGCTTTTCCTATTATAATTCCATATGTTTTTTTGGCATGATTTTTTTTACAAAAAAAATATTTTTTTGTTGGAGAATTCAATATAGCTGCAGCACAGCAAACAAAAAAGAAGTGGAGGCAATATAGTGTGAAAACTGTGTAGTTACAGGTGAAATGTGAATTTACCCTTTCATATTGCTGAATAAATTGGTTTACTGTAAGTTTTATTTGCAAAATACATGTGCTTGTTTATAGTGTTAGATAAGTTGTTGTTTTAAAATTGCAGTAGACCTAATACCAAGAAAGGGTGGTGTGTTTGTTGTATTTGTGGGAGGAAGGGTGCTAGGGATGTGGCCTGGGAGCCAAGGGGGCAGCAGCCCAAAGAAGTTTGGGAACCATTGGTTTAGATGATCTTTGGTCTATGTTTAGATTTTACATGGACTTTGGCTCGGATTTTTCAGAATTATTGACAAATACATTATTGGCTTTCACAAATTATTTGAAGTTGCTGACAATAGTTCAGCCATCATCAAAGAGCTTTTCTGTTTGCTGCACTTTATGTCAGTTCAAATTCTGTGAATTTAAGCCAAATGCACACTTATGTTGATGAAAACTTTAAACATCTTCTGTTCCAGGTTGCATCAATGGCATCCTAAGACATGAATACAAGTTGTTTTGAAATAAATTGATAATGCATATGTCTACTGTAATTCCATCATTAAAAAATAATGGAATGGAATGTGCCAAATTTGCTGAAAGACACTTACCAGTCCCATTGTCCACTATGATTATGCTCTTTAACTTTGGATGGGGAAACCTGAATAAACTGGACACAAGCATAAAGAAGAAATCAGTGCAAGTCTGCATAACAGAAGAGCATAGCACAATATAATCTGGTCATATGAATGGCCCTGAACAACTCCTGTCCATGAAACAAATGAAAGGAATTCATACAGTAATAATTAAATGACAACTCCAGTTTTACTCTCGAACAAGAGTGAATAAAGTGTGATGACCGTCTACACCCTGAGTGTAAAGCCCTTCAAATGGTCATGGACACGGCCCAGGACATCACAGGCAAAACCTTCCCCAGTATCAAGACATCTACAGGGAACGCTGTCATTGAAGAACAGCTGCAATAATTTAGTATCCATACCACCCAGCACATGCTCTGTTGTTACTGGTGCCATCAGGAAAGAGGTATAGGTGCCACAAGACTCACACTACCAGGTTCAGGGACACCTGGTACCCATCCACCATCTGTCTCTTAAACGACAAATTCAATCAGGGACTGATTTAAGGACTCGTACTTGTGCACTTTATTGATCATTTTTCATTTTCTGTATTGCACATTTAGTTTGTTTACATTTGTTATCTGTTTAAAGTTCTTTATTTATTTACATGTATACATTGTGTACAGTTTTTTTTTGCATGACCAATAAGTGATAATTCTGCCTCACTCGCAGGAAAAAGAATTTCAGGGTTGTATGTGATGACACGTATGTTCTCTGATGGTAAAGCTGAAATCTGAATTCTGAATCTGGCATTCAAAAACATACTCAAAATGAGGAAACTTAAATAAGATAAAAGGTTTCAAAAATGAATTAAAAATGTTAAAATTTTGTTCACTCAAAACCACTTTCAACACACTTAAGCATTTTTGAAGTTTAACAAATCAAAAGAATAAATACACATAACTTGTCTTAATCTTGTCTTTTTCAAACCTGCAACATCCACATTTGAATGAATGGGCATCAATTCTAATGGTGGAGTATTCATCGGGTCAGGAAATATTAATTTTATCAGAACTAAGAAAGAGAAAGTAATTAAGAAATTAAGAAAGGTGTATCAAGGATTGTTATGAGTGGGGGAAACTCATGTCATTTGAACAGCTGAGAAATAAAACTTTCTTCTGCTATCTTCAGTTAAGATCTTTCTGAAGGGATAAGTTGGGGCAGTCTATGGCCCGACCTGTGTGTAGTAGCATAGAGATTCTAATTTGAAGGAGGAATAAGTGTAAGTTTATTTCTATGATGTATCTCGTATTCCAAAGTGAATTCCCGAAGATGGGCTTACATAAGGCAAAGAAAAGGTGGGAGATGGACTTTGGACAACAATCTACAAGTGATGCTGGTCAGACATGTGTCGAGCAGCATCAGAGAAGTTATTAATGCTAGGTACAATGCAAATTCTTGTATCAACTGTACCTCATACCACAAAAATTACATCAATCCAAACCAAACATTTTGGAAATGTACTTTGCATGTGGTGTAGAGATTGGAATCTTTATCCATTCAACTTAACTGTGTACAAAGGTGAGATCCTTCTGGGAGGACTTGGGGGATATTCTGAAATAAAAATTACAAAGGTGGATTATCTACAGGATGTGGAATAGGACCTTGTGGGAAATATTATGGACGTGTGCTTTAGAAGTCAAAGTACCAAATTCAGTTCATGAAGGTTGCCTTGGCGGTAGCCTGGAAATCTATGCATTCACATGGAAGTCCGATTCCCAACTAAATATTACACGATGGAATGCAGAAATACGGAGTTGTATTCCCATGGAGAAAATCATGTACAATTTAAAGAGGAAATATGACACATTCTTTGGGGTATGGCACCCTTTTCTGTAACATATAGGTTCTTTTTTTCTTTGGCTTGGTTTCGCGGATGAAGATTTATGGAGGGGTAATGTTCACGTCAGCTGCAGGCTCGTTTGTGGCTGACAAGTCCAATGCAGGACAGGCAGACACGGTTGCAGCAGTTGCAAGGGAAAATTGGTTGGTTGGGGTTGGGTGTTGGGTTTTTCCTCCTTTGTCTTTTGTCAGTGAGGTGGGCTCTGCGGTCTTCTTCAAAGGAGGTTGCTGCCCGCCGAACTGTGAGGTGCCAAGATGCACGGTTTGAGGCGATATCAGCCCACTGGCGGTGGTCAATATGGCAGTTGGATCTTCAGCAGCATGGATTCGATGCTGTCGGCCTCTGCCAGCTCGAATACTTCGATGTTGGTGATGAAGTCGCTCCAATGAACATGGTTATCCAACTACACGAAAACCAACAAGGTTGGGTCAGATATAGTAATGAGCTCTCTGAACTCTTCTCCATTAACAATGGTGCAAAGCAAGGCTGCGTTCTCACACCAACATATAGGTTACACCACTTCTAAATGAAAGAAAGCTAAAACTGTATTAATAGTGAAATGACTGAGATAAATGAAGTGGGTTGTGCTGCAGATGATGTGCTCTTGTTTTGTGTTTTTTTTCATTTTACTTTATGTTACTTTGTGTTTATATTTGACTCTTTTAAGGGTCTGTGACTCTATAAATTTTTGTTTCTTTGTATATGTTTGTTTAATTTAAATAATCTTTCCCTTTTGATATTAAGGTATAGAAGGGAAGGGAGAGGAGGGCAAGAGGGAAAAGGTCTTTGAATGCAATACGTCATTGTTAAGAAAGATTGTATAGTGGTTCTAATGGTGGAATATTCATCAGGGAGAGCAGCAGCGGCCCCGGCCCCGGTCCGGGCGAAGTGTAGACGGCGGCGGCCCCGATTCGGGCAGGAGCAAGGGGGAGACGGCGGCCCCAGTCCGGGCACAGGGAGAGCAGCAGCGGCCCCGGCCCCGGTCTGGGCGAAGGGTAGACGGCGGCGGCCCCGATACGGGCAGGAGCAAGGGGAGGACGGCGGCCCCAGTCCGGGCACAGGGAGAGCAGCAGCGGCCCCGGCCCCGGTCCGGGCGAAGGGTAGACGGCGGCGGCCCCGATACGGGCAGGAGCAAGGGGGAGACGGCGGCCCCGGCCTCGGTCGAGTGAGGCAGGTGGAGGCCCCGGTCCGGGCAGGGAGTGGGAGGCGGTGGCCCCAGTCCAGGCACAGGGTGAACTGCGGCGGCCTCGGCCCCGGTCCGGGCAGTATGGACCGACCTAGGAGGGGAGGCAGACCCCTCCAGCCCGGGTAAGAAACCTGCATAGGAGAAGGCCACTCCGATATAAAACCTACGACCCAAGGACCTCGCTGCCACGTCCCAGCTTGCTTGGCCACGGCACACGAACCATGGGTGTAAAGGGTGGGGCCAGTACTGCGCGCACTGCACTCCACCTAAAAGCTCCTTTGCGCAGGCCCGAGGACAGGTCCACGTCCTCCCCCTCAACGTCCTCCCCCTCAACATCCTCCCCCTCCACGTCCTTCCCCTCAAAAGATGCTCACAAACTCAAGCTAGCATGCTGGAACATCAGAACCATGCTAGACAAGACTGACAGCCACCGACCTGAACGTCAGTCTGCCCTCATTGCACATGAACTCCTCAGACTTGACATCGACATAGCCGCTCTCAGTGAAGTCCGCCTGGCAGATGTAGGCAGCCTCCAAGAACGCGGCGCGGGCTACACACTCTACTGGTCTGGCAAGCCTTCGGATGAACGACGCCTATCTGGTGTAGGCTTCATGGTCAAGAGCTTCATTGCCTCCAAACTCGAAAACCTTCCGACAGGCCTCTCGGACCGAATCATGTCCATGCGACTCCCACTTCAAAACAAGCGTCACATCACCCTCATCAGTGTCTATGCTCCAACACTCCAGGCGGAACCAGCAGAAAAGAACAAGTTCTACACCGACCTGCGCAACCTCATCCAACGTACCCCTACAGCCGACAAGGTTGTCATCCTGGGCGACTTCAACGCTCGTGTCGGCAAAGACTCAGAAACCTGGCCAGGAATCCTGGGCAAGCATGGCGTCGGCAAGTGCAACGACAATGGGCGCCTCCTGTTGGAGCTCTGCGCAGAACAGCGGCTTGTCATTACAAACACCCTTTTTCAGCAGAGGGACAGCCTTAAGACCACCTGGATGCATCCCCGATCCAAACACTGGCACCTCCTGGACTACATCCTGGTGCGAGAAAGTGACAAACAAGATGTGCTCCACACCAGGGTCATGCCTAGCGCGCAATGCCACACTGACCACCGGCTGGTTCGCTGCAAGCTCAACCTTCACTTCAAGCCAAAGCCCAGGAACAATAAAGCCCCCAGAAAGAGGTTCAATGTTGGAAAACTGCAGTCAGACGAAGCGAGAGGAAACTTCCAGGCAAACCTCAAAGCAAAGCTCGACGTTGCAACCCGCCTCACGGACCCGTCCCCTGAAACCCTCTGGGATCAGTTGAAGACTACCATACTGCAATCCACTGAAGAGGTACTGGGCTTCTCCTCCAGGAAAAACAAGGACTGGTTTGACGAAAACAGCCAGGAAATCCAGGAGCTGCTGGCAAAGAAGCGAGCTGCCCACCAGGCTCACCTTACAAAGCCGTCCTGTCCAGAGAAGAAACAAGCCTTCCGTCGCGCATGCAGCCATCTTCAGCGCAAACTCCGGGAGATCCAAAATGAGTGGTGGACTAGCCTCGCCAAACGAACACAGCTCAGCGCGGACATTGGCGACTTCAGGGGTTTCTACGAGGCTCTAAAGGCTGTGTACGGCCCCTCACCCCAAGTCCAAAGCCCGCTGCGCAGCTCAGACGGCAAAGTCCTCCTCAACGACAAGATCTCCATCCTCAACCGATGGTCAGAACACTTCCAATCTCTTTTCAGTACCAACTGCTCAGTCCAAGATTCCGCCCTGCTCCAGCTCCCTCAACAGCCCCTAAGGCTAGAGCTGGATGAGGTTCCCACCCTGGATGAGACATATAAGGCAATCGAACAACTGAAAAGTGGCAAAGCAGCAGGTATGGATGGAATCCCCCCAGAAGTCTGGAAGGCTGGCAGCAGAACTCTGCATGCCAAGCTGCATGAGTTTTTCAAGCTTTGTTGGGACCAAGGTAAACTGCCTCAGGATCTTCGTGATGCCACCATCATCACCCTGTACAAAAACAAAGGCGAGAAATCAGACTGCTCAAACTACAGGGGAATCACGTTGCTCTCCATTGCAGGCAAAATCTTCGCTAGGATTCTACTAAATAGAATAATACCTAGTGTCGCCGAGAATATTCTCCCAGAATCACAGTGCGGCTTTCGCGCAAACAGAGGAACCACTGACATGGTCTTTGCCCTCAGACAGCTCCAAGAAAAGTACAGAGAACAAAACAAAGGACTCTACATCACCTTTGTTGACCTCACCAAAGCCTTCGACACCGTGAGCAGGAAAGGGCTTTGGCAAATACTAGAGCGCATTGGATGTCCCCCAAAGTTCCTCAACATGATTATCCAACTGCACGAAAACCAACAAGGTCGGGTCAGATACAGCAATGAGCTCTCTGAACCCTTCTCCATTAACAATGGCGTGAAGCAAGGCTGTGTTCTCGCACCAACCCTCTTTTCAATCTTCTTCAGCATGATGCTGAACCAAGCCATGAAAGACCCCAACAATGAAGACGCTGTTTACATCCGGTACCGCACGGATGGCAGTCTCTTCAATCTGAGGCGCCTGCAAGCTCACACCAAGACACAAGAGAAACTTGTCCGTGAACTACTCTTTGCAGATGATGCCGCTTTAGTTGCCCATTCAGAGCCAGCTCTTCAGCGCTTGACGTCCTGCTTTGCGGAAACTGCCAAAATGTTTGGCCTGGAAGTCAGCCTGAAGAAAACTGAGGTCCTCCATCAGCCAGCTCCCCACCATGACTACCAGCCCCCCCACATCTCCATCGGGCACACAAAACTCAAAACGGTCAACCAGTTTACCTATCTCGGCTGCACCATTTCATCAGATGCAAGGATCGACAATGAGATAGACAACAGACTCGCCAAGGCAAATAGCGCCTTTGGAAGACTACACAAAAGAGTCTGGAAAAACAACCAACTGAAAAACCTCACAAAGATAAGCGTATACAGAGCCGTTGTCATACCCACACTCCTGTTCGGCTCCGAATCATGGGTCCTCTACCGGCACCACCTACGGCTCCTAGAACGCTTCCACCAGCGTTGTCTCCGCTCCATCCTCAACATCCATTGGAGCGCTCACACCCCTAACGTCGAGGTACTCGAGATGGCAGAGGTCGACAGCATCGAGTCCACGCTGCTGAAGATCCAGCTGCGCTGGATGGGTCACGTCTCCAGAATGGAGGACCATCGCCTTCCCAAGATCGTATTATATGGCGAGCTCTCCACTGGCCACCGTGACAGAGGTGCACCAAAGAAAAGGTACAAGGACTGCCTAAAGAAATCTCTTGGTGCCTGCCACATTGACCACCGCCAGTGGGCTGATAACGCCTCAAACCGTGCATCTTGGCGCCTCACAGTTTGGCGGGCAGCAGCCTCCTTTGAAGAAGACCGCAGAGCCCACCTCACTGACAAAAGGCAAAGGAGGAAAAACCCAACACCCAACCCCAACCAACCAATTTTCCCTTGCAACCGCTGCAATCGTGTCTGCCTGTCCCGCATCGGACTGGTCAGCCACAAACGAGCCTGCAGCTGACGTGGACTTTTTACCCCCTCCATAAATCTTCGTCCGCGAAGCCAAGCCAAAGAAAAAATAGTGGTTCTGGATTTGTGTGAGTCTTGGAAAATCAAAAATAAAATATATAAAAAGGAGAAAGAACAGCTTTGCTTTAGAGAACAGAGAAGGTGGGAAAAGTGTTGGATAGATAAAAGGGATTGGCTCTGATTGGGTGATGTAGAATGATCTAAATCAAAAGATGTGGACCAAAGTTTGTTTCCAGAGCCACATCACCTTCTTATGAATATTTTCACCTCTAACCCATCCTAAATGGATTTTTTACACTAATATCACTCATTAAAATTCAGACCCATAAATGTTCATCTGATCTCATCCTTTCAGAGATATTAAACAAGCAGAGATTCAGTGGAGAAACTCATCGGGTCAGGTAATATATATAGGTAGCAATGATTAGTCAATGGTTTGTGTTGGTATCTTTTATAACAAAGTTTGTCTTGCATGTGTTGCTACTTCTCAGCAAGTTGCATATTATTGAGTTTTGGAATAATTATTTTTTTCATTATGTTTTTACATTTTTATGAATGTTTAATACTTTATTTGACATGTAAAAGACTTTGAATTTAGATTTTTAAATAAATTTAGACATACAGCACCGTAACAGGCCATTTCAGACCACGTGTCTGTACTGCCCAATTTACACCCAATTAACCCTCGGTACATTTCAAATAGTGGGAGGAAACTGGAGCCCCTGGAGTACATCCATGCAGGCAGGAAGAGAACGTAGAAACTCCTGATAGACAGCACGGATTTGATCCCTGGTCCCGATCACTGGCACATTAAAGACATTGTGCCAACTGTTAGGCCAACCGTGTAGAGTTAAATAAATATGCACCTTTTTTTCTTTTCTGGTTTGCTGTGCTGGTCATTTAACGTGAGTCACATCAGCAAATGGTGACATTGTAGCAGATGGACAGCTGGAATTCCCATTGAATGGAAATCTGAGAGAAGAATAGCTTCAAAGAAAAAGAACACAGGACCACTGTGAGCAGTTTGCTAGGCAGTGAATTTCAATGCTTCTTTGCTGACCACAAATTCTGAAGCATTGTAAGTGAGCCCTGAAAATAAATTATCAGAGTTCAAATTAACACAAATTTTATCTAAATGGAAATATCCAAAAAAATGCAGCCAGCTGGGCAAGTTACATGAAAAACAATCATTCACCACATCCAGCAAGCTTTTACTTCCAACTGTGGCAACAAATATTTCCTATTTTTTCACAAAGTGCTCTCCTTCTTTGTGCTTGTGAAGCTTAAAAATCATGTCACAGTCACTGTTTTTCTTCTGAATTCTCCAGAAAATATGTTGCCTTTTGAGAGTGTTAATGGATAATGGACATTGAGTGCCCTTGAAGTAAAAATATACATTTTTTTTTCTATTTTATGATGTAATTTTGGTTAAGGATGAATTCAAAATATTTAAAGTTCTTGGTTTACTGGTTAATATGATGACATAAGTGTCTATGTCTTGATACGGCAAAATTAATTCATGATTTATGGTCATTTAATTCTTTGGCTTGGCTTCGCGGACGAAGATTTATGGAGGGGGTAAAAAGTCCACGTCAGCTGCAGACTCGTTTGTGGCTGACAAGTCCGATGCGGGACAGGCAGACACGGTTGCAGGGGAAAATTGGTTGGTTGGGGTTGGGTGTTGGGTTTTTCCTCCTTTGCCTTTTGTCAGTGAGGTGGGCTCTGCGGTCTTCTTCAAAGGAGGTTGCTGCCCGCCAAACTGTGAGGCGCCAAGATGCACGGTTTGAGGCATTATCAGCCTACTGGCGGTGGTCAATGTGGCAGGCACCAAGAGATTTCTTTAGGCAGTCCTTGTACCTTTTCTTTGGTGCACCTCTGTCACGGTGGCCAGTGGAGAGCTCGCCATATAACATGATCTTGGGAAGGCGATGGTCCTCCATTCTGGAGACGTGACCCATCCAGCGCAGCTGGATCTTCAGCAGCGTGGACTCGATGCTGTCGACCTCTGCCATCTCGAGTACTTCGACGTTAGGGATGAGAGCGCTCCAATGGATGTTGAGGATGGAGCGGAGACAACGCTGGTGGAAGCGTTCTAGGAGCCGTAGGTGGTGCCGGTAGAGGACGCATGATTCGGAGCTGAACAGGAGTGTGGGTATGACAACGGCTCTGTATACGCTTATCTTTGTGAGGTTTTTCAGTTGGTTGTTTTTCCAGACTCTTTTGTGTAGTCTTCCAAAGGCGCTATTTGCCTTGGCGAGTCTGTTGTCTATCTCATTGTCGATCCTTGCATCTGATGAAATGGTGCAGCCGAGATAGGTAAACTGGTTGACCGTTTTGAGTTTTGTGTGCCCGATGGAGATGTGGGGGTGCTGGTAGTCATGGTGGGGAGCTGGCTGATGGAGGACCTCAGTTTTCTTCAGGCTGACTTCCAGGCCAAACATTTTGGCAGTTTCCGCAAAGCAGGACGTCAAGCGCTGAAGAGCTGGCTCTGAATGGGCAACTAAAGTGGCATCGTCTGCAAAGAGTAGTTCACGGATAAGTTTCTCTTGTGTCTTGGTGTGAGCTTGCAGGCGCCTCAGATTGAAGAGACTGCCATCCATGCGGTACCGGATGTAAACAGCGTCAAAAACAAAGGCGAGAAATCAGACTGCTCAAACTACAGGGGAATCACGCTGCTCTCCATTGCAGGCAAAATCTTCGCTAGGATTCTACTAAATAGAATAATACCTAGTGTCGCCGAGAATATTCTCCCAGAATCACAGTGCGGCTTTCGCGCAAACAGAGGAACTACTGACATGGTCTTTGCCCTCAGACAGCTCCAAGAAAAGTGCAGAGAACAAAACAAAGGACTCTACATCACCTTTGTTGACCTCATCAAAGCCTTCGACACCGTGAGCAGGAAAGGGCTTTGGCAAATACTAGAGCGCATCGGATGTCCCCCAAAGTTCCTCAACATGATTTTCCAACTGCACGAAAACCAACAAGGTCGGGTCAGATACAGCAATGAGCTCTCTGAACCCTTCTCCATTAACAATGGCGTGAAGCATTTAATTATATTATCCAAAAATAACAGAGGATTGTGTTATGGAGTCCAGAGGACCCCAAAAACCAGCAGTAATAGATATGTACTACAACACAGGGTTACTTAAACAAAAGTAGTTTTCAGAGAGAGATTCCTTTTCCAGGACATCCGCAACTTATTCCTTTTCAATCTGTCTTGCTGACGAAACTTTCCCCCATTCAGGGTTCTCCAGGTGACCCTCTTTCTTTCAGGTCCCCTTTCAGACCACCAGTCTTCTCCGTTGACCAGGCAGCCTTCCAAAGTTTGCCAGGTTGTCCTTCGGGAACTGATTTCTGTCTCCTCTCTCTCTCTGTTTCACTCCCTCCCTCTCTGAGAGCAAAACAGTTCTCCTCTGCCTACAAAGATCACATGCTCTCCAGGGCAAGCTGCCGAGGATACTTTGTTGCCTCCTGCAAAAAGCATTCTGCAAAAGTCCTGCAAATATTCTGTTTTAAAATATGTGTGTGTGCAAGCTGCTCTAACGATTCCTCCCAAACCACCTCTAAATACTCTGTCACAATCGAAACTCAAAAGTAAGCACTTTTCTTCTTCTTAATCATCTACAAATCATGATATTTCTACAAAGATTACTGTCTTTAAGGAGTAAAAAAAAAGCTTATGAAGGATTTGCCCATTGAGGCAGGAGTATTGGTGGGTTTTGTGTTGTGTTCTCTCACTCTTGAAGTAACTACTGTATTAGCTAATCCAGCAAATCTAAAACTAGGATGCTGCTCACATAAAGCCAAAGCTCCACTGGGAACTGTCCTAGTTGGTGAATCATTTGTCATAAGAAACAGCAGGAATACAGAAGAGTGAAATGAACATTCCAATAATGTGAACATTATGCAAGAATTTTCCACTGGTTTATTTAAACCTAATCATCTGCCCTGGTGATTTATTATGGTTGCACTTTTAAGGGGAAAAGGATCACGATTATGTCTCAGGATTCTTTGATCACTTGTCCACAGCAAGGAATTAGATATGAATTATTCCAAAACATGTTTTAAGTCCAATGGCCCTCTCACAAATTCATTATTCAAAAGTGCCCCATAAGGTTGCAAACCCAAAGCCCAACATAAAATCTTTAACATACTAATGAGCAATTGTTTTCCAACAGAGTCAGAACAATAAACTTTTCGACAATTTGGTCTCTGTGAAGGTAAAACATGTAGAATTACAAAATGGTGCTCATAATTTCTCACAGAACCTTCTTAGATACAAAAAAATTCTTCAATTGTGGAGCTCAATGGGCAAGGTACTATTGGCTAAATATATCATCTTGCAAGTTTGATCTCTAATGTTTTCATATTTCTGATGAAAAGTGAATATGAAAAATTGACACTATTTCTCACTCATAGATGTTAACTGACTGATTTGTAGTTCCAGCATTTTCTATTTATACTTTGGGGTTGTTCATCATTAATAGATTCAGATTATATGTCATTTTGTGGAGGGTTTTAATTTCTTCTTAATTGAGCACAAATATCAGACTAAACTGAAAAAAAATCAACGTGACCAATTTTGGAAAGAAAAGGTCAATGGCTGCGTAAAGAGAATGGTTTTGCACTACTGCCAGGTCAGAAAGTGTTGAGAGTTTTCTTTTAAATCAAGTATGATGATCTGTTATGGTGGTGAGTTGCACCATTTATTTGTTTAACATGTCCTTTTCCTTGAATAAAAAAATTATGTTCAGCAAACTAAATAACTGACTGTAACAATTTCTCTTCATTTTTTCATCTCACTGAGAAACACATCAACATTCAGATACGCCCAAATTCACATCTAGTACTAACGCTTAGAGGGCAAAACCATGCACCATTTTTTTTTCCCCACAACCATCAGGCTCCTGAAGGAACTCCACAATAATGCTCTCACTTTGCCCTTGTTTGGTATTTTCTTTTTGTATTGTAACTTTGTACACCCTAAATTGCGGTCTTCTACTTTATTAATATTGGAGCTAACCTATTGGACTACTCACATAGAACTCTTCTAATGTACCCAGTAGAATATGGTAAATAGTTTTAAACACACTCAACCACCTTTAATGTTGTCTACCAATGGAAATACTGTATTGTGTCATTTCATCTTAGACCCATCATTCACTTAGTGGGATGCTTGCAATTGGATTTTCCTTATGTGACCATGGAGCTTCCAAGCTCTCGTTAGACTTAAAGCCTTCTGCATGGTGGAGTAGCCCAGAGTAGATCACAAAGAGTCAATAGAAATTAAAAGATATAGAATGGTGCAATATAATTTTATTCATCTGTTATATTTAACAACATATAATTTTTTTTTAAAATGCATTGAAATCTTTCAGATTTATGTTTTCGATGTGGACAGAAAATTGGTATATTTTGCATTTTACTTGGCAATGTCCTAAATTTAAACATTTGGTTAGAAATGGGTAAATTATTGGAACGAATAATAGGGGTTAAATTTCCACAGGATCCAATGTTATATTTTTTTTTGGGTGATATTAGAGGGGTTAAACCTAAATTAAAATTAAATATGTATCAAGTGAAGTTTGTTCAAATTGTTTTAGCAATAGCTAGAAATTGATTTGCTACTAACTTAAAAATCTGTTGCAGATTTTGAAATGGAAAGATAGCATGCAGAAGTTTGGATTTGTATACCACTTAAGAAAATTACTTATAATTTAAGAGACAAATATATATTTTGAAAGATATGGAGTCCTTATTTTAAAAAAAATTACAAAATATGGGTGTTAATATTTAAATGAAGTTCTGACATTCCCTTCTCCTTAATGTCTCAGTTTATTATAGGAAACTTTAAAGTAAAAGTCTCTTGTCCATTCTTTTTCTTTCTTAATTTGTATGGGATGGGGGAGAGGTGGTATTTTGGGGGGGGAGTTTTCTTAACTATCTTTTTCTTTAATATACCACATGTATTTGTATTGTATCGAATTATCTTTAATTCTGTTTTATTGTGTGGTTTTAAACTAATAAATATTTTTTTAAAAAATAATAATAAAATCACTGCCCATGCACTACTCTAAAGACTTTCTGACAACTCATGCTGTTAAAGTATTTTTCCACTCTCTGCACATCTTTCTGATGATTATAGACAGCTAATAATATTTAAATTGAGTAATATTTAAAAACAAATTTAAAACTATATTCAACATTAACTTCTTTCATTGGGCAAGTTATTGAGTACAAAACTTGTGACCTCAGGATTCAGTTGTACAAGATGTTGGTGAGACCACTTCAGGATATCTAGCAAGAAGAAGGACATAGACATCCATAAATTGGAAATGAATGCAGAGGAGATTCTGCAGAACTAGGGGGCTTGAGCTATAGGGAGTGATTCTGGGTCTTTATTTGCAGGAGAGAAAGGGGCTGATTGGTAATCTTATAGAGGTATATATGACCATGATGGACATGGACAAAGTGAATGCAAACGATTTTTATCCTAAGTTAGATAATTCTAGAACTAGAGTGCATAGTTTTATGATGAAAGCAGAAAGATTTAAAAGTGGAATTTGAGGGAATGTGTACCCTCAGAGGGTGGTCTACCTCTGGGACGAGCTGCCAGATGATAGCAAACACCATTCTGATTCACAATTGCCAGATTTATTGATAGGAGGGCCTGAGAAGGGTGAAGCAAATAAAACTAGCCCAGAATCCCAACATGCAGCATGAACGAGTTAATATGAAGGCCCTGTTCAATGTTATATTACTCTATGAATGAAAATAAAGTGATTGAAAGAAGCTGCTTAGATTTATTTGCATTTTTACTTCAGGCCTTTCACTCCTTTCAGATCCATGAGTGCATGTGAAATGTGTCATCTACAGTTGGCATAAAGCTGAGGGAAAATTTATACCGGTAAAGTACATCTGTGTCTCTTCCCAACCACCACAATTCAATATGTCACAGATCATCCTGGACTGACGCTACGGTGCAATAGGAAGTCAGATTTATGCAAATATAGCCTCCACTGCATTCCTTACTTTAGCACTGGTGTGTGCATGCTCAGAAGTCTGCCTCACATGGACTTGTACACCACATCAAGCTGGTGTTCATGCACAGAGCTGTTAGCTTCCTACATGAAGTGATAGGAACAAAATGCCCACAGGAATATATGAATAACTAGATTATATCAGGCCCAGATACCGAGATTTCCTTTTTTGTTGATGCTGTTACACCCCCAGTGAATAAAGAGCTTTTTAATTAATTTCAAATAAAGAGAGAATCTTTCAGCTTTTGGTACTTAGAAAAAAAATTGTACCAATTTATGATGATAAGGTCAATCTGAAGCACAATCTCCTTGTGATCATGTTGCCTTTCAAGGTTGCCCAGCAACACTCATAGTACAGACTCCTGGCCCAGAAGTCTGATATTTGATTGATGTTTGTGAGGTTACTCACCCAATAATAACATTCACAAATTATTCACAAACTTTAAGCTCTCTGTTGAAAAAAGTCAGTAGTACTAAGTCTCATATCAAATATTTTATCTATGAGTGGAATTTTGCAAAGTTCTTTTTACCAGAGTGGTCATATAATCGCCTGAATTTGATTTGATGCAAAGACATCATTCTAAATATTCTTGTTGAGTGTTGTAAGAGGATAAGGGAAGAATTATTTTAAGTCTACATCAGTCTGCAATTTTCCAGTATGTGTACCTTGGCCCCAATATGTCATATCTTCACAATGCTGTTAAAGCTTCACTTGGCAAAACTTGGCATCAGCAGCCATGAGCTGGTCTTTAAAAAAAATTTGTAAAAACAGTCAAGGGATCTAGCAAAGATAAAACTAATATAGTTGCGAGGAAGCAGTGTTATTAGTGTTGCATGAACTCACTTCTACTGAAAATGTAGGCATTATTACAGGAGGAAAGAAGGTTGAAGCAATGTAGTTTTGATTTGTCAATGTGCCACTGGTGTTGGCACCCAGATGAAGGAAGAGCAAATGTTTTAACATGCAAGGAATGAGAATGCAGTAAGGGAGGGCAGCATAAATCGCCTAGTGGTTCGCACAACGTAATTACATCGCCAGCGATCTGAGCCTGAATCCGGCACTGTCTGTAAGGAGTTTGTACACTCTCCTCATAATGGCATGGGTTTCCTCTAGGTGCTCCAGCTTTTCCAACCCTCCAAAAACAAATGGAGTTTGTAGATTAATTGATGAATTTGGGAAGCACAGGCTTGTGGGACAGAAGGGTCTGTTTCTGGGCTGTATGTCTAAATTAAAACAAACAAAAAAAATTAAGGGCGATTTTAAAATACCAGAGATAAATTGGAAAGTAGGCACAACTGAAACTGAATGAAAAGAAGGCTATTTTATGTATGTAATAGACACCAAGACTCTCAGAAGAGGAATGTGAAAAATGTTTATGAGAAAGAATTGATAAATCAGTTGACACCAAGGGATAGATTTTGTCAGTATAATGAGATAATAGGCTTTGCTGTGCCTATAAACAAAATGGGCAATTGCAACTCATGCAAATTTAAACAAGACTTTTGGGTTCCAACTGCAGGTCTACAACATAAACCATCAAAGATCCATCCATACTGTCTGGAAAAAAAAATCCAGTTTGTGAGACAAATTAATAATCAGAACGTGTTTCTCAATTAAAAGAAGCAGATAACACAAAGGATATCTTTGTATCAGAGATAAAATGCAAAAAAATACTTAAATGAGATAGAAAGCCATTACTAATCACTGCTGGTTAAGGGATTCTGTACATTTAGGCCTGCCTGTCCCGCATCGGACTTGTCAGTCTGCAGCAGACGTGGACATACCTCTCCATAAATCTTCATCCGCGAAGCCAAGCCAAAGAAAGAAACATTTAGGGTGGCTTCTTATTTGAATAATTTTTGCAGATGTGTTCGATAAAAACAAGTAATTGCTTTTAACTTATCTATAATAAATGGACTCATTAACAGTTTAGCCAAAGCTGTAGTGGTAGCATTTTTTGAGTGATTAATTTTAAGATAAAAAACTAGACATGATATTTGAAAAATGGTTGTACAGAAGCAAGTATTCATCAACATTAAAATTGCTCTAATAATTCTTATTCTCTCAATGAAGGAACTGAAAGTTTATTTCTAATTACTGAGACCATTATAGGTATATCATCAATTTAAAAACATTTGTATATGCTCTTAATTATGACACTGTATCTAAAGAAGACTTTTGCAAAGCAAAGCAGAGAGATAGCAAGCTTTAGAGAAAAGTCAAAAAGTTTGTTTGCATAACACTGTTTAATTTAGCACTTTATCATTTCAAATGTACTTCAGGCAGAGTGTAGGTTGACAATTATCATTTTTTGGATTGTTTTAGAACACTGCAGAAATTTAAGGATGCACCTCTTGATGTAGGTCATTCTTGCATGTCAGTTCTGATCTTGGCATCAAAGGATGCTCTTCCTCGAGTTTTCGGAGAGAGTTTTGAAAGTCACTCTACAGTGACTTAGAGACAACCATTGATGAAAATAAAGTTATCCATGGGATAACTTTCAATGTTGGACTTGCATTCCATTAAAGTAAATCTCTTTTGGACTATTGCACAACTCAGCACAGTCCCAAACCCAAAGCTTCCACCTACCAACCCTAGCATCAGCTCAGATTAAGGTGCCCTGTGTTTTCACTCCATCATCTATTTAAGTCATGGTCCATGGAGGGTTACCTCACTGGTCAGACGGGAAACAGGTCGAAGGTTGCTTCTCTCACGTCCATGAAGATCCTATCTCCTCAAAACTGATACCATCATCCTTTTTATCTGAAGTCATGTGAGTCAATACCTGAGACGACCCCCAGCACCCAGGTATATAAAAATGAGCATGGGTGTGACTTTACAGTAGTGAGATATGTGCCATAAGGGATAGTAGTTCAGTCACCAAGCACCTGGGTAGATCATTGTGGTTCACCCAGTTTAAATTGTACATTCAAATCTGGAGCTAGTTCACTTCTTTAATCATTGTCCTGTGTCTGTACATCAGGGGAGAGGTGGAAGGTAATTTTTGTTTTAACCCTTAGTAGTGCTAGGTATCTTCCAAAGGTTCTTGTACCTCAGGAAACCCTCCTGGCAAGATCAGTTTGCATGTGGGAGTGCTGCTTCCTGTTTTGTACTTGTTTCCTGTTTGTACATAAATTCCATATTTTTACTGCTATCACATGTCCAGGGTTGTTGCTTCTTGAACCCTTTGAACCTTCCCCCTGTACCTCAACCATCACAATTACCTAGTCACACTAATTACTCAGTTTCCCTGAATGTCCAACTGGATTTTCCAAATTCCATCGGTTGCTGGCTCTCATTCCTCTAATGTTTGACCTTTTCGACATTCTGATGCATGATTTCACTCACTCCTATTTCCTGCTGGGCAACTTGGTGACTATATTTGTCACTCTCTTAGTTTCTCCTCCTCTAAGGATGCAATATTAATATTGGATGATGTATATTCCTTCCTCCGGTGAAGGATAAAATGTCATGAATGGACAATCCAACCGTTGGCTTTCAGCAGTGTTGCCCACAACCTCACAACAACCATTTACTTCACGAAAATCATGACTTGTTTCATGCAGCATTCCAATAGCATTTAATAGGAATGTGCACCATTGTGTTGAAACGCTCCGTCGTATGTTTAAAGGCTTAAAAACTGCTGTGTCGTCATTTACGTCAGTGCCGATTACAAAATGATGTACCTCAATGCAGATTGCTGAACTTTTGAGAGGCAATTTAGTCAGTCAACATAATCCTTCCTCCAAAGGAGGATAACCAGGTTTATGTATAACCCATAACCGGGTTGTCCATTATTTTCCTTGGATGTTGTAAATCCAGGGCTTTGTGGAACTTGTAAGTTATCATTCACAAGAAGCTTTACCTCTGAGTCAATGCTCTGAATATATAGGTAAACTAGAAAATCTACAGATGAGGGAGTCTAATGCAGTACATAAAAAAAGAGCTGGAGGAACTTAGTAGTGTAACGTAGATCAATCTAATGCAATGTAGATCTCCGACTCCTACGGTACGACCAACGGAAGGACATCTCTGAATCAAAGTGGAAATTCCAGAGGAAGCTAGAGACAGAGATCAATATACACCAGCAATACCACGGAGTTCAGGCCATTACAGCCTACAAAGCAAAAGTGAACACTATAAATGGCTACGATGCTTCACTACCAGATGAGCTGAATACCTTCTATGCCTGCTTTGGGAAGAAGAACCAAACAGTCCCTCCTAGAATCCATGAAAAGTCTGAGGACTCTATCATATCTGTCTCTGAGGGTGACATCAGAGCATCATTCAAGAGGGTGAACCCTCGCAAGGTGTCAGGCCCTAACTGCGTACCAGGCATAGTACTAAAAATCTGCACCAACTAACGTGCCAGAATGTTCATGGAAATTTTCAACCTCTAATTGAGGCAATCAGAGATACCCAATTGCTTCAAAAGGGCATCAATCATCCCAGTACCCATGAAGAATATGAGCTGCTTCAATGACTACCGCTCAGGAACAGTAACTTTTACTGTGATGAAATGCTTTGAGAGGCTGGTCATGGCCAGAATTAACTTGTCCCTAAGCAAAGATTTGGACCCACTGCAATTCACCTATGGCCAAAATTGCTCCTTAGCAGATGCAATGTCACTGGATCTTCACTCAGCTTTGGATCACCTCTAAAACAACAATTCATACATATACCTGTTCTTCATTGATTACAGCTTGGCCTTCAATACCATTATTCCCTCAGTGCTAGTCAAGAAGCTACAAATTCTATGCCTCTGCCCTCTACAACAGGATCCTAAACTTTCTCATTGGAAGACCGCGGTCAGTATGAATTAGTAACAACGTTTCCTCCTCACTGATTATCAACATAAGCACACCCCAAGGATGCATGCTTAGCCCACTGCTCTACTCATTATATACCCACAACTGTGTGGCAAGGCACAATTTGAATGCCATCTATAAGTTTGCCGAAGACACCATAATTGTCGGCTTGAAGACATATACAGGAGGGAAATAGATCAGCTCATTGAATGGTGTAACGACAATAACCTTACACTAAACATCAACAAAACCAAGGACATGATTGTGAACTTCAGGAGGAAGTCAGGGGAACACAAAACAGTCCTCTCAGTAGTGTAGAGGGTCAAGAACTTCAAACACCTGGGTGTCAACATCTCTGAAGATCTGTCCTGGAGACTCAACGTTGATGCAATCACAAAATGTTTTGCCAGCAGCTGTACATTGTGAGGTGTCTGAGGAAATTCGATGTGTCACCGAAGACTGTCGTAAACTACAGGTGTACCGTGGAGAGCATTCTGGTTGGTGGAATCACTGCCTGATATGAAGGTACCAACTCTCAGGACAAGAATAAACTCCAGGGAGTTGTTAACTTGGCCTGCAACATTATAGGCACCAGACTTCACTCCATCGAGGACATCTACATGAGGCAGTGTCTTAAAAAAGCAGCCTCTCTCCTCAAAGACCCCCACCACCCAGGCCATGCCCTCTACACTCTGCTACCATTGGGGGAAAAAAAAGATACAGGAGCCTAAAGATGACACTCAATGGCACAAGGACAGCATCTTCCCTGCTACCATCAGATTCCTAAATAATCAATGAACCAAAAACACTGCTTTACATTTTGTGCATTTTTTTTATATAGTAGTAACATAATATGGTTATAATATGAATGTTTTCTCTATGATGCTGCCTTAAAACACCAAATTTCATGAATTGTTCATGACAATAAATTCTGATTCTGATTCTAGAGAAGGGCTCAGGCGCAAAATGACAACTGCCTTTTACTTCCTATGGATGGTGTGCGACCTACTGAGTTCCTCCAGTACATTTGTGGCCACTGGTCTATGTATTTATTCTGCAGTAAAGCTATCATGTCTAACACAAATGTCTTCCAAATATTCATTCAAAGAGCGACAACATTTCATGTTTGGGTGATGGGCTTGTCCAAAATGATAGCAATATTTGTTTAAAAGCGTGGCATGTTTAGAGTAATGGTGAGCACAGCACTGTTACAGCACCAGCAATTGGGACCAGGGTTTGAGTCCTGTGCTGTCTGTAAGGAATTCTCCCCGTGTCTCTGTGGGTTTTCCCCAGGGGCCCTGGTTTCTTCCCACCATTCAAAGATGTACTGGGGGCTATAGATTAATAGGGTATAATTGGGCCGCATGGACTCAAAGATCAAAAGGGCCTGTGCTGTATGTCTAAATTTAAATTTAAATTAAAAATTTAACATTTGAAGCAAATTAATGTTCAATGTGGTTCTCCCTTTGTGTAAACTACCATTTCAAAGCAAACCATGTTAACTTCTAAATTATCATTTAATTCAAAAGGGGAACATGACCAAGAAAAAATAGTTTTGGCTTTCTTTTCAGATCTATTATGACTTCAGTTGATTTCCAAGTACCTCAATGCCAATAAAGTATTCTCTAAACTGCAGTTCGAACACCAGTATTGGAAATATGATATCTAATATGTGCAAAGCAAATTCCCTCATTAAAAAAATGATCTTCACCAGATCAACTGCTTACTTTGCCTTGCTAGCTAAATGATAAATATTGGCCAGAAGATCAGGTAAAATATGCTGTATCTCTTCAAAGTTGTGTCCCAGAACAGGTGGGGCAGGTCGGACACAAGTTGGAGATCTCATTCAAAAGACAGCACCTCGAACAGTATGGCTTTGTCAGTACTGACGTGGAGTCATTGTGCACACTTTGTGTTAAATAGTCTGGCATGGGAATTGAATCCACAATTTTCTGACAGAAGGAAAATTGAATCATAACTCATAGCAATATGCTCACTAGTCCTTCAAAACCTTCCAGAGGCAATTGTTCACTACAATGGACATCACTATTTAATGTTAGAATCTGTGCTATCAACTGAAGAAATTACAAGTGAGTATACACAAGGCTGCAGTAACTGTTGCAATTTGAAACCTTTGAGAATCAATATTGAATTCAACAATTTGAGATAACCTCTCTTTGTTCCATGGATAGAGGTTAATATTATCTGATTTTTTTCCCCTCTCTCCATTGACTTGATGCACTGGGAATTTCCTACTGCTCTGACCAACATTATTTGATGTTTTTCTCTTCTCCTCCACACATACTCATTAATTTATCATCCAGACAGCTTCATCAACAGCTGATCACGATGGCAACCATGCTGTCAACCTATCAGAGATCTTCCCCTTTTCATCCTTCCTCTGCCCTCTTTGCATTGTTATGAGAATCAAAGACATATAGAGATATGCAACATGGAAACCGTGCATTCAGCCCAACTCACCTAGGCTGACCAGGTTGTCTACTGAAGCTCCTCCCATTCGCCAGTGTTGGGTCCATATCCCTCTATTGGAGAAATGTAGAGTTTTCATATGTACTGAAGTTATTGTTTTCAAACAAAGCCCAGTTGCCTCTTAATTAGGGACAGACTGAGAAGGCACACCAAATAATACTTGTGCAGCAGTTGTGTGGTCATGAACAAGTCCATTTATTTTAGACATTGTATACTCTGACAACCCAAAAATCTTCCAGCTAATTGTAGCCCTAGCTTTGTATAGCGTGAATTGTGGAGAGTCCTGTGACCTTTCCACCTGGAACCTAGTCAGAAGTCACCTCATATGACAATCAATGGTTAGATTTGCCCACAGGGGAGGCTGATGCATGATTGGTCCTCACCTGGACGAGCCCTGCAATGATAAAGTATCATGTGGAATTACTCTGGTTTCTTGCTGTCTTTTGCTGCTGCTTCAAGACCATCACTGAAGTCCAGGCTGCTCCAGAGAGTATACTGTGACGGACCTGTCCTGCATCCCAAGCTGTTGTCGATGCTGGAGACCAAATTTATTTGATATACTTGTTCATTGTAATTAATTTACTGTTCATTAGTGTGCTGTGTGGGTATTGTTTGTTTAACCTTTGCATTCTCAACCGGGAGTTGAGAATGTTTAGAGTGATTTATTTGTAGCCGATGTACAGTTATTTGTGTATTGTTCCTGTGAATGTTAGTCTGTCAGTGAGTGCCCCTTTTGTGAATTCCCTGTGTGTAAATAAACTGTTCGTTAATAACACATGACCAGCCTTGATTCTCTTTGAATCTATCGACCTATTATTCAATACAACACTTTGAAATAATGATAATGTTCACATGCTGCATTTACTATTCCACATTCATTTATCATGAACCAAATTTTGTTTGTAGGATATAATGTTGTACCTGCTTTCCTCATCCAATCTGAAACTGATGTAACCTATTGTATATTTTTGTTTTCTTGCATATTTTGCTTATTTAGTGATCAATTCTCCTTCACACAATCTATATTTCAATCTTTACATCTTTATTTTACTTTCTCTTGAGCAAACCAGGCCTTATAATTGAAACATTTTCCCATTCGATTGTCACACTGCCTCTTTATGCCCCTTAAAAATGGAGATTCAGGTAGACAGGGTAGAGAAGAAAGTAGGAATACTCTGCTTGTGAGTCGAGCAGCATCAGTGAGAGAAAAAAGAATGGTCGACCCTTCAAGGTGAAATTCAGCATATTTTTTATTTTCTTATTTTCGTTATGATTTCTGGAGACTCCTTACCACTTCCGAAACACTCCTGTTCACGTAGCTGTCTAAATGCCTTTTAAGAATTGTAATTGTACCTGCCTCTTTACAACACCCTTTGGCAGCTCACTTCATATGTCCACCGTCTCCTCTATGAAGAGGTTGTCCTGCAGGACCCCTGGTTGGCGTAGCAGTTAGTGCCACACCTCTGCAGCACCAGCAATCAAGGCTGGGGTTTGAATTCCTGCTGTCTGTAAGGAGTTTGTACGTTCTCTTTGTGTCTGCGTGAGTTTTCCCCATGGGGGCTCTAGTCTCCATTCAAAATTTACTGGGGGTATAGTCTAATTGGGTGTAAATTAACTCATGGGCCAAAGTGGCATGTTACCTATGTCTTTTATTTTACCATTTAAAAATTTATATCTTTCATCTCTCACTTGAAACCTATTCCCTCTAGCTTTAGACTCTGTGCCCTTGGAAAATAAAAGACCGTGACTATTCACCTTATTTATGTTCCTCATGATTTTATAAATCTCTCTCAGATAAACCACCTTTCAGACGCTGATCCTGCAGGGAGTAAGGTCTCAGCCTATCTATTCACTCTGAATAAACTCAGACTCTCCAGACTTGTGTATCCATTCTAAACCCTTTCAGCTTAATGACATATTTTCTATGTCTGGGTGACTGGAACTGCATTCACTACTCCAACTCTAACCTCACCAATGCTTTGTGCAATTGATACCTGAAGTGCCAATATTTCTACTCAATGTCCTGGCCACTGAAGCCAAGCTTTCCAAGCACTTGTTCATCTTGATGAAAGGTTCAAGTCTCAAATGTAGACCATTCTTTTTCTCTCACTGATGCTGATCAACCCACAAGCAGAGTATTCCTATCTTCTTCTCCACCCTGTCTACCTGAATCTCCATTTTTAAGGGTTTACGTGCCTGCACCCCTTGATTTGTGCATTCTACAATGCTCACCAAAATCTTATCATTTACTATGTAAGTTATACCCTGGTTTAACTTACCCAAGTACAATATCTCAAACTTGTATGTGTTAAATCCATTCTGCCATTACTTAGTCCACTTGCCCAGTTGATTTATTTATATTGGACTATCAGTCAAGCTTCTTCACTCTCTACTATATCACCAATTTTGGTGTCATCTGAAAACTTACAAACCATGCCAACAACATTGTCCTCAAAATTATTAATATTGATGACAAACAACAGTGGTCCCAGTAGTGATCTCTATGGCACATCATTAGTCACAATCCTTGAATCTGAATAGCAACCCTACACTGCCAGCCTCTTATTCCAACAAGTCAACTCTGAATCAAATTGACCACCTCTTCCTGGATCCCATGCAATCATAAAAAGACAAGTAAAAGATCTTGGAGAGTCCAGCCACCACCCAATCCTTGTTAATCTCCCTGGTGACTTCTTCAAAAGATTTACTTGATTTATCTTTTCCTCAGTTCTGGTGAAAGGGTTTTTAACCTAAAACATTAGCTCTGTTTCTCTTTGCACAAATATTTACATTTTATTTCAGATGATTCATTCATCCAAATGGTAAAGAAGAACATTTATCAATCAGAAATTGTAATTAATTATTGTGAATTCAGATCAATATGCACTGATTGTATCGGTCGTTAGGAGGAGGCATTCATTTTAATTTTGAGCATTTGGACCATGATTCAAAGTTATTTTCCATTGACAAATTTAATCTCTTAGTACAATTTAATTGGCTTCTCAACAGGGACTGGAATGAATGAGATTCATTCAGCAATTATATGCAGTTAGATAAAGAGGATATTCAATATGCCACCAAAAAATCTTGAAAACTTCTATAGGTGAAAGTATTCTGGTTGGTTGCATCCCTGTCTGGTATGGAGGGGCAACTCTCAGTGCAAGAAAAGCAAACTCTATCAAGGAATAAAATTCTATAAAGATAGAGTTGTGCTTATTGTTCCATAGCTTGTTAGCATGGGAATTTTTTTTTAATGTGACAATCAATGGAAATTATTTCTGTGATAATCAATTAGGAAACCAGGATGCCTCTGTGAGAACAATGACTTAGGCTTTGGAAATATCAGGTCCTTTTTTAAATTTATCGGTTTTTCAACATTTTTATTCAAATATCCTACCCAGTTAACTTAAAAAAATTTCATTCAAACACTTTAAGTTGCACATTTTTGTCCTGTGTAATTAATGTTAAAATCAAAATTATCAATAGATGTCAAAATATACAATTTGATTGGTATTAGTTAATTTAAGGCCACGCCTTGAAAATTATACCCAAATTTGGTCTCCTCACCTTAAAAAAAAGGATAAAGTAACCATGGGGGAAGTCCTATGGAGATTCACCAGGCAAATTTCTGCAAGGAGAGGGTCGTCCTCTCAAGAGATGCTGGATTGTTTAGATTGTATTCCTTGCAGTTTACAAGAATGAAGGGTGGTCTTATTCCAATATATAAGCTTGACAGACTAGATGTTGAGATGTTGGATCATCATAATATTTTAAGTTTAATTTAGACACGCAGCATGGTGACAAGACATTTCGGCTCACGATTCCATGCTGCCAAATTATACCCATTTAACCTACAACACCCAGTATGTTTTGAATGGGGTCTGGAACATGGACCCCTAAGAAAAAGTCACACACATATGAGGAGAATGTACAGACCACGTGGTATTTGAGCCCTGGCCCCAGTTGCTGAGCTAACCACTATGCTAACCATCTCACCCATTTTCCCAAGCATGTGCAGAAGGAAATATGTTTAAGGTGAGGGGCAGTGAGGTGTGTTGGGCAAATATTTTACACAGTGTGTGGTAGGTTCCTGGAATGAGCTCTTGGTATTGATGTAATAGTCGCACTTAAGAGGTTTCCAGAAAGACATATAAATATGAAGGAGATGGGTGAATATCTATCAGGTGCAAGCAGAAGAGTTTTAGTTTGATTTGGGCATCATGTGCCGAAAGGCTGTACTGTTTGCATAAGCAGTAGAGTCATGAACAAGGGCAAGTAACTACAAAGTAAAGACTAACTATACAAAACGAGATACATAGCAACATCTTCTGTCGTGGGGAATTTCTCCAGAAGTCTCTTCACAAGGAGCCATGGAGATCAGATCATGAAATATATTTGGGCGTGGTGGGGTGGTAGTGGGAGATGGATAACTGTCAGAAAGGTTAGGGTTTTAATGAACTAGCACAGAAGAGGAATTGAAGCCTGCAAGGATAGACCATGTTTTATTGAGTTGAAGCGGAGATTCCAGAAGAGAATGGAAACAATGAAGGATACATGACAGATGTAGCAGGGCCTAAATGACATAACCTACAGCAAAACTAAATCCGGTGCAGTAGGAGACCTAAAAGCTTCAGTCCCAGATGAACTCCTTCAGCACTGGAGCACCATAAGGCTCTGTAGTGCGCTGTATACAAAAAAAAGGGTGACAAGTCAGCATATAGGAGGGAAATTGAAAACTTGGCTGAATTGTGTACTAACTACAACTTCACACATAATGTCACCAAAACCAAGGAGCTGATAGTCGACTTTAGGAAGGGAAAACTAGAGCCTAAAGTTCAGCATCTCTCAGCTCTAGAGCAATTTTTACTAACAGTGATCAGCTTTTGAACCTCCTCATACTTCCATAAATCTAACCATAATCTACTCCAAAATCATGAAAAAGTCTGTCAGCAGTTGTGAAAAATTGCTTTTTTCTGTTCTTGAATCAACTACGTATATTTATTTATCTACATTTTATTTTATTAATATCTATTTTTATGTCTCAAGATATATTGTAGGTTTTAACTGATATTATTTTAATCTTATTTTACATACCTGTGTGACTGTAGTAAGCAAGAGTTTTGATTTATCTTTACATGATACATATGCGCATGATAATAAATTCTCACCATCATTACAAGTGGACTTCTTCATAGGTTGAATTAGTTCATCCCTAATTGCCCTTGAGAAGATGGGGCTGAGCTACATGCTGGAATCATAGCAGACCTTGAGATGTGGGTATGCCCACAAAACTGTTCAGGAGGGAGTACCATGATTTTAACCCAACAATGGCAAAGGAACGGCGACAATCATCCAAAGCAGGATGGTATGTGCCTTGGAGGGTAATGTCTATGTGATGGAATTCACAAACTTTTGCCACCCTTGTCCTTCAAGCTGTGAGAAGTCATGGATTTTGAAGGTGCTGTTCTAAAGTTTATCAGCATGCGCAATGCAGGGAGGCCGGTAATTGAGATCCATAGAAGCATTGAACACTACAGCACAGAACGAGGTGCTTTGGCCCATCTAGTCCATGGTGAACTATTATTCTGCTTAGTCTCATTGACCTGCACCTGGATGATAATCCTCCACATACCCCTCCCATTCATGTCCTCTAGTTCTTATCTCATCCAATCTCAGTGGAAAGCATCTGCTTGCATTTACTCCATCCATACCCCACATAATTTTGTTTATTTCTATGAAATCTCCCCTCATTCTTCTATGCTCCAGGAAATAAAGTTCAAACCTGTTTAACCTTTTCATTTAATTCATCCAGGTTATGATAAATGAGTCCAAAGCAAAATAAGGAAAAATCCAATGTTTCAAAGACCCTTTATTCTTTGGATTCCTGCCATTTTTAGCCTTTCATGATATATACTCTGGACTGGGTCTATGGCTAAACTATTACAGTAGTAAAGTACATTAGAAATAAACTGGTGGTTGGATATAAAACCAGTCATGGAAAACAAGGACACAGAGTAAATATGCTTGCTGGTAGTGCAAGAAAACATGGAGTCCAAAGGGTTACAGTAAGGATATGAGTCCCTGGACACTCAAAATTTGCAATTAAAGACTCAAACATTTCTTTGTAGTCTAGCTCATTCCCTAATGATTCAAGGGTTATGAGAGGAAGACTGATCAATGGTTCATGAAGGAAACCAGAATAAAAGGAAACAAATCATTACATTAATATGATTTTATAGGTAGTTAGTATAAATAATCATATTGGTAGATGAGGATTGATGAGTAAGTAATATGAATGGAATCATGGGTCCTCTACTGGCATCATCTACGGCTCCTAGAACGCTTCCACCAGCGTTGTCTCCGCTCCATCCTCAACATTCATTGGAGTGACTTCATCCCTAACATGAAATTACTCGAGATGGCAGAGGCCGACAGCATTGAATCCACACTGTTGAAGATCCAACTGCGCTGGGTAGGTCACGTCTCTAGAATGGAGGACCATCGCCTTCCCAAGATCGTGTTATATGGCGAGCTCTCCACTGGCCATCGTGTCAGAGGTGCACCAAAGAAGAGGTACAAGGACTGCCTAAAGAAATCTCTTGGTGCCTGCCACATTGACTTCCGCCAGTGGGCTGATATCGCCTCAAACCATGCATCTTGGCGCCTCACAGTTCGGCGGGCAGCAACCTCCTTTGAAGAAGACCGCAGAGCCCACCTCACTGACAAAAGACAAAGAAGGAAAATCCCAACACCCAACCCCAACCAACCAATTTTCCCCTGCAACCGTGTCTGCCTGTCCCACATTGGACTTGTCAGCCACAAATGAGCCTGCAGCTGACGTGGACATTTACCCCTCCATAAATCTTCGTCCGCGAAGCCAAGCCAAAGAAAAGAAAGAAAGAATATGAATTTAGATGTATATTTATGTATCTCCAAGACATTTTTAAAGGTTGATCAGGCACAAAAAAAGTTGAGAAAATTGCCAGTTTATTTCTACAATTCAGACTGAATCCAGGTAGCTCTCACTAATATAGTTTGCTACAGTTCACTCATCAGAGTTAACTGACATGTGGATGCTTCTCAACTATCTTTCCAGACTACAAAGCTCCCAAAAAGAGCAATCCAATGGTGGTTGAAGGATAAGTATTAATCAGGACTCTGGGCAAGCCATATGTATTCAAATAATGCCATGGAATATTTTGGATACTCAAGAGGTCACATGAACACCTTGGTTTAACATGCTTTCTGAAAGTTGTCATTCAGACAGTGCTAAGCCAAGAGTATGCTTTTACTATGCAGGACAATGTTAGATTGGACATTGAATACTTATAATACTGCTGATATTATCTTTGTGCTTCCAGGAATTCACCTTGATGTTGAAACCCATGTTCACACAGATTTTGCCAGCCACAGAGTGTACACTGAGATGGCTGGAGATTGTGTTGGGACAGGTCTGCTCTGCTTCCCTTTGAACTCAATTGCCTCAGGTCAGGTCAATTGAGGTGATTGCCTCACATGGCTGCGGAGATGCTGCGGGGGCATCTGTCATTCTTTGTCACCTTATAGCAGCTAGATTTTTCCTTCGTTTCTTATTCAGCTACCTCAACAGCAGGTTCACCAGAAAAAGCCTCAGCAACAAGAACTCTGCGGATTTATGATGATAGAATTACTCGAGCAACATCAAACGATAGATTAAAAGATTTGAAGCATTGCAATTTCAGTCAAGCAGCCATAGCCCACCTGGTAAGCAGCTGAACAAAAGAATAAAGGGGGTGGGGGGGGGGGGGGGGGAGGAAGACCCAGTTCATTCATTAGGATCTTTTATGTCTCCGCTGAGAAAACAATGGGTTTCAATTTAAACTCTAATCCCAATTATATTTTGTATCTATGATCTGATTTTAAAAAGTGAAATGTGATCACCACATTGTTGGGTATTTTGCATATTTTGCTAAGAATGTTTTTTTAATATTTAAATTTAGAGATATAGTATGGTAACATCCTCTGGCCCATGAGTCCGTGCCACCCAGATACATCAATTAAACTTTTTCAAGGGAGGGAGGAAACTGGAACACCTGGCAGAAACTCATGTGGTCATGAGGAGAACATAGAAATTGCTTAGAAACAGTGTTGGCTTCAAACCAAGATCAGTGATGCTGTAATAGTGTTGCACCAACTGCTATTCTAAGAGAGATAACATTCTTTAAGTTAAATAAGAAAGTTTGCAGATGCTGGGGTTGAGTGTAATCCACAAATATGCTGGGGCAACTTATCAGGTCATGCAACACCCAAAGGAAGCAAAAGGTAATCAATGCTTTCTTCATGCCTGGGCCCTTCATTAAGGGAAGGAAAAACAAGCAGGTGCCTGGATATTATGGTGGGGAGAGAGGGGAAGAGAAGAGGAAAGGGCAGGGGAAAAAAGCATAGCTTAAGAGGTCATTGGTGCATACAGGTGGGAGGAGAGAAGAGAAAGAAACTGAGGTGACTGGGACAGTAGAGGAAAAGAGAGAGAGAAAAATGGGGGAGAGGGTTAATGAAAATTGGAGAGGTCAATGTTGATGCACTCTGGTTGGATGTATAAGGTGTTCTTCCTCCAATTTGCCGATGGCCTTGGTTTGGCAGTGCATGAATCCCTTTGAGGATAACCCATAAACAGGCATGCAATACAACTTTAAAATAATGACACAACTTCCATTAAATAATGAAATGGAATATAATTTATGATTAGCGTCAATGAAATTCCAGGATGAAAATCACAGCAAGCCAAGATCTTTTTTTGCATTGAAACAGGTCAACACAGATTCAGTATATGCAAAATGAAACATGGTCAATAAATCAAAGTGAATTGCCAACTGGCAAATTCTAATTAATTGTTTCTTTCACTGCAAAGTAAATGCCTTCTCGGTTTAGTTTTGCTTGATTCAGCTGTTTGTTAAAAAAAATGATACTTTGTGATTTCAGAAGAACCCCATGGCATTTGGCTAATATTTATGAATAAATCAACATTTCAAAATCTCCTCAAGAGCCCAGTCATGGACAAATATGAAGTGAAAAATTGAGGTTTCATGAAAATAATGTTCAACAATATTATCTCATGGATGTATGATTGACACTGGATTTATAGTATGCTGGACTTTCCTCTGATCATTAACACTTGTATGAGGGTCTCAGACCTAATCACATTTAAAAACACTTCAAAGCATCCAAAATGCATGAAGTAATTAACTTCAGTCAATTCTAATATCATTCATGATCTATCAACACAATAGACTTGGAAAGATTTGACTTTAGACGGACATAGCTATTATAACAGATGAAGATGTTCTGCAGAGGTGCTATTCGCATATGTCAGACAGGCTAAATGAAAATGCCTTCAATTGCTCCTTCCATATATACTGTAGTTCTTTATCTGGTAAATAGATGGTAGATATGAGCACTGTCATTGCTAATGACTACAACTCCTCCACAACTGCTTCATTTTATAGATAAACCTTAGAGGGGCGGTCTGGTTAGCATAGCAGTTAGTATAATGCTGTTACAGCACAAGCATTTGGGACCAGGATTTGAATCCCGTGGAGTCTATAAGGAGTTCGTATGTTCTCCCTTTGTCTCTGTGGGTTTCACCCATGGGCTCCCACAGTTCAAAAATATATTGGGTGTGTAGGTCAATTGGGTGTAATTGGGCGGCACAGGTTCCTGGGACGAAATGGCCTGTTACTGTCCGGTATGTCAAAACTTAAAATCTAAACTTAAACAATTCCACAAAGTTATTTAATTTTGAACATGATTCCTTATTCATTATTTTCTTTCCGACCTACAATATTTCTAACATCTTCAAAGTGTGTAAACTTATCCAAAATTGTGTGGCCCATAGCAAACTAAAAGCTGCTAGAGAAACTCAGTGGGCATCCAGCGTCCATGGAAAGCAGTAGACTGTCAATGTTTCACACCTGAGCCCTTCTTCAGGAGTGCTGAAAATCAGGCAGATGTCCGGGTGGGGGTTGAATGGATGTGATAATAATGGAATCTTTACCTTTACATCATATCTGCTCTTTCAATAGCTGTCACACAAAAAAAAAACAAGAACATCTATGTTTGTTGCCCTTCTTTCAGAATCTCCATGACCTTTTGCATCAAATGAGAATAACTGCACAAATAAAAGTTTTATAAATCTGCTTTTCTCATTTGCACATGAGAAAACTCAAATTAAGGAAATATTAAACTCAAATTAAGGAAATATTACAAATAAAATTCAAAGTAGAGCACACTGGAAGTAATCTAGACCCCAGACCAAAAGCACATCTTCTACTTTTGTATTCTTTATGTGAGTGAAACATATTGAGCCATATATCACAGGATGGATGATTCACATGGAGTTAACAGAAACACAATGTGTTTTCACCCTTTATTTGATGCATTGTTGACCAAAATGCTTCAGAAATAAAGGATCTCCCTGAATGAATTCATTAGTTCAGCAGATAAATGACATTTTCATTACAATGTAATCACCAAATATGACTGGACCTTCAAACAATAACCTATTTATTTAAAGTGAAGAATGTTTCCTGTAGAGTTCCATCAAGAATGCTTAAGTAGATGACACAATTTTCTTCTTTCTTTTCATTGTGTGATGACATTGTTTAATGGGTATAATGTATTGTATATGTTGGAAGTTTAGTGGGTGGGGAGGGGGGTGGGAAGGAGGGAGGGGAGGGAGGGGGGAAAGGGGATAAAATGACACTGTGTATATTCAAGAGGGAAATGTTTATGTGTAGTTTGGTCAATATGGTTCATAGTGTGAAAATTTTTAAAACAATTAATAAAAGAATGCTTCCTGCAGTGTTGCACAGGACTTCAACGGGTAGGTCACCACACAGAGAGTGTGTAGGTCTTGCCATGTCACAGTGTTTCCTTTTTAAGGTATTAATGTAAGCCAGGATCACAACTGACAAAAGGTTGATGTAGTCCTGGATTTGTCAGCACTACTTAAAAATAAATACCTGCTTTGGATATTGAATATTACCATTTGAGTTTTGAATCGAAAAAGTGACTGAAACCTCCTGAGGATCTTCATTGTTCTTTTGTTGTTGTATACATCAATATGCAAAATATGTTTATTTTGCCTGAAAAGTGACACAAAGAGGCACCGCTAGTCCAGTGCCCTTACGAAAAAAGAGAAAGAGAATCCCTTCATAGGCAACAAGTGTCCTTGGATCCGTCACCTTCTTCAATGTGGTTGCTTCTTGCATTCCTGTGACCTCTGTAGCTGGATGGCCTCTTGTGTGTTTCAGTGGTGAACCTGAACTCCAGGCAGATTCTTTGGTCCCCGTCTCCAACCCCTAATACAATGAGGACATTTTAATTTATAATTTAGTGATACAGCATGGAAACAGCCCCTCCTTGCCATCCAAATACACATGAGAACAATTAACCTACTACCTCATACTTCTTTAGAAGGTGGGAGGAAACTGGAGCACCCAGAGGAAACCCATGTAGACATGGGGAGAACATACAAACTCCTTACAGACAGCACCGGACTCGAACTCAGGTCGCTGGTGCTTTAATACATTGTGCTAATCTCTACACCAACCGTGCCACCCAAGTTAACACCTGAGGCCCTTTGGGAGTCCTGCTCATCATTAGCACCCTCATGAAACATTGTCCCAATATCTAGCTCCCATGAGCGAGCAAGTCTCAAGCAGCCCACGGCTTGGTGTGAGTCCTTCAGTCAGTGAGCCCCTCACTTCTGCTGCTGAAGTTTCCTACCCTGTAGAGTCTTAAGATCTTTCTCAATGATGGGGGTGTGGAGGGTGGTGTTACCCAGCTCTGCTCCTCTCTCAGAGCCAGCAATGTTCAAGGTCTAGGCTGCTGAACCATCATCTTGGGAATGGACCTCAGTGAGTTCTCTGATGTAAACAAAAAGGAATGCAAAACAGGAATGCAAGAAGCAACCACATTGAAGAAGGTGACGGATCCAAGGACCCTTGTTGTCTATGAAGGGACTCTCTTTCTCTTTTTTTCGTAAGGGCACTGGACTAGCGGTGCCTCTTCGTGTCACTTTTCAGGCAAAATAAACATATTTTGCATATTGATGTATACAACAACAAAAGAACAATGAAGATCCTCAGGAGGTTTCAGTCACTTTTTCGATTCAAAACTCAAATGGTAATATTCAATATCCAAAGCAGGTATTTATTTTTAAATAGTGCTGACAAATCCAGGACTACATCAACCTTTTGTCAGTTGTGATCCTGGCTTACATTAATACCTTAAAAAGGAAACACTGTGACATGGCAAGAGCTACACACTCTCTGTGTGGTGACCTACTCGTTGAAGTCCTGTGCAACTCTGCAGGAAGCATTCTTTTATTAATTGTTTTAAAAATTTTCACACTATGAACCATATTGACCTAATATACAGATAGTTATTTAAGAAATAAAATAATTCCACTTTTTTTACACCTAGAGCAGTGATTTTCAAACTGCCCCCCTAAACTCTCATACCACTTTAAGTATTTCCTATGCCATAGGTGCTCTGTGCTTAGTAAGGGATTGCTTAAGGTATATGTGGGTGAAAAGAAAAAGTTTGAAAAACCACCTTTTCATTCATACCTAATTGACTCATTATGTGCACAGTTTCATAATTCCAAAGAAAATGACAAATTTTCTCAAGCAAATTATTTCAGTAACAATTGGGTCTAGAGCAGTGATTCTCAATCTTCCCTTCCCACTCACACACCACCTTCAGCAATCCCTTACTAATCACACAGCACCTATGGCATAGGGAATTCTTAAAGTGGTATGTGAGTTTAGAGGGGCAATTTGAAAACCACTGCTCAAGAGTGTTTGAAGATGTTAAATCAAAAATTATTTCTGAAGCGCAGTCGTTAATGTTATGTTAGAAAGCTGAAGCATTAATTGAAAGAAATTATTTGAAGATAAACTGCTTCTCAGGATTTTGAGATTTTCTTTTTATTTTGCTAATTATTTTTAAAAAAATCCTACTTTAGTTCTATCAGTTTTAGAGCCTCTTATGTCCCAATTACTAGAAATTCAGTGATGTGTTGACCTGTTTCTTCGTAAATACTGTACAATGCCCAAGAAGTGAATGGCATTACTGTACAGCCTTGTTAGTTGATATATTTTTCCTTGAAAACTCAACCAGTATTAGGCCCTTGATCAAGATCCAAGGGTAGGTCACGATGAAGAGAGGCCCAGCACGTTGATAGAACGATTGCGATGCAAGAAGACCCAAGAAAGTTCTTCATTGGTTGGAAGATTCAAAGTGATAGTTCTCACTACAGATCCTGGAATAACACAATCTGCTTCCTCCAGCAGGATGCTTAGCAAGAAAATAGCATGATTATTCTGAGTACAATCTGTGATGTAATTGGTGATTATATGCAGTGATGGAAGAGCATGCAGCATGGGTATAAGGTCAGGTCAAACAATTGATTAGGAGAGTAATGTCTGGCAATGTCCATGAGTGTTGTAAATGTCCAGTGTTATACTGCTGTTGATGTTCACTTCTCTCAAGGTGCTTTTATGGAGGGCCTCCACTTATAGACCGGCTCCATCGCCAGAGAGAAAAAAAATAACATACCTTTTTGTAAAAATCTGCTCCAGCATTGCTTTTATGCAGGGCAGCACCATGGTGCATCCTCCGGAGCCACTGTAGGCAGGGTGACTGTTGCCACAGTGCCACCCATCATAAATAGTGGGCAAGCAGTGGCCAACTTTTTTACTCATAATCCCCCCACGCAGCTGGAACTGCTCTGGGAAACGCCGAGCGGATCCAGCTGTGTGGGGGATTATGAGTAAAAAAGTTAGCCATTGATCATTTTCACAGTGTTTATATTTCACTCTCACTCACTTGTGACTTCTTGGTTCTGGATATTGCAGATCATCAGTGAAAATAGTCATCATCAATGTGGCCGCCTCCCGCTGCCGCATCTTTGGAGCCTCGGACTTCCCGCTCCGCTCCCTCGTTCTTCTCGATCACCCGGCCACAGCGGGTCAGGATTACAAAGCCCACGCCAATCATTCTGCAGCAGATCAGCAGGAGCACACTACCGCTGCCCGACAGCATCTTCCTTTGGTTGGGCCTGGGCACCTGTGCCTTCAAGGTGGATTTCATCAGCTTCTGCTGTTCCTCGGCATCCATCGCTGTGGCTTCACTCCCTTCTGATGGGAGTAGCTTGAAGCCCTGGCATTTGGCTCCAGAGCCCATGACATGTGGATCTGGCTCCGTTCCCTGAGCTGCTACAGTGGACGATGGTGCTGGGTCGGCAGCGGCAGGGGTCAGACTGCTCCTGTTGATCTGCTGTGGAATAATCGGCATGGACTTTGTGATCCTGACTCACCGCGACTGGGAGATTGAGAAGGACGAGCGAGTGGAGCAGCAAGTCTGGGGCCCCAAAGGTGCTGTGGCTCCCTACCAATGATAACTATTCCGCGGTACTCTGAAGTAATATGTTCCCTAAACAGTCCTGATGGTGTCATCACCTCGACGATAGCCAGCCATTTGCAGTGGCTGGACATTTATGGAGTGAGGTGGAGTTCTCCACTCAACCTCTGACACAAGCCTATAGAAGGATCAGAGTCGGTGCCTTGGAGCTACTCACGAACCATTTACACAGATAAGGTTTGTGATGTGAGGATCTTCAACTTTATGTTCAGATTTTTTTTCTTTAAAAAAGGGCCTTCTATGTGAGGCTGCTAATCATGTTCAGCTCTCTCACTTTGACATTGCTGAAACTGTTTAGGGGTCTCTGTGTATGCCAATGTGACATTGTTGTACACGTCCAGGACTCTATTTTTTGCATCAGATGCA
Source organism: Narcine bancroftii (assembly GCF_036971445.1). NCBI lineage: Eukaryota > Metazoa > Chordata > Chondrichthyes > Torpediniformes > Narcinidae > Narcine > Narcine bancroftii. The sequence goes on from NC_091475.1 coordinate 139,961,646, forward strand.
CAGAAGACCACAATTACAATTGGGGATTGGATTTGCCCAACTTACACAGCGTACATTTTTTCAACTATATCTCAATATTCATTGAAATTGGATCAAATAGAATACAAGCACATGATGCATTTTGATTGAATTTCTCAGCAAATCTAACCAAACATAAATGCAGCATAAAAATATTAACAGGGCAATTACAATTTAAAAAAAAGGACTAGCCATTCAGTAATGGGTACTTTAGTCTGTACTTGGATAATTATTAACAATTGACTATATTCCATTTGTGGTATTCGCCATATACTGTCATAATACACCATTGATTATTGACACAGAATCTAATTATAATGAATTCAATTTATAGGAACTCCCTCATCAAATGGAGAATTATCGAATATTTATTGCTTGGCAATTAATCATTCTAAAGTTCATAATTAATTAAGGTTACGATCACCACACTTGTTCTATTAATTAAAGAAATATTTAATATAAACGGAGCTCATGCAAAATCTAAGCTCCACCAATTCACACTGATAAGAGCAGATGTCACAGGGAAAGCACTCATTCTCTGAAAATGCAGTTGCTAAAACATTGCGGATCATTTTAATTAATTATTGTCAAACTCAAAGCAACAATTTTCCATGTAATTTTTCATTGGTAGACATCTCTTCTACAGTTAACAGTATCTGTCAATTTTTCAATGAAATAAATATTGCAATTTTTTTTCATATTTCAGTAGGCACCCATGGGATTAATTCTTCTACTGTTTTACCATGACAATACTGAGCAATAATACACTTCTCTTTGTATTACCCCACTGCCATGATCAGTTTCTGATCAACACTGAACTTCTCCTCATTTGTCAAGAAGGCGCATCAACAGTTGCACTTCCTGACAAGAGTGGAGTAGGCAAGACTACCAGCCACCATTATGTCAACCTACTGTAGGAGCTCTATAGAGACCGTCCTGGCTGGCTGCATCACAGTGTGATGCAGAGAAATGGATTGGAGGTCAATCCATAGGACCATAAGAATGGCAGGAAGGATCACTGGAGTTTCCCTCCCAACAATGTGATAGACTAGGATTGTTCTCTGAAGAAGGCATGCAAAATAGTTGAGGACCCCTTCCTCCATGCACACAGCATCTTTCAGCTGTTCCCATCAGATTAGTGATACAGGAGTATCAGTGCCAGTACCACCTGGCTGAGGAAAATCTTCTTTCCATGGGCACTGAGAATATTGAAGGACCAAAGGAACTGCTCACATCCAAGACTCTTGTATTCATGAAACAATATTTATTTATTTGCATAAATAAAATACTTGTCCTGCATATGTATTGTTTATCTATATGTGAGTTATGTCTGGATGTTTGTTTCCATGTTTTGCACTGAGGACTGAAGAACACTGTTTTATTGAGTTGTTCTTGTACAATCAGATGACAATAAACTTGTCATGACTTGATATGGCCTCACTCTCTTCTCTAAATGCAGTTGATACATTATCTCTTACTAATAATGCAACTTACTCACCTTTTTTTTACATCCTGCTCCTTCATCTCTGTAGAATGCTATCGCTGAAACATTGAACTGCCAATCCTGCTCTTCTCTTGACAAAGTTTCAGACATGGCTGCCATGTTAGTATTAATTCAGGGTTGAAGCTCATTTGACTTAACTTTGGTCTAAATTAATATCCTTCAGACCATCAGTGTTTCTTCTCCAGGCCCTGACTATTCTTCCTATTACACCAACTTGACTTAACCTCAAGTTAAGTTCTCCTCAATCATTTCACCTGATAAACTACCAATCCAGATCCCATATCCCATCCCATTGCCACACCAATTTGAACCCACATGAGTAGTACATGCAAATCTCCTCACGAGGATATTGATGCCCCTCTAATATACAGTTCCCATCTTTCTTACAGAGGTCCCGCTGGAAGAGAGAGACATCTGAAGATGTCCTTCCCACACCAAAACTTTAGCTAAACATTCAACTGTCTTATCTTCCTATTTCTGGCTTTGAAAGCACTTGCCAAAGGGAGCAAACCTGAGATTACAATGCTCGAGATACTTTTGTAATTTCTACCCTACATGTATTCCCTAAAACCCTATCTTGCTGCTGTTCATTAGTACCAATATAGAACACAATTTCTGCCCTATCAGAATGTCCTGTGCCTGTTCAGAGATGACCATGAATCTGGCACAATGAAAACAACACACCATCTTGGAATTTTGCTCATTGCCACAGAAACCCTTGTCTAGGCCAGATTATATATTCTAAGCATTGAACATAGAATAGGTTGTGTCAACCTATGTAAACCTACTCCCCAGCAATCTAATTTTTCCCATCTCACACCAATACCATTCTATTTTTCTTTCATCCACGTCCCTATTTAAAAGTCTTTTGAATGTCACCTCTGTACCAGCTTCCACCACTACCTCTGGCAATATATTCTTGGCCCTCACTACTCTGAGTAAAAAACCTATTTCTGACATCTCCCACAGGCTTTCCTCCACTCACCTAAATTGTTGCCCTAGGACAAAGGTACTGACTGTCCATCCTATCTAAGCCCCTCATAATCTTACATACTTGTTTAAGAAACCTCTTATCTTTCATTGCTCCAAAGGAAAAAAGTCCTTGCTCTGTCAGTCTTGCTTCATATGACATGTTCACCAATTAGCAACCAGACAACATCCTCAGTGCCTTCTCCAAAGCATCTACATCCTTCCTGTCATGAGCTGACCAGAACTGAATGCAAAACTCTGTGTCATCCAACTAGAGTTTTATAGAGCTGCAACATTAACTAATGGCTCTTGAATTCAATTATCTGTTGTTGAAGGCCAATACATCACATATCTTCATAACCACCCTTTCAACTTGTGCAGCACCCTCAAGGACCCAAGGTTCTCCCTGTTCCTACACACTGTTAAGAATCCTGCCTTTAACTGTGTACTTCACCTTCAAGTTCAACATGGCAAAATGTACACCACATTTTTCCAAACTAAACTCCATCTGCCCCTTCTCAGCCTAACTCTCCACTCTGTCTATATACTGTTGTCAACTTTCTATACTATCCATCACATCTCTAACCTTCATGTCATCTGCAAACTTACTACCCCTACACCTCTCCTTCTTCATCCAAGTCATTTATAAAAAAATCACAAAGAGCAGGAGTGTCTGAACAGATCCCTGCAGAATACCACTTAGTCACTGACCACCAGGCAGAATATATTCCACCAGCTACAACCTCTGCTTTCTGGAAACTGAGACATGCAAAACATCAATACAGGAATAGAAACACTTTAATTGATGTATCTTTTGTCACCTCAAAGCAATGTACTTCTCATCTTTCTCTACATGTTTATTGAAATTCGGAGTCACACAGCAGAAAACAGGCCTATATTTGCCCTCTTGATGTTGCCCACCTTGTACCCATTTATACCATTGACATTTACTAGTGCTTGTATGCCTCCACTATTCAAATGTTAATTCAAAAAAGTTATTCAACGTAGTGAGAGTTACTGCCTCCACCATCTCCTCAGGCAATGCCTTCCAGAATATAAACACATACTGTGTGACAAAAAAAAAAATCCATCAGGCCTAATTCCCCTCAGTGCCATCTAGCTTTTGATACCACTGTTTGAGGAAAAAGTTTCTAACTATCTGTATTGAAATCATAGAGTAATAGAGTTCTACAGAAGAGAAGTGGGCCCTTTGCTGCAACATCCATGCTTACCAAGCCAGCCCCATTTGCATGCATTCAGCCCAAATCCCTTCAAACGTATCCATGTATCTGTCTAAAATTAGTTTGAACCTGAATTGTACCTTTTTCTACCACTTCTGCTGGTAGCCTGTTCCTTATACCCACTTTGTGAAAGAAGTACTGCTCAAGATGTTTTTAATTCTTTCCCTTTTCACCTTAAATCTCTGACCTTTAGTTTTAGATTCTCATACCATGGGGGGAAAAAAACCTATGATTATTTACTTCATCTATGCTCCTCAAGATTTTATAAACCTCTGTAGAATACTCTCCAAAGTCTCCTACACTCCAGGGAGAAAAGCCCCCTTTTCTCCTATCAGTCATGATAAGATTATTGTGAACTTTTTTCTGTACCGTTTCTGTCTCAGTGATATCATTCCGACAGCTTTCCCATAGCCATCAAAATTGTGTACTGTACTCCATACCGGTTTTCACCAACATCTTATATAGTTGTAACAAAATGTCGCTGCTCCTATAGTCAGTACCCTGACCAATGAAGACAAGCATGGTAAATGGCTTCAACACCACCTTATATATGTGTGTTGTCATGTCCATGAACCATGTATTTGCACCCCAAGGTATCTCCATTCTAAAACATTTTCTGTGGCCCAGTGTTGACCTGGTTTAACTCATCAAAAGAGCAACTCTTTGTATTTGGCCAAGTTTCATCTGCCATTCCTTGGCTACTTTCCCAGTTCATCTGCATCCTCTTGTAATTGTAGATAACAATTTTCACTGTTCACCACACCACACATCACACATAAATTTAATTCAGCTATGTATCTCCTGTTCCAAAATTAGGTAAAATACCTAATTATGCTAACAACATTGTCATCCAAGTCATTAATATAGATGACAAGTAACAGTGAACAAGCACCGATCCCTGTGGCTCACCAGTCAAAGTAACAATCCTCTAATAACACCTTCTATCTTATATCATGCAGCCAATTCTGTATTCAAATGGCCAGCTCACTGTGAATCCTAAGTGACTTAACCATCTGAACCAGTTTATTGTGTGGGACCTTGTCAGAGTTTTGCTACCATGTTTGTGGCCCTCATATTTTTGAATGCCTCTCCTACAACCCATTAGGCAGCAAGAAAAAAAAACAAAGCCTACCATCTCAGCAATCTCCTGGTGAATTTCTTTATCCAATGCAGTCACATATTTTTTATAACATTATAACTATTACTGCACCCAATAGTCCAACAGTGGCCTTACCATTATTTTCTTCTCCGTGGCTTGGTGGCCCTGAGATCCCGAGAGAGATGCTGCCTGGAGCTATACTCCTGGAAGGGTTACCCATGGTGGTAAGGTCGTGGGTGAAATCCCTAACAAAGAACAATCCAACTAAGTCCTCAATGGTGGAAGGGAGCAATGAAGATGGATGAAGGCTGCAACAAATCCATCATCTCCAATCGTCATGGATTCCATGCCATTGGAATTAGTCGGTTGATTTGTGATATATTGTGTGCTTCTTGGAATGCAACATTAAGTACACATTAAGCAAATATATGCACAGGCGTCTTTATTTTGTGGATCAACTATGAGACGATGACCACTATTTTATGTTGCCCTGTCAACCCCCTCCTCTGATATTTTAAACTGTGGTTCATGAAGGCAATATTCCATATGTTGCCTTAACCTGATGTTTGCTTATAACTTGAAGAAGGATTCAGGCCTGAAACATCAGTAATATATCTTTAAAATGCTGGGAGACCAGCTGAGTTCCTCCAGCATTTCAGTGTGTTTTAATGGCAATCATAGCATCTGCAGACTTCCATGTTTAACTCTATTCAGTTACTCCACTGCAAAATTTCTTCAAGGAATGGCTACCTTGAAGAAGTTCTCCTCCTCTCTTTGAAGCAATTTCTGTGAGAGTCTCTCTCATTACTCCCAATTTACACCCCCTACCACTCTCAAGCACTATGACCATGTTCTCACCCAGACGTGCTTCCATAGCCATTTGTCCTTCTTGGCTAACTACCTCTGCTACCATTTGGTGCCATGTGGATTCCAGCTCTGGTCCCAGACCTTTCAGTTTGGCTGCCACCGTGATCACAGGTACCTGCGCTGCATTGATTCCTGCTCTCTTCATTTCTCTCCCTGTATCCTCAGGACTACATTCACTTCAATGCTCAGATACCACTGGACCCTTGCCTTCTTGTTACCACAGCTCCATACTTCATTCGCCTCAACCTCTGTCGGATCCACATATTCAACCATCAGCTCTACACTCACTTTGTGTCTATCTAGGATTGGAAGCTCACTACCTTGGAAGCTGCCACCTCTCTGACCTCCCATATGGGTCTCCAACCTGTCTCCAGCAGCCTTCAGGACCAGTCTCCTGATCCAGGTCTCCACATTGGTGCAGGCAACTGACAGGACTGAGTCTCTGTCACAATCTCCAATCTTTGCCTCAATGACTTACAGGACCAAGCTTCTGACGTCAATATTCACCTTGAACCTAGCAACCCATTGGACTGAGCTTTGGATTCAGGTCTCCACCTTGCAAGCTACAACACAAGTCCTCTGTCACAAACTCCCATCAAGGCTCCAGTGACCTACAGGATCAACTCTCTGACACTGGTCTTCACCTCGGCTCCAGCCACCCACAAGACCAAGCCTCCATCGTACACTCCCACCCTGGCCCCAGTGGCTTGCAGGCTGAAATCTCCAACACAAACTTACACCATGGTCCTGATGGCCTACAGGACCAAGTGACAAGTTCTCTCTCTCTGGCCCCTCTCAACCACCCCCTCCACCCTTTAACTTTGTCAATCCTTCCCTTCATCCCTTGAATCCTTCCGACCCTCCATCTCCACCCTCCCCTTCGCAAAACCCTCCACCCCAATGACCCTCCCACAACCCCTGCCTGGTCTTCACCATCCCCTCTGGATTTCTCCTCTCCGAGACTGAATGCTCTGTCCTCAGAAGAGACCTTATCTTTATCCCCCTTCCCCCACACCAATTGATTCCTTACATGCCATGATGCTGTACTTTTCTTCTGTCAGCTCTGTCTCCATGCCCACTTCCACAATCACAATTCTCTACTGCCAACTACAGATCGCTTCTCTTGCCTTAAACCTTCTTCCTCCTCCTGGACACCTTGTTCAAACCTTCTGCATTCTCTGGACCTTTATATTTCCAAATGGTGCTGAAACATCAACCATATGCACTTCACTACTCACCTCACTAATTCCAATCTCATCCCATCAGAACCCCTGGCTCTCCACACTCTCCACACCAATCCGAACCTCACCATCAAATTTGCAGACAGGGGTGGGACTGTTGTGGTCTGGAGCATGACCTCTATCTGTCCGATGCTAGATGACAACGCTCAGACTTCTCGTCTTAATTATCCCTCCACTCTGTCCCTTTCTACTTCCTACACAAGATCCCCAAACCCAAAAGTCCCAGAAGACCCATTGTTTCCACATACCCCTGCCCCACCAAACTAGTATCCATTTACCTCAACTCCATTTTGACTCTCTGGTTCCATCCCTCCCCTCCTACATCCATGATACTTCACATGCATCCATCACTTCAGAAACTTCCAATTTTCTGAACTTGATCACCTCATTATTACCGAGGCCATGAAATCACTATACATCCCCCATACCGAAGGCCTCAAAGCCCTTCATTTCTTTCTTGACAATAGACCCAACCAGTACCCTTCCACCACAACTCTCCTCCTGGTGGCAGAATTTTTCCTCACCCTCTATGACCTCCTTTGATTCATCCCACTTTCTCCAAGTCAAAGGGGTACCCATGGGTACCCTCATGGGCCCTAGTTATGCAAGCAATGTATCCATGGCTACATGGAGCAATCTCCCTCAATAGAGGAAGAGTTGAGGCAAGGCACCTCAACTCTTCCTCCTCTACATCATTGACTACTTTGATGATGCTTCATGTACATATGATGAGCTCTTTGGCTTTATCCACTTTGTTGCCAACTTCCACCTTGATATCAAAATCACTTGGTCTGCCTTTAGCAACACTCTCCCTTTTCACTATCTCTGTCTCCATTTTGGGAGACAAAGTCTCGACAGACATCATCTATAAACCCACCAACTAACTCAACTGCACCTCTTCACACTCTGTCCCCTGTAAGGAATCTATTTCTTTCTTTCAAACCTCTGCATCTGTCATATCTGCTCCCAGGAAGAGGACTTCTATGCCAAATCATCAGAGATGTTCTCTCTCTTCAAACAACATAACTTTCATTCTACCACCATCAACTCAAGCCTTCACCCACATATCCTCCATTACCCACACATCTGCTCTGCACATTCTGCCCCCCCCCCCAACACGCAACAAGGACAGGATTTCTCTTTGTCCTCACCTACCAACTACCAGCCTCCATGTCCAACATATTCTACTCTGCCATTCCACCACCTATAATGTGATCCAACCACCAGAAACATTCCACTCTCTTTCTCTCTCTGCCTTCTGCAGAGACCGCTCGATCTGTGACTCCCTTGTTCACTCTTTCCTCCTCGCTAATCGTTCCCTTGGTACCAACCTGTGTTACCACAGGAAATTCTCCAGTTACACACACACCTCCTCCCCCAAACCATCCTTCCAAGTAAAGCAGCACTACACGTGAATCTGCAGGGGTTATCTAGTGTATCTGGTGCTTCTACATTGGAGAGACTGGGCACAGACTGGGAGATGGCTTCATTGAGCACCTTTGCTCTGTCTGCTGCAATAGGATGGCCACCCATTTCAATTCTCCATCCCATTCCCTTGAAAACATGTCTGCCCATGGACTCATGCACTGCCAGACTGAGACCACCCACAAAATGGAGAAACAACACATAGTCTTCTGACTGGGCACCCTCCAACTAGATGGCATTAAAAATGGCCTCCACTTTCCAATAAAAATAAACACATGTCCTACCTTCTTTTCCCTGACTCCTTTCCTCTAGTTCTCTTTATCTGTCTCTGCCTGTCTGACTTTCTGTCTGTCTTTCTGTCTGCCTGTTTTCCTTTTACTCTCTGTCTCCCTCTACTGATCCAAAATCAATTTTCCTCTTATCAGATCCTATTAATACCATTTGTCTGTTAATCTGGTCTTCTCCCTCTCCCATTCTTCCTACTTTCTCTTCCCAATATTTAATTCAGATACCTGTCTGCTTTTTGCTTATCTCTTAGAAGGGCTCAGGCCTGAAATGTTAATAATATATATCAACCTCTTATGGATGTTAAGAGGCTGGTTGAGTTCCTCCAGCATTTCTGTGCATTTTTACTGCAATCACAGCAACTGTGGGCTTTCATGTTTCACCTCCCTCCCCACCCCACCCCCCACCTTGCCCAACCCCCCACTTCCACTTAACCTGTGCTGTCAAGCCATCTGGGATTGTTGGATTTTCTGCCAAAATCATTTTGTTCCTCAGTATTCCATACAACCCTGAGTAGTCCCTTTAAAATCCAGAATCTCCAACGCTTTAGTGGATCAGATACAACCTTCTTGTATCCACTTTGGAATTTTGCTTTTGTTCTAAATTTGTGACAGACTGACCATAAAGTTAGAAAATATCTAACAAGTTTTATCATGTAATCATGAAGTACAAAGTTCAGGTGGATAGTTTTTACTGCTCATTATTACTCAGTTGGCATATACTAAAATATTTGTATATCCTCAAAGTGCTGAAATACATATCGACCTCCTTTCTGTATTGTCTGGAGTTTGGTTCTAGCAACCTACTTATACCTGTCAGAAGAAAAAGGACTTTTAGTGGAATGTGTTGTTGAGGGGGGCAGTGGGTGCATGTGCTGAGGGATCCAGCAGAATTGTGGGATGGGAACATCTGAAATCCATATTAGTAAAGACAAAATAAAAGAGCTACAACAAACATCCTAACCTGCCCTATTTCAAACTGTTTCAAAGATAGTTAGGTGCACCATGATGCTACCATGATCTGCCAATAAAATAAATTTCAATGAATAGCCATAATTCCTTCTTTACATTCACCCTGTAAATTCAAGGTCAGGGATCTTTGTTAGAATTTTATTAATAGCATTATTGTTTTAAGAGCAAATACCAATCCACATATGATTCAATGAAATGTCAAATGACTCTGTAAGGCATGTGAAGTCAAGTAAAATTGATTGCTTTCTGATTGCACAAGTACAACCAGTGATCTCTGGTCCTCAGGGCAAAACACGCAAACACACAACCAGACATGACACACAAACAATATATATGCAGGGAAAGTATTTCATATGTACAAATAAATATTGTTTTATGACTATGAGATTCTCCCACGTGTAGTGTGAGCAGTTCCTTCCATCATTCAGCATCCTCATTGCCCATGGGAAGAAGCTGTTCCTCAGCCTGGTGGTGTTGGCTCTGATACTCTTTATGTACAAATAAATATATAAATATTGTTTTATGACTATGAGATTCTCCCACGTTTAGTGTGAGCAGTTCCTTCCATCGTTCAGCATCCTCACTGACCGTGGGAAGAAGCTGTTCCTCAGCCTGGTGGTATTGGCTCTGATACTCTTGTATCTCTTTCCCAATGGCCAGCAGCTAAAAGATTCTGTGTGCTGGGAGGAAGGGGCCCTCAATGAGTTTGTGCATCCTCTTCAGACAATTAATGACCTTGAAATAGTCATTATTACTCTAATAAATGTTGTTCAATATTTATTGTAATAAGCAAAAGAATGGATTTCCAAAGTTGATCAGAGTGCCGATGTTTTCTAATTATTAGCTCACATCAATTAATGTGACAACATATTAATCCTGTATCTTTATTGATAAATTATTATTTTTTTATTCTTCCCTTAACATTGAAAAAACAGATATGCAGTGTAAGTCTATTGTCTGTGATCCCGTACACATGGTCTGAGGTTCCAATTTTAGATATCTATGTGGTGCATTATAATTTGTTGCACTTCCCATGCTTGTTTGGATTATTCCTTTAAATTTAGCTGAGTTTCAGCATGAGACCACTCAAGTTAAATTTTTAAAAAATGGTCAAATCAGGTTAATGAACAGCGCTTTCCTTTTGCTGAAAGCTTCCTAGAATTGCATGATTTATTGTATATCTGTGTGCTATTCATCAATAGATACCTTGAGGATATTATCACTGCCAGGATTGCACTCTGTTTCACTTATTGTCAAAGCAAGCAAGACTAGAAACAATTATGTGCGGCTCAGACTACTCTAATAAGTTACAAATAGGAAGCTGCTTGTTATTCCAAGGCAGTGAATGTGTGTAGATGTTGGAAGAGATAGCTTCACAAGGCTGATCAGAATGACAATGAAGTACCAAGGCAGATAAATGTGATTGACACATTTTTTAAACTGAATCCACAAGTGCAGAGAATTTTAAAACTATATTAAATATGATAGCGAGACACTACTTTTCTCCTGACGTGCTTTATGATAGTAAAGTATTCACAAAACACAATGCTTACAATCTATTTATTAATAATTTGCAAGGGAATTTCCAAACAATCAACGTTTGGAATGATGTCATTTAATTGAAGGGTCGATTTATTTCAGTCGAAGTATAAAATATATTTTTTTTTTATTAAAGCTAAACTCAGCCACTCTAGCAAAGGTTTATTTTCTCAGCATCTTCCGAGGAGAAACAAAATAGTTTACTTGACTCAGGCCAGCTCATCAACAGACTCCACTTTAATGCCACAACAGCTGATGATTGGTGTTGATTCCTTCAATTTTTTTAGCACTCAGATCTTTCAATAATTCATGGTGTAAATTAAAATAATAAAAGATAGGTAATGAAATATCATAACCAGTGGTTACCTCACAAAATAAACTGTGTGCACAATAGTCATGGAAGATTCTACGAATCTTCCAGCAGCAAATTATTGCATGTTTGTTCTATTAACATATGGGCCTTTCTGACACTGAACAAATAAACTTGGGTATTTTTGTGGACTGATATGCCTTATCATAGCACAGGCATTTCTTCAGGAAAATAAAAGGTTTTGTTTCTTAATGTAAATTTCCAGCATCATAACAAAGCCAAAGAGAATATGTGTTGATCCAAGACAGAAAATATAAGGCTAACAGGCTTTAATCGTGCTTCAGCTGTGTGTTAATGAGAGAATACTACCACAGTCACCAAGGAGATCAGAGTATTGTGGGTGTGCGCTGTCATTTTAACCTTCTGCTTGCAGAAAGTGAAGAGCAATGGACCAACCCCATTGTGAGGTTCCTGCAGAATGAAGTTCCACATTTCACCCTTTTGATTTGCAGCAAAGATACAATTTCAATGGTGTAACTGAAACCAAAAGTGTACCTTCTAAATGCGAAAACAGAGTCTTGCCTTGGCAATTTAAGCTGCATGCTAATGCACACATTTAAGATGTCAGATGGAGGACTTGTCAGTTTGATGAAGTGGTGACAGACGGGACAATTTTCAAATGGGCACAATGTGCAATGAGTTGCATACATTAAAATTATATTCTAAAAAATTTGAAATCATGTAAGAAAACCAATGGGAAACAATGATTTGTAGCAGTAGAGTCAGCGAACTGCAGCATGAAAAAGGCTCTTGGCCTATTGAGCTGTTGAACAACCCATTATAACAATCGTTCACTTATTTCATTTTCCCACATTCCAGACAACTCCTGTTGATTCTAGCACATAAGAGACAGGCTATGATATGAAAATCCCAACACCCAACCCACCAATTTTCCCTTGCAACCGCTGCAACCGTGCCTGCCTGTCCCACATCGGACTTGTCAGTCACCAATGAGCCTGCAGCAGACGTGGAGATATCCCTCCATAAATCTTCGTGCATGAAGCCAAGCCAAAGAAGATATACAATTAATCCACTAACCTGTGTATCTTTCGGATGTCAAATAAACCAATTCATATCTTTTTGAGTACAGTTTTTTTTTGCACTACTGGCAATTCTGCCTCAACTGCAGGAAAAATAATCTCAAGGTTGTAGGTGATGTCAGGTATGTACTCTGACAATTAATCTGAACTTTGAACACTAACTGAAACATGACTGTTGCAGATTTGTTGGATATGCAGACAAATGGTGAGTGGTTAATGGGACATTATACCAAGCAAGCTGGTAATGAGTGGCTTAACATACATAAGAGAATGAGAAAGAAGAAAAGATTAAGCCATTTATGCTCTGTGGTGCAAAAGGGCATAGATGATTTTAAATCTCTATGTCATTTTCCAGAAAACCTCCAACATGATGAACTCAGATTGGGCATGCAGTCAACTGAGAGGAAGGCTCACAAAGCTTGCAGCAGGATCTGGACTGCAAAACAGCAGATGGAATTTAATGTGGAAAAATGCAAGGTGTTGCCCTTTGAAAGGGCAAACCAAGGTAGGATTTACTCTGTAAATGGTAAGGCACTGAAGAGTGCAGTAGAACAGAAGGATCTGGGACTACAGATACATAATTTCCTGAAAGTGATGTCACAGGTAGATAGAGTTTTAAAGTAAGCTTTTAACACATTGACCATTAAAAATCAAAGTGTCGAGTTTAGGAGATTGGATGTTATGCTTCAATTGTATAAGACATTGGTGAGGCCAAAAAGGTTTAAGGATGTTGCCTGGGCTTCTCGATCTGAGTTACAGCGTATAGTTGAGCAGGTTAGGACTTTACTCCTTGAAGCATCTAAGAAAGAGTGGAGGATTTGATGGAGGTAAGCAAAATTATGTGGGTTACAGGTAGAGTAAATACAAACAAGATTTTTACACTGAGATAGGTGAGATAAGAATGAGAACATGAATTAAGAGTGAAAGATGATACATTCCATTCAGGGCAACTTTTTTACTGAGGGGGATGTGAGAGTATGGACTGAGCAGCCAGTGGAGGTGGTGGATGTGGGTTCGATTTCACATTTAATTTCACATTACATGGATGTGAATGATATGCATGGCCATAATCCCTATGCAAGAAGATGGGACTAGGTTGAATACATAGTTTGGTATGGACTAGATGGGCTGAACAGCCTGTTTTTGTTGTTATAGTGTCCTATGATTCTATAGTTCTATGAACTTTGCCTGAACAATAGATATCTATTGATCAGTGTTTTGAATAAGGATATGATGAATAGCTCTTCCAGAGATTCACCAACTTCTGAATGCTTGACTCTTTTTTCAGGTTTATGGAAAATGCCTTAACCTTTATTTTCAAACCATATCTCTGTTCTTCAATTCCTTAGCCTGGGGCAACATCATTCTTCCAATTAACCTTTCAGATTTCAGAACTTTGTTTCAATGAGACCACCTCCTGTTCTTCAAGATTCCAGTGAACACTTCAGTCAACTCAATCTTTCCTCATTATGAAAATGCTCCACTGGCTAAAACCAGTCAAGTGAATCTTTGTTGTATGGCATGTACATCCTTCTTCGGATAGGATTCAAGCTCTGCATAATGATCCAAGAGCAATCTCATGAACCCATCATAAAATTATAATGAGACTCCCTTCTATCCTTGAAAATGTGGTTTGTCAACCCAAGAAATATTTTTCATTAATTTACTCTGAACCTCTCCAATGCCTTCATGTTATTCCTACACAGAGATCCATCATAATTATGCATTATTTGTTTTTTTTTTCTCTTCCTTTCACAGTTTTTTTTTGTGGAGTTTAATTCTTCTTCATTTGTTTTTGTATATATTACTTAACCGGGAATCACAGCAAGTTAGAATTTCATTGCATCTGTGAGTTAACTTATTTTTAAAAATTATGAAACATTGAACAATATATAAAAATGGACAGTGAAAGTTTTTAAAAATAATTATATAAAGCGCAAAGGGTGGCTAAAGTGAAGTTTTGCCCTTTGGAGGATGAGAAGGGGGATTGATATTGGGAAATGAGGAAATGAATGAGGCTTTGAATAACTATTTTATATCAGTTTTCACAGTGAAGGACATATTGAATATGCCAAAGACAGGTGTAATGGACATGATGGGAGGTGAGGACCCAGATGTAATAGTTATCACTAGAGACTGAGTACTCAGAAAACTTGAGAGTCTAAAGGTAGATAGGTTCCTGGGTCCTGATGGAATGTATGCCAGGATACAGTGAAACCCTGATTTTACACACCCTGGCTTAATGTGAATTCAAATATAATGGTATGAGTCATTGGAGTTGAACATTGGGCTTCCAGCAGGAGCAGGGACATCAGACTCCCAGCACCATCAAGTAAGTGTGTCCTTGCATTGCAGAGAGATTTGAAATACTATGATGCAGAAGTGTTTCAACCCAGCAAGGGTTGAGTTCATCTGTCTGTTACTCCAGGGCAGAGCTGCAAGTGCTTTCTCCTTGAATGTAGTTCTTGCTACTTCAAAACACATTTAAACATGTTGCTGAGCAACATTAATCTGTGTGCATTCAACGTTGCATATTTTATTTGTTTCCTGCTGGTGAAATTGCCATTTCTGGTTTACTAAAATCTAATTTCAACTGTAGCAACAATGATTGCATACCACTTGAGAAAATTATTTATAATTAGAGATGAATATCATATATTTTGCAAAATATGGAGCCCATATTTACAAAGTATGGATATGAATATTTAAATGAAACTCCTAAAATAGGTCTCCTTATGCAATAAGAAGTTTACCAATACAGGGTGCTTCTGTTGATCGTCTCTTCTCCTATATCATTTCTTTTCTCTTTTTCTTTTGTAGGGTGTTAGAGGGAGGAGGGAGGGAGGAGGGTTAATTAGGCATGTTTTTTTTTTAATTTTTCTTCTATTTTTCTTTTTTATGTGTATATATATATCATATGAATTTGTAATGGATCTATAACATTATAAAATAATTGAATTTTTTGTGGTTTAAAAATTTATAAATAAAATTTATGAAAAAAAAACAATCATTGATTGTAACCCTGATTTAGCACAACCCCACCTTTATTACAATGAGATTTAATGGACCAAAACAATTGTGTTATAATGGAGTTTCACTGTACTGAAAGAAATGGCATAAGTTATATTCACTTTGATGATAATTTACCAGAATTGTCTGGACTTTGGGCAGGTCCCAGTGGGTTGAAAGACAGTGAATGTCATGCCACTATTCCAAAAGTGATTAGACAAAAGGTAGGGAACTATAGACCAGTTAGTTTAACATTGGTGGTTGGGAAAATGTTTGAAGCAAAGATTAAAGATGAAATAATGAGGTATCTGGAGTGAAATGGATCCATCAGGCAGATGCAACCTGCATTCAGCAAAGGTAGGTCCTGTTTGAAAAATTTTCTCGAGTTCTTTGAGAATATAATGAGAGCGATAGATAGAGGGGAGCAGACAGATGTTGTTTTCTTGGATTTCCAGAAGGCATTTGATAAGGTGCCGCATAAAAGACACGTCATGCATAGAGTTGAGGTGATGTATTATCATGGATAGAGGATTAGTTTACAACTAGAAAGCAGAGAGTTGGGGTACAGGGGTGTATTCCTGGTTGGCAATCAGTGGTGAGCGGTGTGCGCAGCAGTCAGTGCTGGCCCCGTTACTGTTCATGATATATATATATAAACGATCTGGAACAGGGACAGCATGTGACATATCTAAGTTTGCTGATGACACTAAATTGAGTGGAAAAGAAAATTATGCAGAGGATATGGAGAGTCTGCAGAGCTATGTCTGTGAGTAGGCAAAGGTCTGGCAGAGTACAATGTTGTCAAATGTGAGGTTTTCAACTTTGGCAGGAAAAAAATGAAAGATCAGAATACTATTTAAATGGCGAGCAATAATTGTGTGACCCCATGCAAAAGGACTTGGGAGTGCTTGTCCGTGAATCACAAAAGGTTGGTTTGCAGATGCAGCAGGTTATCAGGAAGGCAAATGGAAGTTATCCTGCAACTTCACAAGGTACTTGTGAGACTTCATACAGTTTTGGTCTCCTTACTTGAAGATCTGCATGGCTTTGGAGGTGGTGCAGAGGAGGTTCACCAGGTTCATTCCAGAGATGTAGGGGTTACCCTATGAGGAGAGATTGAGTCATCGGTGACTGTATTCACTAGAATTTAAAAGAATGTGAGAAGATCTTATAGAACCATTAAAAAATTAAGAAAGGCATAGAAAAAGAAATCAGGCAGATAAGTTGTTTCCATTGGTAGAGGAGACCAGAAATAGGGGAAATAGCCTCAAGATCCAGGGAAGTAGATTTAAGATGGAGATGAGGAGGAACTGCTTTTCCCAGAGGGTGGAGAATTTGTGGAATTTGCTGCCCATTGAAGCAGAGGGGCCTTTTTCAGTAAATATGTTTAAGGTTGGATATATATTTTACATAGTAAGGGAATTAACGGATATGGAGAAAAGCCAGGTAGCTGGAGATGAATCTATCATCAGATCAGCCATGGTGTCATTGAATGGAGGAGCAGACACAATGGGCTGAATGGCCTACTCCTGTTCCTATTTCTTATATTCTTAAGTACATGACAATAAACTGTCACTCATTAATTCCTATTAAATACAAAACTCCAGCTGAGGTCAGAGTACAAAGCTCAATTTCCTTGCTTTAATACTCTGTATCATAATTGACAAAGACCAAAAATGTGTATACCTTATAAACTACATTTTTAACTTAGCCTGGTACTTTTAATGAGTTGTGCAACCAATCCATCAGGTTTCTGCATTGTTTTTTTTAATATTATCATTTCTTTTATATTGTTTCTCCTTGTTATTTCCTGCAAAATACATTATCTTTTATTTCGCTGCATTAAACTTCATCAGCCAGGTGTTTATCTATTTTACCATCCTGTTTTGATTGTAGTATTAACTGTTAGCTTAAAGTTGACTATACTGCCAAATTGAATGCAACCTATAAATTTTGAAATGGTGACTTTCGAAAGGCTTTTGGCAATCCCTGGACACCATATCGATTGCAGTGTCCTTGTCAATTTTATTCATCATCTTGTAATGTTGGTACTACGTGAGGGTAGAGAAGAATGACATGCCCACCAAAGCCTTGGAAAATGAGATTGGTTTATTGCTCTGGCCATCGTGCTTATATGGGCCCCAAGCATAGCATCATCAGAGAGCCAGCCTAGGATCGGCTGGCATTGCCGCCAGAGTTCCCCATCTTCCCACCATGTGGAAGTCATCTGGGACAATGGCCAGTGTCACCCCCAGGTCCGCACAAAAACCGTGTTTGTTGGTCATTTTGTGTGCTGGTCTGTGTCTCCGTGTGTGGGCTGCTCCAATCGCATCAAAACAATCTATCAAATTTCTCTCAATAAATTTGCTCCAAATAGATCTATTCTAACTTAATTTATCATAATTAATCCATTCTCCTTAAGTTGATTATGAATCCTGTCTCAGCACAATATTTCCAAAAGCTTTCCTACCACCAAGGTTAAACTGGGCTATAGATGTTAAACTTAACATTGCTCTATGGAAAATAATATAATTCGCCAATCCTCTGGCACTGCTCATATCACAAAAGCATTGAAAGTCTATGAAAAGTGTACACACAATTTCTACCCAAACTTCTCTTGAAACCCAAGGTTAAGCCCCATCTGCTCCTGGTGACTTAATATTTAACTAACTTTTTGAATGCATTCATGTCATACAATATTTTGATTTTTGTTCCTCATCTTTTATTATTTCATAGGAAGCGATTTTTTTCTCTGGTGAAGGTAGATATCAGATTTTAACTCAACATTTTTTGTCCTTCCTTGGCCCTCTTTTCCATATATGACCTTTTAAATATTTAGATGCTTATAGAACATTTTTAGATTCTCATTCATGTTGACTTCCATAATCCTGGTCTTACTGGTATTTACAACATTTGTCATGATGTAAAAACATTACACTGAAGAAGGGCAAATGGTCAAACTGGGTCCTTTATGTAGCAAAGATAAAGATACATGACCAATTTCACAGGCTTCAAACTTCATCAATGTATGAAAAAAATGTGGACAAGTAGCCAAACAAAATGATACAGGGGAGGGGCAAGGGCAGGAGCACGATCCCACAGGTAGGAGGGAGGGAGGGCACACCAGCAAGCAGGGGAGGAGAGGGAAGGGTGTGGTGAGCTGGAGAAAAGAAGATAAAGGGAAAGGAAAGGGCAGAAGAATGGAGTGTAGGCTAGCAGAAACTGGAGGTCATATGGTTGGAAAGTGTTCAGATGAAAAATCAAGTGTTGTTCCTCCAGTTTACAGGTGGTCTTGATGAGGTCATGAGCAGACATGTGGATCATGGGAGAGCAGAGTAGAATTGAACTGGTTAAGCACTAGGAGATTCCTGACGGTACTCAGCAAAGTGATCTCCCAGTCTGCGTCCAGACACTCCAATGTAGAGAAAGCCACAGAAGGAGCACCTTTTGTAGATAACTTCTGTGGATACACAAGTGAAGTGTTGCTTCACTTGAAAGGACAGTTTTGGGCCCCAAATGGTGATGAGGGTGCATGTGTGGGTGCGATGTGGCTCTTCCTGTGGCCACAGGGGAAAGTGCCAGGATGGAGGTGGGGGAGGGGGGGTGGGGGATGGAATTTGTGGGGAGAGATGAGTGAATGAGGGAGTCATGGAGGGAGCAGTCAGTATGGTGAAATATAGCCACTGACATGCCTTCTTCATAATTGCATCGACATAATGGTCTTAAAATAGATCTTTAAAGATGTTGAATCAGAAGTTTCTTAACTTCTCTACTGCTAACCCCTCAATGAGGACTGGTTTGTGTTCTCCTGACTTCCCCTTCCTGAAGTCCACAATCAATTCCTTTGTTTTACTAATGTTGAATGCAAGGATGTTGTTGTGACACCACTCAACTAGCTGATGTATCACACTCCTGTACCTTCCTTCACTGTCAGCTGTAATTCTGCCAACAACAATGATATCATCATCAAATTTGCAGATGCCCTTTGAATTCTGCCTAGATATACTGTCATGGGTGTAGAGAGGGTAGAGCTGTGGGCTAAGTACACATCCTTGAGGTGTGCCTGCGTTGATTGTCATTGAGGAGGAGATGTTGTTACTAACAATCAACCTCCTGCATGGGACCTTATTGAATGCCTTCCAAAAATCAACATGCTTCTCCTTATCTATCCAAAGAACCCCAGAATATTAATCAAGCATTATTTTCTTTCATAAATCCATTGCTTCTGCTTGTTTCTTTTTTCAATGTCTTCTGTCCTTCTGCATTTCGATTCCACTGATGACAGGCTATCAGGTAAAACTGTTTTATATATCCCTTCATTTCCAAATTACATCAATACTTCTTCTACCTTTCAATCCACAGAAAAATATCCCCAAACTATAAAACTTTGACTAATTGTCTATTCAAACAGCCACCATCGCTAAAATCACCATCAGGAAATATTTGGGATGTAAATCATTGTGCTTCTGGGATTTAGCAGTCATGAGGGTGATTTAGTCACTAATATTTTATTCCTTTTGTCACTCATTTTTGTTTGACTATTGATTTCCTAACATATCTGGAGTGTTTCTTCTGTTAAAACAGACAATTATTGAATAACTCTTCTATCATTTTTTTTTTTCCGAGGCTCACTTTGGCCCTCAATTGTATATTTTTTTTTCATGCATTCTGACCACAACCTTTTTTCATGTTGACACCCTATCCTCAAGTCTTTTGCTATTTCTGGCAATTTTTTAAGCCTCTTCTCTTATTAGCCTTGCCTGAAACCCTTGTTCTTTGTTGCAAATATACTTTCTTTCAAATGCATTCCCTTTCCTGCTCACTATCATGTTTCAATGTTTTCTCCCAATCAACCACCGCCAATACTTCTCTTATGCCTCCAAAGATCCCTCTGTTTAAATTCAAGAAACTAGTTTTGCATGGAACTATATAACTTTCAAATTCAATATTAAGTTCAATTCTATTATGGTCGGACTTTCCCAAAGATTAATTGAGAGTAATCGTTAAAGCCTTTCTGAATGCATACAACAAGATCCAAATCAATTGTTTTCCTTGATGCTCCTTCAACCCACTGGTATGAAAAGTACCTTGTATACAATAAATTCATCTTCCATCTTATAAAATCAAATTTGATTCATCCAGTTTATGCGTAGTTTAAAACCTCCCTTGTCACAGGCTTCTCTAATTTCTGATTTATTCATGCCCAATATCACAAATACAAGTTGGTGGTTTATAAATATATCCAATTAAAGCTTCCCATCCTTTTTTATTTCTTTTTTATTCTTATTTTCCATTTGCATCAAACATAAACATATGTTTCTTCATCTTGAACAATATATTACAATAGAAGGGATGCAAAATGATACATAATTTTGTTTTTATCCCCTCCCACAAAAAAAGAAAGAAAAGAAAGGAAGGAAGGAAGAAGGTACAAAAGAAAAAGAACAAATGGAGTGGATTTTTTTTAGCGATTACATAAACCAATACATTATAACATATCCAAATATGTAAATCTTATGTTTTAAATCAATTCTAAATGTTAAATTTCAATATGTCTAATATCACTCCTAATTAATCATATGTCTATTAAGAATCTCATATCTCTTCCATCATCCAATTTAAATTCCATGTTAAATCAATTCACTAAAGTAAAATAAAACCAATGCAATCAATATAACTCCATTCATAAACATATTTATAAGAATAATAGAACTCCTTCGATGGCATTAAGGAAATATAGCACCATCCCCCCACACCACATCATACAAGATATGGCTCATTGCCACAAACAAGGCCTTAAACAGTGACTGACAGACTCCAGCACCTTTCACCTCCCAAATATTACATCAGAACAAAGTCTCTAATTTACTAGTCCATTGCCCTATTCCAAATAGTTCCTTTCTCATTTGCTTATTAAAAGGCAAAGTTTCCACCAAATCTGATTTGATTACGGCTGTGGTCTGAGAGTTTTATGTGCTTTTCAATTTCAATTGGACCTCTTATATTTTAAATCAATTCTAAATGTTAAATTTCAATTTATCTAACAATAAAAATCTCACATCTCTCCAACATCCAATTTAAATTCAGTATTGAATCAATTCTCTAAAGTAAAATAAAACATCAATACAACTTCATTCATAGATAAATATAATAGTGGAACTTCTTCCCCACCCCCCCTCCATTGGCGCTAAAGAATATAGCACCACCCCCCTCTATAGTGCGGGATGTGGCTCATTGCCACAAACGAGCCTATGAACAGCAGCTGTTGGACTCCAGCACCCTTCATTTCGCAAAATATGGGGAGCCTTGAATGCATGAATCACTCTTCAGGTATTACATCAAACTAGAGTCTCTAATTTACTAGTCCATTGTCTCATTGCAAATAATTCCTTCACATTTACTCGGTCTATTAGAAGGCAAAGTTTCCACAAAATCTGATGCCTGTTTGTAATCCATAAAAAAATTATTTTTGCCATCCGGTAATACAATCTTCATCTTCACTGGATAACGCAATGTAAACTTGTATCCCTTTTCCCAAAGACTTCTCTTGACTTCATTAAACTGTTTCCTCTTAGCCAACAGCTGTGCAGTAATATCCGGGTAAACAAAAACCTTTGAACCATGATATTCAAGTGGACTTTTCTTTATTCTTATTTTTTTGCTGCTAAGGCTAGAATCTTTTTCCTTGTCTCGATATTTTGAACATTTAATTACTATAGAGCAAGGTTTCTCATTTGATTGTGGTCATGGTTTGAGGGGTCTATGTGGTTTTTCAATTTAAATTGGACCTTTAAATTGATTTACCCCCAGAACCTTAGGTATCCATCCTTGGAGAAACTGAATCATGTCATGTTTTTCTTCTCCATCCTGCGTCAAGAATCTTAATGTTTTTCTCCTACTAAAATTTTCCATCTTATCAATCTTTTCAGAATTTATCTTCTTCTCAACAATTTCTTCCTTAACTTCAGACTCCAAATTTTTCAGCTTCTCCTTTAAACATTTATCCTTTTCATAAACCTTCATAAGATTCTGATTTTCCTCATTCTGTTGTTCTTGTACATCCATCATATTTGTTGATAAATGCTTGTATTTTGATTCATATCTTTAACCTCAGACCTTAAATAATCTATTTCTTTCCACATCATTTTCATATAATCCCACAGGGCTGTGTAATAGCTCCAATCTGGTTCAATCTGTTCTTCACTTGTATCTTGTCATGTGCTGTCCAAAGTCTGGAGGAGGGAGTGTACATCAGGTACCAATTGGATTTCTCTCCCTTTGACCTTCACCGCTTGAACACATGGATGAAGTGCCTCTACACAGTCATTCCAGAAACCCTTTTTTGATGATGACTGTGTGCTCTTGGTGCACAAATATAGTGATCTAGAGTTAATGCTGAACAAATTCTCAGATGCTGCTACTCTCTTTGGGGTGACCACCAACCTGAACAAGACTGGAGTACTCCCTTAGTCCGTGCCAAGCCCCAACACATAGAACTAAAATTCACTGTTGACAACACCCACCTGACAAATGTAAACAGTTTCAAATCCTTGGGAAGCATCATCTCGAGTGATGGGTCTTTGGACAAAGAAATTGACTCCAGGATTAGCAAGGCCAGCCAGACTCTGGGAAGGCTGCGTAAAAGAGTGTTCAATCACACAATCTACACATCTCCACAAAGCTGAAAGTCTACTGAGCTGTGATCATTCCTTCTCTCCTATGTGAATGTAAGACCTGGAGTCTTTACCAGAATCACATCAAATAACTGGAGAAATTTCACATGTGTGCCATCTGCTGCATCCTTGGTATCCATTGGCAAGACCGTGTCTCCAACCTGGAGGTCTTGCATCATGTGAAGTCCACCAGCAATGAGTCCTTGATCATCAGAGCCCAGATGCACTGGATGAGACATGACATGAGGATGGACGACCACTCTATGCTTCGTCAGCTGTTCTATAGTGAACTAAAGACCAGAAAGAGACCTCAAAGTCGTCCACGTAAGTGCTATAGAGACACTGTGAAGGAAACACTATGCTACTGCGGTTTCCAACCAAGAGAACTAGAAGCTATGGCTTCTGACAGGTGCCGTTGGTGAGCCCTGTGTAACCAGTTTCGAAGACAGGCACTGCCAAAAACTTGTGGAAGGCTGTGAACAGCATCGCAGAGCAGCAGCCACAGTTATTACAACAACAGATCTCCAGAGCCCCAATTGTGCTAGACTCTGCACTTTCAGACTGGGACTGCAAAGTCACCTTTGTGTCCACAGATGAACTGCACAACAACATGCCTTCTTTGAACCGATGACCAATAATTTATTTGGTCACTTGGGAGTTCACAAGGATATAGGGACCACATTTAGATTCATACAAGGAGCTCATTATGAAGAGTGATTCATGTATTCAAGGCTCCCCATATTTTGCGATAAGTTATAGCAATTATGGGGAATTGGGCTTCAACGTTTATATTTAAAACAAACAGCATCTAGCTCCTAGAGTGAGGTGCACTCTGGCTGCAGATTTTGCAAGGGAAGAAATGCCTGAAAGATGAATAGAAAGGACATACGTTTTCTGATGTAATGCTACCTACTCTGCATTTACTGTCTGTAGGGAGCATGAAAAATGTATTAAGGATGTCAACATGATCCCACCCTGATTTTATTCCTCCTTCTCAAAGGATCAAAATGATTACAAAAAAAAATATAAGAAATAGAAGTCAGCGTCAAGACAAAGTACAGTGAGACTGCTCCAGCATTGAGTAAATTTATAACTGATTCTAGACCTCATCCATTTGGCCCAAATGCGCTAATATCAGGAAGAATATACAAACTCCACACTGGCTACACAGAAAAAATATGAAGCCTGATTACTAGAATTGTGAGGCACCATCTGTACTGTCCCCCACAATCACTTTCCATTGCCAATTTGTTGAATGTACCCCGAACACAAGCCCACTCCTCCTAACAATCTGCATTTAAAAATAGCTTGGCAGAGAATTGGTAACTCAATGGAGATTCAAAAAGGTGTGTTTGTGTGTGTGTGTGTGTGTGTGTGTGTGTGTGTGTGTGTGTGTGTGTGTGTGTGTGTGTGTGTGTGTGTGTGTGTGTGTGTGTGTGTGTGTGTGTGTGTGTGTGTGTGTGTGTGTGTGTGTGTGTGTGTGTGTGTGTGAGAGAGAGAGAGAAAGAGAGAGAGAGAAAGTAGGAAGGGAAAGTTAGAAAAGTAACATGTGAAAGACATTGATGACCAAAAATAGCAAAGGAGGTAAGTTAAAAAAAAATTCTGACAGAATTAAACAGTACCTGTACCATATTTTAAAACTGACAGCATTTGAAACAAGATAAATAAAATAATGATGTAAATGGAATAGACAAGATCTAATTTTTATTCCAAACTGCTTGCTAAGTGACCAAACTCAACATATAGGAAGTACAGGCAAAAATGATGAATGGTGCTAGAATACCACTAGGAGGGGAAGCTATCGGGGCAGTGTTGAAAATAAATTTGACTTGACAGATCATATCGCAGAATTAAAATTATTTGGGATCATGCTAATAGCTTAAATAAAACCAGAAAACATCAGTAGGGGTTATTTTAAAACCACCAAGTAGTATCTTAACATTGAGATTGACATAGATTGGAAAATTAGAGGAGCCTTCAATACATTAGATAAATAACATAAGGTTGAAGTATTTTTGTTCTGCGCTTTTGAAATGTCACTTTTTTTTCTTGCACAAACTGAAATTGTGAATGTTATCCATAATGTGGAATTTAATTTCTGCCATTGCAGTTGGTGTATCCTGTGCACCCATGTGGCTGCAATGTTTGAATTTCAGTGCATTTGTGCCTTTCACTTCTGTAGTTGATAATAAACTCTCATTTCATCATCTTAAAGCAAATTCATGGAATATATTCAAAAAATTGTCTCCATCAAGATGTAAAGGAACTAATGGAAAAATGGTGGTCTTTCACCTTATTTTGTCCAATGAGAATTTGGTCCCTTTCTCGTCATCCTCATCTGCCTTGGCATCCTTAAATCCTGCAATGCCCCCCAGCCTGGTATTTCTAGGGTTAGCTCTTTTGGAGGGCAAGGTTAAGTAGCAGGCAGCCAATAAGTTGTGATATCCCATCTGAGCTGCAATATACATCAATATTTAGTTGGTGAGTTTGCTTAACAAAAAAAGCCAGTGGTCCACTTGGTCACAGTTCTCATTGGACCTTGTCTCTCCATGTACTGCCTCTTGAGATTTACACTCAGCTTCCCAAGAAAGAGTTTGCAAAATAATAATGAAAAAGCCCCAGGCATGTCTCTGATTTGAAGTAGTAGTCAGATTGTCAATGCTCTGGATAGACTGGAAAATAATGAGGAATGGTACTGGTTGAGGATGTCATGACTGCCGCCAGGAAACTGAGCACTAATAAACTTGATATAATGCCTGTTGCCAGACACCAGGTGCACATGAAGGGAATGACATTCCTTCCTTGCCAAATCTAGATAGAAGCTGATGTCGGTATAGTTAGCCATTCTTCGCTGAATTGCCTCAATATTATTGCCTACTCATTTTGCTTCCTTGGGAAGTTTATTCCTCCTGAAATATTAAACATTGGAAATATTTCTAATTAAAAGAGGACTTTTTTTTTCCATAGTATTTTTTGTCACAACCTGAGAATTTTGTATAGAAAATCACAACGAGTTTGGTCCATTTGAAAGAAAAATATCCTTTGTCATCCAGAAAATGTGCTTTCATCAGATGCTTATACATTGCATTAGGTTTACATAATCTCTTTGCTGAAATTGATGCAAGATTAAGGACTTTAGAAAAAAAAGCTCAGCTCTTCTTCAAAGGAATGCATTGGGGATCTTTTAAATCAAGGGGGAATTGCAAACAAGAACTCATAATATCTCATATGATAAATCTTTTCAATAGTGCCCAACCCCTTCTGTGTAGCACTGCATGGCCAGCCACAAGCTTCTGTTCTGGACAAGGCTGAATGGTGGCACTCACATTACTCTCTTTTTCATTATTATTTTTTAAACTTTAGACATACAGCATGATAAGAGATCCTTCCAGCCCACGAGTGCATGCTGCCCAAATACTTTTATTGACTTACAACCCCTATAGGTTTTAAAGGGTGAAAGAAAACCAGATGACCCAGGTAAAACCCACACAGACACGGGGAGAACGTACAAACTTCTTAAAGTCAGTGATGGATTTGAACCCGGGTCTCTGGCTCTAAAAAGTGTTGTGCTAACGGCCACGCTAACCGTGCCACCTTGTTAGGACTTCTTGAATGGAAACGTCAGGTAACATTTACCTTTACAACCATGACTGCTAATGCTAGGGTTAAAAGGAAAATTAGTGTTAAAAGGGGTTTCATGAATCAACAGTTTAACAGGAAATTTTACAGATGCAGATATTGTCATGCAATACACAAAAGTGCTAGAGAAACTTAGGAGGTCATGCAGCATCTATAGCAGCGGTTTTCAAATGTTTTCTTTCCACTCACATACTACCTTAAGTGATCCCTTACTAATCACAGAGCACCTATGCAATAGGTGGTTTGTGAGTGGAAAGAAAAAGTTTGAAAACCACTTATCTATAGGAAGCAAAAGGAAAGTCAGGGCTCAGTCCCAAAATGTTGGTTACTCTTTGCTTCCTATAAATGCTGTCTTCCAGCTGCTCTTAATCCAGCTCTAAGTTGTTGACTAAACCTGGTAAATTGCAGAATTTTGAAGACTACAGAACCCTAAATTACATCTGTAGAAATGCAGAAGGTTGTGTTCATAGGATGAATATAGAAAGTTGTGTTTATTTAAAAAAAAGCAGTATAAGTTTTACTCAGTCAAGAAGCTCCCAGAGAATAGGATACAAGTTTAAAAACTAACAAACCTCCCAGACAGGAATCAATTCTCACTTCTTCTACAGAGCCCCACCCCAGGCTCCAGATATCCTGATGCCTGCCTGATATCTTTAATGCAATAGTGCTAATGGATTACTGATAGAGTCAATGAGCTGTCAAAAGGCAGTCCATTCATAAATCACCCAAATGCATCTGATTTTACTACCTGTTAGATGCGATGTAAATTGTCAAAGGCTGCATTAATCATCAGTATTAATGTACAGAGCCGCTGTCATACCCACGCTCCTGTTCGGCTCCGAATCATGGGTCCTCTACCGGCATCACCTACGGCTCCTAGAACGCTTCCATCAGCGCTGTCTCTGTTCCATCCTCAACATTCATTGGAATGACTTCATCACCAACATCAAAGTACTCAAGCTGGAATAGTCCGTAAGCATCGAATCCATGCTGCTGAAGACGCAACTGCGCTGGGTGGGTCACGTCTCCAGAATGGAGGACCATCGCCTTCCCAAGATCGTGTTCTATGGTGAGCTCTCCACTGGCCACCGTGACAGATGTGCACCAAAGAAGAGGTACAAGGACTGCTTAAAGAAATCTCTTGGTGCCTGCCACATTGATCACTGCCAGTGGGCTGATATCGCCTCCAACCGTGCATCTTGGCGCCTCACAGTTCGACGGGCAGCAACCTCCTTTGAAGAAGACTGCAGAGCCCACCTCACTCACAAAAGACAAAGGAGGAAAAACCCAACACCCAACCCCAACCAACCAATTTTCCCTTGCAACCGCTGCAACCGTGCCTGCCTGTCCCGCATCAGACTTGTCAGTCACCAACGAGCCTGCAGCAGACGTGGACATACTCCTCCATAAATCTTCGTCCGCGAAGCCAAGCCAAAGAAGAAGAAAGAAAGAAATCATCCAGAACACTTAGGACGCTACTCACTCCCTGGTTGATAATGTTTCTGCCCAAAAGTTTTGGCCACCATTGTTCACTTTAACAATTTATGATTAGAGTGAAACTAGCCGTTTGTTCATGTTAATTGAAAGCCAGAGAACAGATATTGATGTATACTCAGAGCAGCAACCCTTCCAGACTTCGGTTGATTTTTGTATACAAGAAGAATATCTCTTAATTATGACTTGTACGTGAGAATCAATGACTGACAACAAATCATTTCCCTATCTTTTGGCAGAGAATATGCAAAATGTAAAATGTAAGTTGTAACAATATGTTCAAAGACATTATATCCAATTTGTATGCAGAAATAATGCATTAAATAATGTATTGTGATTGTGTTCTTTGCATGAGACCAAAGCTTCTTTGTGAGGTGACCTTGTCTATCCAACACTACAGACTGCTCATTTCCACTAGCCTTTCTTGAATAAATTCTGTTTGAATTGTACTGTGTGGCTAAGTTGTACTTTTTGTACCTTGATAGGAGTGCGACTATCACACGTCTTGTTGATTGACAACATGCTTCAACCATACAAACCCATGAAGTGCAAACATGTTATTAAAAATTCATTTTCTTGCTAAATTAACTCTGGTAATAGCAAGAAAATGCATTGCTGTTACTTGGAAATCTGGTGTTTCTTTAACATTAGGAAGATGGCAAGCGGAAATTCAAAGTTGTATTTTGTTAAAAAAAAGTATGTATAATTTGTGAGATAAATATTCTATTTTTTTTTACAGATATGCTCAAACAATAGGTTTAAATTTATAAATAAATCCTTTGATTCTTCCGGTTTCATGAGGTGTTTCCTTAATGAAATATCTTTTTATGGAAATGTTTTTACGTGAGATTTTTGAGTGTTTGCAAGAGCAATCCAAATCAATATGTATTCTTATTCTTTTAGTATATTAGTGTTTTTATATATTTGTTGTAGTTTTAGTTTTTTTGGGGGGTAGGTAGGAGCATTTTGAGGAGGAGGAGAGGGTGGGAGGGCGTTTTAGTTAGTTTTCTTTAACTTTTTTCTCTTTTTATATATAAATTCAACATGTATTAATCATTTCATTTGTATGCTATTTTGATATATGAAAACTATATCTATGCCTATGTTTATTATAAATAAAATATTGAAAAAAAAATAATTCTCTACATTCACACTTGGACTTCTTCCCTGCTGATCTTGGTACAGTCAGTTACAAATGTGATGAAAGGTTTCACCAGGACATTGTGACCATGGAAAAGTCGTATCAGGGCAACTGGAATCCATCAATGCTGGCCAGCTATTGCTGGATACTGACACGAGATGCATCAGATGCTGAGTATAAATGAAAATCAATGACAAAACATTGCAAGTCAGTTAAATGAACTCAAGGTGTCAACATCATTATACAATTAAACATCAAGTCAGCTCAACTTTATTTATCATTTATACCATGCTCACTCAATAGAGCAAGATACCATTTCTCCAGGAACACAGAACATATTTACATAGATATAAGTTAGGAAAGCAGTTAACACATTAAAATATTAAGGTATTAAGATCTATACACTGAAAGTCCATGCACAGTATGCACATCTGTACTGGGACTTCAGGAGCCTGAATGGCTTGGGGGAAAAAGCTGTTTCCCACTCTGGACCTAAGGGCTCAAGTGGCAGAAGGGGGAACAATTCTGCCAGATGGCAGAAGGGGGAACAATTTACATGTGAAATGTGTGGAGCCTTTCACAATGCTGTACGTTGCCAGCAACTGGGACCAAGGTTTGAATCCAGAGCTGTCTGTAAGGTGTTTGTATGTTCTCCCAGTGTTGGTGTGCGTTTTCTTTGGTTTCCTCTCACTATTCAAAACGTACTGAGGTTTGTAGGTCATTTGGGTGTAATTGGGTGGCACAGGCTCATGGGCCGAAAGAGCCTGTTACCATGCTGTATGTGTAAATTTTAAAAAAATATATTAAAACATAAAATTAAATATAAATTAATATATGCACCATCAATGGAATTTCAAGTAAAATCTAACAGCTCAAAACAATCTGCAACTTGTTTTGATGAGGCTTTCATGAATTTACTCTATTTATTCAAGAGGTAAAAGTATGCACTGGATTGCCTCAGTCCTGGCTGCTGCACAGTGTTGCCAACTTTAAGTCCCAGCCTGCTTGCACTTACTGTCTCTGGAGATAGAGGGATGCTCAAGTTAACTACCTTCCCCTAGGTTGCTCTGCTCCAAGAGGCATCTCACAAGCTAGAACAGGTTCTTCAAGAAAGCAGGATTCAGGTATTGTACTCTAATGCCACTGTCCCAGAATGCGTAAGATCCAAGGATATTTAAAAATCAGATTTTGGGGACTTAAAAAAAATTGACATATCAGAAAGGTTGTTAAGAGACAAACAAAAAAAAAAATCATTGCAATAGAGTAAAATAATCAGATGATTTTGCTCAAACTAACTTTTTCCACAGATTCTTGCTTGGTGCAATGATAAGTGATTCAGCTGAAGGCTCACCTCATTGAATTTCAATCACACTCAAGGACAACCCTCCATGTGGTGTGAGTCCCTAATTTTCCTTTCCCTTTGTGTGCAACAGAATAGGTATCCAGGACAGGAGCTATGACCAAGTGGGCAAAGGCAAGAACAAAATTCAACTTTAGAGTGGGTGGAAGTTGGAACAGATTGCAAAATGGTTTGCTATCAAAGATGTGATCATGGGATACCTGAGGAAGATGATAACAACATGGAACTGTCCCAAAAGCATCACATCAGGCATTTTTCATGGATCAGGTAATCTAGAGTTGAGATAATCATGGGATTCAAGGATCAGGGGTGGGGAGCTAGGTTAAAGATAAAGCAGGAAGATGTAAAAGAGTTCAGGAGACTGACAAATCACTGGTCAGTCTGAATCATGAGAGAAAAGAGAGTTGGTGATTAGCGAGTTGGAAGCATATATAAAGACCTGAGCCAATCAGGGAGCTAGGGATTTTGCAGATGGGAGAAAAGAACTGAGGAGATTTCCAAAGGTGAGCTAGAAGTTTGGGTTAAAAAAAAATTGTTGTGTGGATAGAAAAAAGTACATAAAATGGTGGAGAAGCTCAGCAGGAAATGTTTCATTTTATGGGATGAATAGTCTGAAGAGGAGATGGTAAATTATGGTCCAATTGACTGGAATTTCAGCCCAGAATAAATGCTACAGAAATCTATTTGTCCACAACTAGTTGATAAATAGTGTTCATCTGAACAGTGGACACTAATAAACATGACAGCCTTTCAAAAAAAGCACCTTATAGGGAATGATAAAGTTTGACACACATCCAAAGGAGATTTCATCAGACCTTTAAGAATGATCCATAACTCTATATTTCTAGAGAAATTTCTAGAGAAGTGTATTTGATGTAAAAATGCTTATCATCATATTATACTTTGGAAAAGGCAACTTGATTTTCAATTCTAAAAAAAAACCCAACAGATCACATGTGTTTTTATGATCTTTTATGATAAAAAAAAGTCAGTATTTGACCAGCAATTAAATTCAACTTCATCTAATTGGTAACAAACTCTTTTACCTGCTTATCTTGACTGTCATGACTGCTAATCCATCATATGTTTTGGCAAAATATTGCAAAGAGAAATGTTTTAATTATTTGTGTCGGGTCAGACATGATGTTCAAACCAAGGGCAAAGGTGCAAAAAGGTGGTGGGCAGAGTTTAGGGCTATAATCTTAATTAAATTGCCTTTGAATTTAAATTCAGCAACTAAAGCTGATTTAGTTTACACACCTGAGTACCTGGAAACAAGCTTATAAAATATCTTGCTATGACCTAGAGGTATATCTGCTGTTCATTGTATTGTTTCAGATATCTATAATTTACCTATATTACTCTTATTCAAGGTGGAAGAACCTTATTCTGTTCAACAGATCATAAACTTGAAAATAGTTTTAATAAAGGTAATATTCTGGAACTAAGCTAGCGACTTGACAACTACAGGAGCTTAAATACCAAATTTGGGATTTAATGCATATCATCTACATAATGGCATGCTTAGTGGAGGTGACCCAGGCTCAGTGCTATCGTCCCAGTCCAGTGATCCAGAATAATGATATCTCAGGTGCTGTCCATATGCAATTTCTAATGTCTCCCTGTACACTGTGAGGTTTTCTCTCATGTTCTAGTTATCTTCCACATCCAAAAGCCATGGGTTAATTGGCCACAGTAAATTGTGTAGAGGTGAATAGGGTTGAGTAGATGATGGAAATAAGAAGGCAGAGAATAGAAATTGGAGTAACATGGGATTTGTGTTGCTGGGTATAATTGTCAGCATGAAAGTGGTGGGCTGCAGGGCCTCATTCTGTGTGTCATTAATCTAGAATTCTATGACATTATCAGCAACTTGGGGACAGAGGGTGAAAGTAATAATAATATTGTTTATTGCCATACACTGCACATTGTACGAAGTAATGATCCCCCAAAATTCTTACTTGTTGGAGCTGAATAGTTACCATAGAACACAAATGAAAAGTGGTATTAAAATAGAGCAAACAGGCCTTTTGTGGTATCAGAGCAGTCCTTAATTAGTGTAACAATGGAATGTTCAAGATCCTGACCCCTGTTGGAAAATGTTCTTGAACCTAGTCCTGCTGGTCCTCAGGCTTCTGTACCTGCTGCCTGAAGGTAGAAGTGTAAAGAGATTGTGACGAGGGTGATGAGGGATCTTTGTCATGTTGTCTGCCTTCTTCAGGCAGCACCTCTTCAATGAATGGGAGGACACACTCTTTGGTGGATCCTCCCTCCACCTCATCACTATGGGCAGGTGCTTGTCGCTCAGCCTCCTCTTCCTAAAATCTACAATAAGCTCATGGTCTTGGTGATGTTGAGAGCAAAATTAATTTTCACCCAACCAGATTATCGATCTTCATCTAACAAAAGTTATTCAGCTAGCAACAGTAGTATTATCAGCAAATTTATGGATTGCATTGGAACTGAATTTGGCTACACAGTCATGAGTACAAGAAATGAAGCAGGAGACTGAGCACACAGCCTTGGGATACACCAAGCTGCATTGACCGGTGACTGCCGATGAGGAAATTGTGGATGCAAATAGACAGAGGTCACGTTTTGCTGGTATGATGGTGTTAAATGCCAAGCTGTTGTCGATGAACAATAAGTTGATCTAAATATTGTTGGGGTTCTCATGATGCATGAATGTCATACATCATGGCATCACTTAATATGTCAAAGTGACCTCAAATCACTTTAAAGAACTCACATGCACACCCAAGAATAGACAATAGATCAAGTTCATACATGTATAATAAATATTTCTTGTTTATTATTCTCTGCTGCCTAGAATGAGAAGGGGTGGAGGCAGGGATGGGGTGGTGGTGGGGGGGGAGGGTGCTGTTAACCTGCCAAATGAATGTTAACATCCTCTGATGTAGCAAATGAAATTGCTGGGTTTTTTTTGCATGGATTGACAGTTCTTAGTTCAGCCTGGTCAAAACCCTTGTGGTCCAGACAAGAGGAGAGGACTGGCTGCCTAATGTTTCATTTGAAATAAGAGAAACAAAAAAGAACTCTGTGCTGACCTGAAAGAAAGAGGTTATCATCTGGAGAACCCTGATGGGGCAAGTTTCTTCGGCAAGACACTGAAGTGGCTGATCGGAAAAAAATCAATTTGTGTCCAACCAGCAACAAATCTTTCTCTGAAAACTGACAAGAACCATCCTGAGTGTTAACCATTTACCTTTAAAGCACCAAAGCCTGGTAAAATTCATAAATGTTAAATTCTATTCACAGTGTAAGAATTAACCTGAACGTGGAGGAATGAGAAGTGAGATTGGACTGTGAATCAAAGAACTTTTCTGAACTTACACACACATTACATATATGTGCACTTAGAATTAGAAGGGGGTTAAGTTAGGTTAAGTAAGTTAATAGTAATAAGTTAGAGTTTGAGCCTGTTTTCATGTTTAAAGATAATTTAAAGGAACTTTTGTTTAAGTAACCATTTATATCAAATGAAGCTGTGCCAACACTTGTTTGTTCTAGACACAAACATATTTCTGGAATTAGATTAAATTAGATCTTAAAACAGGGATGTTTTACAGAATGCTTGCTAAATATTGGCATCACATCTGCTAATTTTGCGTACATCCAATCTTTTCAAATATTCTTATTAAATTAGCATGAGACATGCAATGAAATATGTAAAAGTAATTCCAATCCCAATTCAAACTACAACCTACAGCACCAAAATGTTGAGGCAGAAGTTTGATTCAATTTTATTTTATTATGAGCTCAATTTCATTTAGTTTGAATGTCACTTTAAGGGCTAGTACCAGCTGCAACCATTCACAGCTGTGGAGAACCTGGGTGGCAACATTTAGGACAGACTGGCCCTTATCAGGAAAGCTTATACTAAGACATTTATTTCTGGAATATACCATTTATTACCAGCACGTACCATTAAAAAGTTTATAAATCAAGACAGAAATGGAAGGTTGATTTGAATATTGTGATAGCTGAGAAAAGTTGGGCAGAACTTTGCCAAGATTGTATGATCAAAATTATAAATATTAGATATCATTTGGTTCATTATAATTATTCACATCAATTATATTTAATACATCAAAACTGCTTAAAATGAAATCAGGTCAATGTTTTAGATGTAATGATGGAATAGATACTCTTTATTTACATTCTAATTGGTCATTTTCTAAGGTTAGAACTTTTTGGGAGGATCTGGGAAAGATGTTGGGATTAATTACTAAAACTGTTTTTCCACAAAACCCAGACCTGTTTTTGCTGGGGAACATTGAAGGAACAAGACCTAAATTAAATTTTCTATTTCATCAAGTCAAATTTGTTAAAATTGTTTTATCAGTGGCAAGGAAGTGTATTGCAGTAACCTGGACATCAGATTTGTATTTTGGTATGGAAAGATAGCATTTTGAGATACAAAGCTGTATCTTCTTTCTTCTTTTTCTTTGGCTTGGCTTCGCGGACAAAGATTTATGGAGGGGGTAAATGTCCACGTCAGTTGCAGGCTCGTTTGTGGCTGACAAGTCCGATGCGGGACAGACAGACACGGTTGCAGCGGTTGCAGGGGAAAATTGGTTGGTTGGGGTTGGGTGTGGGGTTTTTCCTCCTTTGCCATTTGTCAGTGAGGTGGGCTCTGCGGTCTTCTTCAAAGGAGGTTGCTGCCCGCCAAACTGTGAGGCGCCAAGATGCACGGTTTGAGGCGTTATCAGCCCACTGGCGGTGGTCAATGTGGCAGGCACCAAGAGATTTCTTTAGGCAGTCCTTGTACCTCTTCTTTGGTGCACCTCTGTCACGGTGGCCAGTGGAGAGCTCGCCATATAACACGATCTTGGGAAGGTGATGGTCCTCCATTCTGGAGACGTGACCCACCCAGCGCAGCTGGATCTTCAGCAGCGTGGACTCGATGCTGTTGACCTCTGCCATCTCGAGTACTTCGACGTTAGGGATGAAAGCGCTCCAATGAATGTTGAGGATGGAGCGGAGACAACGCTGGTGGAAGCGTTCTAGGAGCCGTAGGTGATGCCGGTAGAGGACCCATGATTCGGAGCCGAACAGGAGTGTGGGTATGACAACAGCTCTGTATACGCTTATCTTTGTGAGGTTTTTCAGTTGGTTGTTTTTCCAGACTCTTTTGTGTAGTCTTCCAAAGGCGCTGTTTGCCTTGGCGAGTCTGTTGTCTATCTCATTGTCGATCCTTGCATCTGATGAAATGGTGCAGCCGAGATAGGTAAACTGGTTGACCGTTTT
Source organism: Narcine bancroftii (assembly GCF_036971445.1). Classification (NCBI taxonomy): domain Eukaryota; kingdom Metazoa; phylum Chordata; class Chondrichthyes; order Torpediniformes; family Narcinidae; genus Narcine; species Narcine bancroftii. The sequence goes on from NC_091475.1 coordinate 139,997,802, forward strand.
GAGTTTTGTGTGCCCGATGGAGATGTGAGGGGGCTGGTAGTCATGGTGGGGAGCTGGCTGATGAAGGACCTCAGTTTTCTTCAGGCTGACTTCCAGGCCAAACATTTTGGCAGTTTCTGCAAAACAGGACGTCAAGCTGTATACCTTTAGAGAAAATCACTTACAATTTAAGAAATAAATATTCATATTTTTGTGCAGATTTGGAGCCCATATGTGCAAAGGTTAGGAATAAATATGTAAAAGATGTACTTCCGGCCTCCTATGTCTTTTCTTAATCTTCTTCTCTAAAAGTCATATACATATAAAGACTCCAGCATGCAAACCAACCCTGTGTTCAAACCGGAAAAACACTTTACTTCTTTACTTTGGTTTTCCTTTGTGTTTCTTCAGCCAATTATATTATATATTTACTATGTTATATATTCTATACAGTGGGAGTAGGGTAAGGAGGGGTAGGGAGGAGGGGTTTAAATACTGAGTAATCATTGTATTTTAAGTTGGAACATTTTTAAATAAATTTTAAAAAAACATCTCGGACAGACTGTACACACAGTTGATACTCTGGAGGAAGAAAAAAATAAAATTTGTGGTGATAGTCATGTGAGTGGAACACTGAAAGAAAGAACATTTCATTATTGACCACCAGCCATCTCATGGAACACTGATCTGGAATGACTCTGTATGAAATGGACAACTCAGCTGATTATCCCTGTCAGTGGAATTATTGAATCACACTGTGACCAAAGGAAAAATCACTTTGATTGACCTGTATCTGGGTAAAGGAAGCAAGATAATAGCTGCATCAGATAATGACCATTGTAATGGTCATTTTGATTGACTCATACCTGGGCTTTGGAAGCACTGTGGAAGTCACACATTTTGTTTCCCCTACACAGGGAAAAAGGAAGTTTTGACAACTATTCATATGAAAGGATCTTTTCTCTGGAAGCAATTTGACAAGGATTCATGAGTTTTCAACAGTCCAGTCACTCTGCTCCCTCCTCCTTCGTGATTATTTCTGGGCATCAGTTTAATAGTCTGTGTTTCAATACAGGATTTCTAAGACTGAACCTTGGAATGACATTCCAGAATTGTGCCTAATGGTTTGGGTCCCCCCCTCTACCCGATCCCCTGCCCCCCCCCCCCCACACACACACACACACACACACACACACGCACACACACACACATTCACACTTTGTTGGTGTTAATTGAACTAATGTGTTATATTATTAGTAATTATTAATAAATATATTGTTTTAAAAGAAAAACAGTAACACGGTGAATTTTTATTGCTGCTGTAGCACTTTCTCTTCATTATATGATAGATCAGTGTGTCTTGTTATCAGAATAATCATGCAGCAGGTTTCCTCTTTCCAAAAATATTACATTGAATAGGAAGAATAATTCAAAACCCTCTCACAAGCAACATAAGAGACTGGATATGATTGATAATTGAACAAAAAACAATTTGCTGGAGGAACTCAACAGGTTGAGTAGCATCTACAGGGGAAAAAGAATTGTCCACTATTCACATGGAAAACCTTCATCCAGGCTGAATGCAGTGAAAGAGGTGCCTAGAATAATGGAGAAGGGGTGAAATGATGGCCAGATGGAGATTGGTAAACTAGGATGGAGTGAAGATTAATAGTCAGATGAAGAAGAGGGTTGGTGTTGAGACACAGAGGCAGATAATGTGGCTGAATATCAAAATTTGTTTAAAAATGCTCTGGTAGAGATGATTAATGTATTAAATAAAGTCAGGTTGTGGATTTCTTTTCTCTGATATTCAATAAAAATGCATTTAAAGGGGAAGAGATTTCTTCCTCCATTTGAGTAATCATACAAAACCACAGAAAATAACAATTTAAAAAAAAATTATTTTGAAGTTTTTAGTCCTGAAACCCTTGCATTTTGTCCATTAACTTGCAAGATCCTCATTTTGCAGAACTTCTATCCAGGTCCATTTTAAGATTAAGAGGAATACATTTCCTTTTAAATTCATTCATGGCATGTGAGCTTCACAGGCTGACACAGCATTTAATTGCTTATCCTTAATTGCCCTTGAGAAGATGGTGATGATCTTTCTTTTTGAGTTTTGAGTATTCTATGAATGTAGAGAGGAATTGCCAGGATTTTGACAAAGCAACAAAAGAGCAGTGATATATTTCCAAGTTAGGACAGTGTGTGGCTTGATGGGCAACTTCAAGGGTAGTGTTCCAATGTTTGTTCTGTCCTTGTTCTTTGAGCTGCTAGATGTAGTTTTGAAAGGTGCTGTCTGAGGAGTCTTAGTGAGTTGTTGCAATGCATCTTGAAGATGATACAAACTTCTGCTACTCTGTATTGAATGTGGAGTGAGTGAATAGAGTGAGCAGGCTGCTATGTCCTGCATGATGTTGAGTTTCTTAAGTTTTGTTGAAGCTGTACTCATCCAGGCAAGTAGAGAGTTTTCCATCACACTCTTGGCTTGAGCCTCATAGCTGGCGGACTGGCTATGGAAATTTAGAGGTGAGTTACTTACTGCAGAATTATAGACTGCTGTAGCCACATTGTTGATGGCACTGCAGTTCAGGTTCTGATCAATGGTAACTCCCAGGATATTGATAGAGGGGGATTCTATGATGGTAATGCCATTGAATATCAAAGGAAGTCTGACATTTTTTTTCTTGTGTATATCATCATTGCCTGACACTTGGGCATCATGAATATAACTCACTTTGCAGCTTAAGTCCTTGATCCTGGAGCTGGTCAATGCCATACTTTGGAGGTCTGATGACAGACATGAGCTGACTTAGTTGTCAGAACAAATGGGAGCACAGTAAATCCGCTTCCCATTCTCACCCCTGACCATCTCCCCTTTCACCTCATCAGGTTCCTTTCTCCCTGTGACTTTTTGAAAGTTTCAAAAAGAGCAGGTAAGTATAATTATCACTATCTTTAGGTGAATTCCTCCAAAACACCAGGGAAATTGATTAACAGGGCTGTTGAAATCTTGAGAATATATTTCATGAAGTATCTAGATGTTTTTCAAATGCTTCTTTCATTTCAGGACCAAGTAAACAGTAGGGGTTTTTATGCACAAAAGCTACATTATTGCCTGTTCTAGTTTTTTTAAAAAACAGGCAAATTTACTTTTTATTCAGAGGACAGAAAACACAGATAGTGCAGTCCTTTTATGTAGCCTGGAGCAGTGTGCTGGCTTCTCAGGGCAGAAAGGGGTGGGATGTGCAGCAGAGCTGCGGACATCCTGCAACAACCCGGCCACCTTACTGCCTGACAGCCTCCCGCCCTGCTCCCTAATAGTTCCCTCACCCCACTGCCTGACAGTCACCCCTGCCCCACTGCCTGAGCCCTGCAGCCTGACAGCCCCCCTGCCTCACTGCCTGAGCCCCAATGCCTGTCAGCCCCTACACCACAGCCTGAACCCCCTGCCTGACAGCCCCCTTTCCCACTGCCTGAGCCCTGCTGCCTGACGTCACACCCCTTCCCCCCCCACCCTGCTGTCTGACATCCCCCTGCCCCACTACACAGTTTACAGAATCTGCATGCCCCATACACCCAACATTAAACAAAGTGGTGCCACCGCCAAGACCCTGATCATTCGGTCCAAGGTCCAAGGGATGGTGTTAGGGAGCAGGCAGCATGAGGGAGCAGGGCAGGTGAGTGGCGACGGACCGGGCGGCGTAAGAGATCCGGCGTCATGAGGGAGTGGGCGGAGTGAGCGAGAGCAGCTTGACAGCTCCACTGGCAGCTCTGTGACAGTGTAGCAGGGCAACGGGACTGTCTGTGTGACATCAGTTATCTTACCTTCCTTTTTGGAGCTGCTTTCAGTGGCAATCCTTTTACACGGGAGGTTCAGTGACTTTGCTCCATTTATTATACTACCCCTCTAGGCAGAGGGAACATGGAGTAAGTTGGACCAATCAATCCTCTGGGCCTTTTATGGAGCTAAGTGGAGTGCCTTAAAGGCAGAGGAAACCTGTTTTTACAACTCGCTAATTTTCACTATAAAAGGGCCTAGTGAAAACTGAATAGTACATGCTGTTAACTAGCTCTGAAAATCCTTAATAAAAAAAATGCATACTCTGATCAAATGACCACTTTAGCAAAGCATGTTCACTGCAGTCAAAATGCCATGGAAACTTTTTCATGAGTTCTAACAACCAAATTCACTGTGTCTTGGTGATTTAAAATCCTCACCGTGCTTCTTCTTAAGGTTGGCTTCAAATCCTTCACAAAGAGGACCATTTGCGCTAATCGCAGACCAAGCTGCCATTAGATGTTGACACTCACATCCTGTTAATCTCATAGACCCTTGAGGAGATGGTGTATCATCCCAGTGTCACCAGCTTAGATGGAAAAAAAAATGTGGTCACCAACCTCGAATAAGCTGCAAAAACTGAATGTTTGATGTAACAATTTACGACCTGTAGTCAAGAACAGAGGAATGTTTTTCAATCCCTTCCATTGAAAGCAATTTATTGAATTTTCACAGTTTTTTAGAGGTAAAACTCCCACATTGGACAGAAATTTACATTCTTCAGACTAATACAGAGGGTCAAAACATTTTTGAAACCCCTCTCCATTCTTTCCTGGATATCTTGTTTCCATGTCAGGAAACAAACTATTACAAGTCCAGATGGCCACAGCATTCAAAAACAAGCAAACTTTAAAAATGCTCTTTAAAATTTTATTTTCCAACCGCTTGACAACAAAAGAAGCCATTAAAATACATACATTTATTTAAATCCAATTGACTAAGAAAAAGAATAAATTAGCTGATACTTTTGTTGCGACTGAGTACTTAACCTGCGATGGGAGCTGTGCCGATCTCCACTGATGACCTCTCCAAGGTGGCTCGTGGGAGTAATAGCGCATATGCACAGGTTAGGTTAGTTCAGAAGGCTGCATACGTGGGATGGACCTTGGACACAAGAGAAGGAAAGTGAGAGTGTCAAGACCTCCCGTATGGTGGAGAGCCAATGAAAAGGTCAGAGGGGTTTGGCTGGGTGGTGTCTGGTGAGATGAAGAATTCAGTGTTGTGTCTGAGAGGAGTAAAGAGAGTCGACTCCATTTTGTGCTTTAAAAATAACGAGTGAGTCTACTCTTTAAATTGTAGGTAAATTACTGCAGTTACACTCTTCCGTCTCCCCAGCCAACTTTCTCCACTGAAATCAATAGGGTTATTGGACCTGGTTATCCATTATAGATTCAAGTTGGCAGATTTTCCAGCCAAAGAAATTTGAAGACATTTTCATATCTCTATTGTACTCCTCGTACTGACATTTCCTGTGGTGGTGATCAGGTGTGCACAGTTTAGACTTTCAACTTTCATATCATCGAAACTTCCACATTAAGAAGTAAAGGATAGTAGGTGTGAACATTGCTACCAGCATTTAATTAGATGATAAAATCCATTAACTGTGGAATTTCAATATGTCATCTGAAGTAAAAGGCTAACTGAACTGAAATATTTCAAGAGGTTTATATTAAAAAAAAACTTAACAGCACTTTGAATGTAAATCTATCTCTATTTGACAGTTAGTTATCCAGATACTGTAATAAGACCTGACCATCTTAACTCTGGGGGAGATACGTAGTCAGATTTGTTCAGAATGTAGGGAAGTTTTACAGCGGGCTCTCTGAGTACCCTCTCCCCAGTTCTTAGCAATCACTTGGAGTTACTTCCTGAGCAGAAGGTCTCACCAAGAGGCCACTCAAGGTCCAAGTAGGCTACTAGAGCAAAATGTATTAACCTTCATATGTCCAAAACATTATAATAAAATGAAAGTGTTAACAGAAACACAACGTAGTCACTGGATCAAAAAAAATCCTTATGGCCCGTTGATATTTAGTTAATTGGTTAGCAGTAGGATTTTTGAGGAACGATAGAAATACAACTATTGTTTAGGAGAAACAAACTACGAATTTCAGGGTGAAATTTATAGGTCAAATAATATTGCTCTCAAATTGGCCGCCATGTTTTATAACAATGCAATAAATGCAGATGTTGTTTCCTGATATGAATTAGTCAGAATGGAAGGTTCTAATTCTATCATTAGAAATATTAGTATTGTATTCTTTTGTGGAAGGTTTGCATCTTCACACCTGTTTCCAAATATTACATTTTTCACGCTTCACATATTGCATTTTATTTGGAAAGAAAAGTCGATGAAATCCCAGCTTCAATAAAGGATCCCAAACTGAAATGATGGCTGTCCATTTCTCTCCATGGTGGCTGCACTGACATGCTGAGCTCATTCAACTTCTTATTGTTTGCTTGAGATTCCAAGATCCGAAGTCCTTGCATTTTTTTTTCTAAATAGATATTATTGTAAGCAGCATTATTCCAATTTCAACAGTATTAACCATCAATAGTTCTCCAGATGGCAGTATCTTAAGAGTCAGCTAGCCATTAAATAATGATGACCACATTTGTGAGAAAAATGTTCCCTTCGTAATCTTTTAATCTATATCTCAATGTCCACATCATCCTCACTGTCATGGATAATGTATTACACAACACTATAAGAGGGTCTAGGAAGGAGATCTCCTGGCGTTTACTTGCAGCCTATCACATCCAGGAACTCTGCCTTCTATTTCATTATGGATTTTCTATTAACACCACAGGCCTTTTTCAATCCTTCGTGATAAAGAAAACAAGTGAATTAATGACATTAATCTTTTTTATAGCACTTATTTCCCCTTATGAAAAAAAATATTGATCATGGGTTTCTCTGCAAGTAGTTGAAAATTATCAAAGTGTTGAGTTTTTGATATAATATCACACACAGAGAATGATGGTGTTTTAATGCAGTGAAACACTCTCGTTGTTGTTTCTTACCTGAAAAGGTGACTTTTAATTTCTTGTTTAACCTGTATTTGTTTTTAGAAAATCCCATGTGAGTCAATTCTTTTCAAACTTGAAGTGCCCTGGCTTTACCAAGTTTTTTCTCAAAGCTCATTACTTTAATACTAAAGATCAGAGTCATTGATTTATTTCCATGCTAGCTCCACAAATCCAGAGCAAACACATTGACAGCACAATGCAAAATTTATTCACCTCAAGGATTAACTTACATCTACATCACTCCAATATGTTTGCTGAATAGTTTAGAGAATGCACTAGGATTGACTGAGAAGTAATTAAAGTGATAATTTTATTTAAAAATAAAGTTGATTAAAAGGGGCATGGTTAGTGCAACACTGTTACAGCATCAGCCATCAGGACCGGGGTTTGAATCCCGTGCCATCTATAAGGAGTTTGTACATTCTCCCCATATCTGTGTGGGCTTTCCCCAGGGGCACTGATTTCTTCTCACAGTTCAAAAAATGTACTGGTGATTGTAGGTCAATTGGGTGCAATTGGGTGGCATGGGCTCGAGGGCCGAAAGGAACTGATAACATGCTGTATGTCTAAATTTAAATTTAAATAAGGCACAGCAAATCATTGCATTCTCATTAAATTATCCTAGGCTTTATTAATTTATTTCCCTCTTTTAAATGTTCTGCAATAACATGATTGCTTTGGAGTTGCCCAAAGTTATGTAATACTGCCAAATGGATAAGCCTATACTTTGTCATATATATATATATTTTTTTTTTTTAAATATTTTTTAAAAAATATTTATATATAAAAATATATAAATTCATTAAAACTCAAGTTGTCAAATGGTATGCTAATTTAATATGTGACTTCACAAAAGTGGTAGATTCTAATACAGTTTAGAGAAGCATAACATCACAATTTGAAAAAAAAACAATTGAGTTTCAGCTGTCTTCTGCGATAAGTTTTTTGAGAAAATTTGCTTCCCGATGAAGGACTTCTCAAAGTGAAACACTCTGCCACTATTTTCCAAATGGTGACCGGTCAGTCATAATAAAGAAGACTGGAATAATGAGAGGAAGTTCAACAGATTCATTGTTTTATATAATGGAGTACATGCAGAGAAACTAGAGCTTTTAATTGGCTGAATTTTTTTTTATCATTTGCCTTGCAGTCTCGCCAAAATAAGTTGCCAAATGTTAATATCAGAACGAAGAATCAACATTTAAATAGGGGTTTCTAATCCTGCCAGCACCAGATAACTCAACTTGAACATACAAAAAATCTGCTGGAAGAAATCTGAGCGTCGAGCAGCATTAGCGGGAGAAAAAGAATAGCTGATGTTTTTGATCTTGATGAAGGGTCCCATCCCAAAATGGCAACCATTCTTTTTTCCCACGGATGTCGGTTGGCCTTTTGAGTTCTTCCAGCAGATTTGTTTTTGGTTCAGATTTCAAGACCTCCAGTGTCTTGCATGTCTCTGTGGAACTTAACTGGAGTGTTGCTTTGAAGAGAGGAGACAAAACATAGGGTAAAATTGCAAGAAAAATAAAGTTCAGTCTTCCTAACCACACAGCGATTCCATATCCCAAAAAAATCAAAATTCTTCAATGTAAGTATACAGTGATCCAACTCATGAAGAATACTCATGATTTGGTGACATTTTTGTCAGAAATAGTTTTCAGACTTCAGAATACATATTGGCAGCATCACAAATGGTCACTTTATCAATGCTGTCCCAATTATGCTTTTTAACATATTCCTTGCCACAAGATTTGATTACTGCAAAATCCCTGTTGTCCAGAATTCAAGAAACTGGCAGCCTGAGGCAACTGGCAAATAAAATGTGGAAAATAAATAGGTAAAAAATTCAAAAGTTTAAAATTGGTGTCCTCCTTGCAGTCAGTTCACCAATCCAGGCAACGTGCAATGTAAAGCAATTGGCAAATTCACGTATGGCACCTACCAATCCCCATAAGTACCTAAGTATCTGGGGTTTTACTGTATTTGACTGCACATCTGATCAACCCACCAATAAGTTGTGTTGAACAAAAATTCTTACATCTGTATCCTCGCACAAGTCCATCTGCCAAAGCTGCATACTTAAATTTTTTAAATTATTTTCAAATCTCTCCATGGTCTTGTCCTTCTTGATTACTTCAGTTTCCTCTAGCCCAACTACCTCTAAATGTTTGATGTATTCTTTTATCTCTAATGGAAACCCTCCAACTACTTACAGTAGTTGAACATTAAAAAAAAATCATAACAGATGGTAGAGGAACATGAGGGTGATTTTACTACAGTAAAGGCAAAGAATAAGTTTGTGCCAAGATTGCTGAAAGCCAAAGCAATACTCTAATCCAAACAATTGGTAATTTTATTGTCCCAGTTGCACTCGCTCCATTGTACATGACATTTCTATGCATCTGCTGCCTTTGGTAGACAGTAGAGGTCCTTCTCAGGGGTTGACAATAAATGAAAAGAATATGTAAGAAGGAGGTGGGGAAGGGGGGGGTGCAGAATGGAGAAGAGTAAAACTGAGAGTATTAGAGTCTAAAAATTAAGGAATCCAAAGGATCAAAGAAATATTAAGGTATCCAAAGAATAAATCAATATATCTGAGGATGAAAAGGAAACTAATATAATTATTAGAGGACAAAGCTGATTAACAAAGTAATTGTGAAAACTGAAGAAAAAATAAAATTAAAAGGAGGATAAAAATATAATTTCTGGGCAGAAAAAAATATTATTTATTGCCCTTTTGTCAGTAACTAAGCAACATTAGAGATATTGGATTCTAGGATGATACCAATGATCATATATCTTTATATTCATATTTTAATACTGCAGTCAGTGTGCTGTGCAACTAACGAAAGAAAAAAAAACACACACAGAAAGGTGTGAGTGAATTGAACCAACCAACTAACTTTACTGGAACTCTCTGTGTGCTTATCAGCACCACTCCCATGATCCATTTTGGCCCCTCCTACCAGGACCATTGTGATGTCAGCCCATCCAAGCCTGTACCTCTGTGATCTGGTTCGCTTGTGGATTAGGGCAGTTCACTACATGACCCCCACCTACAGAACCAATGATTGGAGATTCCGAGTCTACAGTTTGTAATCAGATCATACATTTGGGAGGTAGACCTCTCCACCACAGTTACTGATTGGTTGAAGGCAAGGTGTGCCACTTTGAGGCGATCACCTGTGATGTTTCTTGCCTACCCCCAATGTTCAAAATGCACATAGTCCCCTTGTATATACCCTCATATGGGTGTTGAAATGATGTCCAGTGCACGCCTCTCCTTATGAAGATGTATTCATAGTCTTCAAGATCTTCAAGTCTTCAAGAAGCTGGACCGTGGCGTGAGGTTGATACAGGGGCCAAGGTGCCCATCTTCTCACAAAGTCACATTAGCAGGGCCATAGGTGTTTCTTCTTGGCTGCGATCCACTAGCACAAACTCTCCCAGGACTGTCAGCATGGTCCCATAGACAAGCTCAGCAGACAATGTGGCCAAATCCTCCTTCGGCATTGTGCGGATGCCAAGGAGCACCCAAGGCAGTTCTTCTACCCAATCTTGCCTTGGAGATACACATTGAGGGACATCTTCAAATGTCAATGGAACCTTTCCACCAAGCTGCTAGGCCATGGTGTGATGTAACTAAGTTCCTAGGAGTTGTGCCAGTGCTGCCCATAGGCTAGACATGAACTGTACTCCCCTGTCTGATGTAATATTGGAAGAAAGGCCAAAACAGGCTATGCAGATGGTGATGTGGGCCCTGTCACAGCATGTCGTGGAAGTGTCCGAGAGCGCGACAGCTTCCAGCCATCTAGTGAACAGGTACGTGGCACTTTTGGAAGCCAGAAGCAGCCTGAAGATATCCATGTGGACATGGTCAAATCATCTATGAGTCAGTGGGAAAGACTAAAGAGGGGCTTTCATGTGCTCCTGTACCTTGTATGTCTGACAGTGCAGGCAAGTTCTGGCCCAGTGGTCAACCTGTTTACGCAAGTCATGCCACTTGAATCAGTCTGCAACCAGTTCAGTTGACACCCGGATGGATGGGTGGGCCAACCTATGTAGCATATCAAAGACGTGATGTCTCTACATGGTGGGAATGATGGGTCTAGTTTGGCTGGTTGACATGTCACATGTCACAGATGGCCCAAAATGCACATCTTCCAGCTGTAGTCCTGAGACTGCAATGCGGTAGGATGTACCTCACCATCCTGCCACTGGGATACTGTGAGTGCTCTATAGTCGATTTCGTGGCACAGGGAGTGCACAGACAGATCAGATGTATGGGACAGAGTATCATCCATAGGTTGTTCTTGCCAGAAATGTGCTTGATGGCCATCGTGTACTCTAATACATATGAAAGTTGACACTGCTGTCTTGCCGGCCATGGTCCGACACCTTGGCTAAGGCAAAAGTGAGGGGCTTGTGATTGGTGAAGACCATGAAATCCCGTCCTTCAAGGAAATAGTGGAAATGGCGTACGGTGAGGTAGAGAGCTATCAACTCCCTGTTGAACCCACTTTACTTCTGCTCTGGGGGCCACAGGTGTCTGCTGAAGAAAGCAAGTGATCTCCAATGTCCATCAATCAGCAGCTACAGGATGTTGCTGATGGCCGTGTTGAATGCATTGATTGTAGAAAGGTGGACACATCAATGCTTGGATGCACTAGAAAGGTGGCATTGGCCAGAATGTCTTTAGCCTTCTCGAAAGTTGCCAAAGACTCCACATCCCAGCTGAGTTCTTTGGTCTGACCAGACAGCAGCTTGAAAAGAAGTTGCATGATCCTGGCAGCTGATGGCAGGTGCAGATGGTAGAAGTTGACCATCCCAATGAACTCCTGTAAACCTTTGACTGTAGTTGGCTTGGCATATTTACAAAAAGCCTCAACCTTTGATAGAAGATGGACCGCCCCGTGTTAATTGATGTGGAGCCCAAGAAAATCAACGACCGTCAGGCTGAACTGACATTTTGCTGGTTGAGGGCTAGGACATAGTCGCTCGGTTGCTGGCAGATCAGCTACAGGTATTTAAGGTGCTGCTGGATGAATGACTGGTGATGAGGATGTTGTCTAGGTAGATAAAAATTAATTGCAGGCTGTGCCTCACTGAGTCCATAAGTCTCTGGAACATCTGTGCTGTGTTTTTGAGGCCGAATGGCATGTGGAGGAACTCAAAAAGGCCAAACAGAGTGATGAGGCCTGTCTTAGGGATGTCGCTGGGGTACCCGGGAATCTAATGGTACCCCCAGACCAGGTCAATTTTTGAAAAGATTCTCTATACGTGTAGATTGGCTATGAAATCCTAGATGTGGGGAATCAGTTACCGATCAGCTGTCGAGGCGTCATTGAGCTGGAAGTAGTCCCCACAAGGGTGCCATTGCTCAGAAGACCTTGGCACCATGTGTAGACCATGGGCCTGTCCAAGTGCCGAACATTTCCCATCTCTTCCATCTTCTTGAATTCTTCCTTTAGCAAGGTGCAGCTTGTCAGGAAGAAGCCTGCATGCCTGGGCATGTAGCAGCAGACCCTGCATGGGGATATGGTGCTGGATGCTATGTTTCAGGACCACGATGGATAACTATGGTGTTTTAATGGCAGGAAATCCTGCCAGGATTTTGGCAAATATTGCCCGATAAGGTTAGAAAGTTGAGGTAGGGGGCTGAGAACTTGGCTTCTTGAAGGGTGAGCATCTGGAAGGTCCTGAAATTGACCAGATGATGCCCTTTCAGGTCCACCCTCATGAACAGGTACATGGTGCTTTTGGAAACCGGCAGCTGCCCTATGATGTCCACACCATATGGCAGGGTATCCATTGATCTAGTTGCCGAGAGAACTGACCACGTCGTAATAGCTGTGGAATCTGTGGTGATCTGCCCGACCTGAATCTAGGCCTCAGACTGTTCAAACTAGACTAGCAGCTGTTAAGTCCAAAAGGATGGCAGCTTCGGTGAGACTGTGTTCTGTGTGGTCATATCATTTATCATGGGGTCCAAAATGCCATTTTGGACTGTCTGGGTCATCACTCTGGTCAGTGGGCTGTGCAGCGAACTAAAAAAAAAACACTGCACAGAAGCTGTAAGTGACTTGAAATAACCAACTCTGCGGGAGCTTATCAACACCACTCCCAAAATCTTTTTTGGCCCCTCCCACTTGGACCATTGTGATGTCAGCCCAGTGCAAGCCTGGAATGTGAAATGTCACTAGAAATTGTGTACACTACGTTTCCATACTTGCAAATATGCTTTGTCTACAAACAAAGGTTTGTCAAACAAGGCAGAAACAATTATTTATTGGGTTAGTGTTTGTGAAAGCAAACGTTCAGATTCTTGGCAACTAGATTTATACAGACATTCTAGAATCCTTCCCTTTTCTGTCAGATTCAAGGGCTGCAAAATAGATTCACAGATAGAATGCTATTTTATTCAATTTTTCAGTGAAGTTTAAGACAGTGCTACTCAACCTTTTTTGTCCCACTCACATACACCTGAAGTGATCCCTTACTAACTAGAGAGCATCCATGGCATAAGATGCCATAGGGGCTCTGTGGTTAGTAAGGGATTACTTGAGGTGATATATGAATGGAAAGAAAAAGGTTGAGTACCACTGGTTTAAGAGAAATCACCTCATCTTTTGAGTTGGTACTTTACAAACCTTTGGACTTGATATTGATTTTAATAACTTCAGACTTTCTCAGCATTGAGTGCTCAGGTAGTGCGAGGAATCTGCTGTTACTATCTATAGCTTCTCTAACCCATGATTTGATTCTTTACTTCCCTCTTTAGCAAATCCTTTCTGCCCAATGCTACTATCCTCTTTGCCATTTAATGTTTCCTTTTCCTTTAAACCCCCTCGCATATTTTTAGTTTGCTTAAATCACAGGTGATTGCAGACCCATTTCAACGCTTGCAAAATAAGTCATCAAACATAATCATCAATTCAGTATTTATTTTCATGATGACATTTTCTGATATACATTGTGGTTAAAAGGGAACAGGTAGGAAAGAATATTAATTTATCAGAGAACAAGTGCCACAGAATTAGTGATTTGGCAAGATATATCTTTGGGAAAGCATACTTCGTGAGTTCATTTCCAACAGTTTTGATTCAAGAGGTATCGAAGCAATAATGAAGGTTTCATAGCACAATTTCTATTTAACAACCAGTCAACAACATTTGCAGCTCTAATTGTTGCAGAAATTTATTTTAATGGCACAGATTTGTACCTGGAAACCATTACTTGTGCTATTAAATGTGATTCCACCACCAGACACATCTTTGCTACCCTCACCTCTCAGCTTTCCACAGGGACTGCTCCCTCCAGGACTCCTTCCCACTAATCACCTCCCTGGTACCTACACCTGTGATTTCACAAAATGCTGCATTTGCACCCATTCCTCCTCCCTCACCACCAACTGGGGCCCTGGGGCTTCAAACCATCCTTCCAAGTGAAGCAACACTTATCTTATGAATCTTCATGAGTCATCTACTGCATCCCGGTGCTCCCATTGTGGCCCTTCATTTATATTGGAGAGAGTGATCACTGACTGGGACACTTGTTTCATTTAGCACCTTTGCTCTGTCTGCTGCAATAAACAGGGATTTCCCAGTGGCCAACCATTTTAATTCCACACACCATTCCCACACTAACATGCCTATCCATGGCCTTATGCACTGCCAAATGAAGGCTACTCACAAATCGGGGGAAACAACACCTTACTCTCTCTTACTAGATGGCATTAACATCAACTTCTCCAAACTCCATTAATCTCCTCCCTCCAAATCTCTCTCTTTCCCTATTCCGATGTCTTCTTTCCTTAAGCTCCCCAAGCCCTTCCTTTCCCTCTCAATTCAGAGATCTATCGCTTCCCCATTACCTCAGTTTTTTTTCTCTTCGGCCCTCTCATCCATGACCTCTTAGCCATTAACCTACATTCTTCCTCCTGCCATTTCCTTGCTCTTCTTCCTGTCCCCACCTTGTTATTCAGGCACCTGTCTGCTTTTTGCTCATATGTTGTCGAAGGATTCGAGCCCGAAACGTTGATTATGATTTACTTCCTACACTCCAGATGCTGCATGACTTGCAGAGTTTCTCCAGCACTTTTGTAAATTCCACTTTGACTCACTTTGTTATCTAAGTGTCTTAAATTGACAATGAAACTGCTGTTTGCATACAGCATAACCACAATGAGTTTATCATCGTATGCATATGTCATATACCATGGATGCATGCACTGAAATTCTTGCTACCACTGTGATGATATGTTTCCTCCATTGTATATAGTTATCATTGTCGGTTGTATATATGGAGCTGGTCTGCCCACGGATGACTCATACTCTATGAATTCTCCCCCGTGGTTCTGGGCCATAAAGGTTGAGCTACCTTTCCCTTGCCGCCATTCCTATCCTGGGATCCAGTCCAGCAAGGTTCTTATGTGCCATGCCTACAACTGCCAAACATGTACTTCGCAAAAAAAAATCTATATTACACATCATTTAATTAAAAGAGAAAATAAATTAATGATAGATAATAAATCAGGTAAGTATCTATAGGGGAGAAATGGTAACAAAAAGCAACGAAGTCAGTGTTGATCCAATCTGGTTGGAGACAGATGAGATGGAAAGTAAGGTGTTGTTTCTTAAATTAAGTAACACTTCACTTGTGAATCTGAAGGGATAATTTACTTCATTCAGTTCATATTGCAGCTTCCTCTACATCAGGGAGACTGGACTCAGACTGGAAGATCGCTTCGTTAACCACCTTCTGTCTGTCCATTCTAACAACAAGGCACACATTAGCCAACCATTTTCATTTTACACACACGATTCCCACAGCAACATGTCTGTCAATGGCCTCATGTACTGCAAAATCGTGGCCACCCAACAAATGGAAGAACAACAGCTTATAATCCTTTGCAGCAGTTCCCAGTCTGACGGCATCAATATCAACTTTTCCAATTTCTGTGAATTCTTCCCCAAAGTCTTCTCTTTCTCTCCCACTCTATTTCATTTCCTCCTGATTCCCAATCCCTTCCCTTCCCTCTCCTATTAGGGAGCTACCCAATCACTTCCCACTTTCTTTCTCTTCTCTCCTATCACCTGTATACATCTTTTACCTCTTACCTGTTGGCCGTTGCTCCTTCTTTTCCCTTTTCTTCCTCCTCTCTCACTCTCCCCACCACTTCATTCAGGCTCAATGCATTGATAGCCTTTTACTTTCAATGGATGGTGCGTGACCTGCTGATATTCTCCAGAACTTTTGTACGTTACAGATTTAATTTTTTCCCCCAAGGCAAATTTCATTCAAACTTCAATCACATTGCATTAGAAAAAAAGTACATTGACACCAATATGCTTACTTTTCACAACATCATCCTAGGTTTCATTTACAGTCAGCAAGAACATCAATAACAATTAAAAGAAATAACATCACAATATTCGAACAAATATGGGAACCATACATGAAACGCAATAGAGAAATCCTACCTCGGACCTCCACCACCTAAAATGACAGAAAGAGAAGACAACGAAATGAACTGACACAGTATATAAAAGTAAAAGATAAAAATTTCTTGTTTATTTTTATTAAGTGACGATATTGTTTAATGGGTTTAATGTATCTTATAGATTGAACTTTGAATAAATGGGAAGGGGGTGAGGGAGGGAGGGAAAGGAGGGGGGAAAAGGGGAGAAAATGACACTGTATATATTCAAGAGAAAAATGTCTGTATGTATTTTGGTCAGTATGGTTTATAGTGTAAAAAAAAACAATTAAAAGCTTTGGCATGATATCTGTTTGGACTGGTAGGTGATATGAGACAAGAACTGCAGGTAGAAAATTTAAAACTTCAACTGTCAGAAGAGACAAAAGTTTGATGCCATGCTGACCCCTAGAATTAATTATTTTCCAAACCACCTCAATTTATCAGCATTGACGTTCAAGTTTACAAAGCTTACTTTAAGAACCATAGATTCAAGGCATTCTTGGAAAAGTGTTGCTCTACCTGCAATAACTTTGTGCTTAATGCACAGAGACCTCCTGCTGAGTCCTTCTAGTACTTCCTTGGGAATTAAAAGGAGGTCCTTAAGTTGAATACATCCATCCCAACTCTCATTGATCCCACCCTCCTGCTTATTTTCCTGTTAACTATGCTTTCTCGCATGCACATCAACCTTCTATTTTTCCCACCTGCAGCCCCAGGGGTAATTTACAGTGGACAATCAACCTGTTATCTAGTACTTATTTGGGATGAGAGAAGAAACCTAAGCACTTCAGGAAACCTATGATGTGACAGTGAGAGCCTACAAATACACACAGCACTGGAGGTCAGCATCAAACTTCGGTGTCCAGAGCCATCAGCCAACAGAACTCTCTGCTGTGTCATTGTGCAAGCTCTTGGGTACATTCATCTGAAAGCATTCTTACTTTTGGTGAGCCAGTGAATGAGAGAAAGAGGGGAAAGGAGAGGAGTTTGTTGGTTCGCCATTCACCATTAGACCAATATACCTACGAATGTATGGAGCGAAGCTTGGGTCTTGTCCTGTTGGGAATGCAACATGGTGAAAGCATTTCTTGAAAGACTGAAAGTCTTCGCACTTTTGGGAGTTATTGTGCTTGCACTTTCAACCAATTACAGGAGAATACACAAAGATTTATGGTGTAGCTCTCTCCACAATGTGTTAGTCCCTATCCCTAGTGTTCTTCCCGAGGCCTTACTGCACTTCATGTGCTCCTCCAGAAACATTTTAAGTGTGATGAAGTTTTCTGTCTCCACTCAGGCTGTGCATTTCATGCCTGAAACATTAATTCTATATTCACTGGTTCATTGACTTCTATGCTAAGGGAATTCACTCATTCGTTTTCACCTTGTTGGGTTTCCTATGATTTTATGCACCTCAGTTAAATCTCCATTCAGCCTCCTACGTTGCAAAGAATATAATGTCAGCCTTGTTCATCTCCCTTCATCAATCATACACCGCTGTCACGTGCTTTGCACTCTACCTATAATGATTTATTTCATGATTGCTTAACCTATTGCATCTCTGAGTTCTGCAAGAAGGACCAGGTGCAGTTCTATTTCAGTAATTTGCAGTTATACCCTTTTCACTTGATAGCATTATGAGATAAGCTGTCTTAGCCACTATTAACAGAGCTAGCTCAAACTCTTTAATTTCACCCACTTTTTAAAGCAGGAAGGCCATGCCCTTCTTCTTCCCTTGATGAAGGGATCAGGCCAGAAACATCAGTTATATATTTTTACCTTTGCTATATAAAGGAGACTGCTTGACCTGCTGAGTTTCTCCAGCTTTGTGTTTTTACTTCCACCGTGGGTGTCTGCAGGTTTTTGTGTTTTACTTCCCTTCTTCTGCACTCTGGTTTCAATCACCATACTGGCAAATTTTCCCCCACAAATTGCTCACCATCCCCCTCCCTGCTCCACCACCTTTTTGTATTCCTGCCTTCTCCTGCCAATGACATTTCTATTTGCTGCCTCTGGGAACCTGGACCAATGCCTGCTGATGCAAAGGTCAAGAAACTGCATCAACACCTCTATTTTCTTTGAAGATTGAGGAACTCATTCAACAACATCTAAAGGTGAAAGCATTTTAGCTGGTTGTATCACAGCATGCAAAAGGAGTTTTCTGCCCAAGATTGGAAGAAATTACAGGAGGTGGTGAACAACCAGCCTTCCTTCGACTCTATATCCTCCCTGAATACTGCAGCCAACCTAGTAAAGGACCATTCTCATCCTAGAAACACTATTCTCTTTATTCCTTTGGACAGAAGGTTCAAAAGTATGAAATTGTGCTCCAACAGGCTTTATCACCCCCTTAGCCATTGGGCGATGTTGTCTCATGCTGGGGGTCTATAGACTACTCCCTTCCTATTTCTGACTTCCCCCAACACCGACTTGGTGGATATTCCCTCTATAGCCTCCTCTATTTCTACAGTCATGATACTATCACTGACCAATAATGCTACTCCACTCTGCCACCCCCTCTCAACCCTCCCATCCTATTTCTCTTATAGCACCAAAGCCCCAGTACCTGCATCAGCCAATCCTACCCTTCCTCCAGCCAAGTCTCAGTAATGACCACATCATCATAGTTTTCACGTACTCATCCCCTTTATTCCTAATACTCCTAGTGTTTAAATAGATACATTTCAAAGCCTCTATTTGGCTGCATGTATGTATTGTCCCTGTGATGATGTTATGTGGAGGGGGGAGTGTATTATACTAACTGCTTCTCATGTATGGATTGCTTGCTATTGGCTATGGCTGTAGAAATGCTCCATCCTACTGGTATAAAAGATGAACATACTTTCCCATTAGCCAGCTGAGAGTCTGTTAATAAAAGCCCTGTATTAGTAGAACCCTTGTTTTGTCCATTTCTATGGCATATCAATTTTATTAACAGAATCTCAATCATGGATACTTTCCTGAAACCTGGAAGATTTGAGATAGATCAAGATGTCACCTGAGCTGGATAAAACTAAAGGAGAAGGAGTATAAAATCAGTTTATTTGCAGATGACATCATAGTATACTTAACAGAACCAGAAATATCAATAAAAGAACTACATAAGAAATTGAAGGAATATGGAGAAATATCAGGATACAAGATCAACGCAAATAAAAGTGAAGTGATGCCAATGAGTAACGCGGATTACACAGAGTTTTAAAAAGAATCAAAATTTAAATGGCAGACACAAGCAATCCGATACCTAGGTATTAGATTAGATAATAATTTAAGCCACCTGTACAAATTAAATGATCAGCCATTAATGAAGAAATTACAGGAAGACTTAGAACATTGGAAAGAATTACCACTAACGTTGATAGGGAGAGTAAATTGCATTAAAATGAATATCTTCCCAAGTATACAATACTTATTTCAATCATTGCCAATTCCCTTAACAGAGAAATTCTTCAATGAACTAAAGAGAATATTAAGGAAATTTTTACGGAAAGGGGGCTAACCGAGGATAGCGTTAGATAAATTAACAGAGTGGTACAGACAAGGTGGTTTGCAGTTACCAAACTTTAAAAATTATTATAGAGCAGCACAATTAAGGTATTTATCAGATTTTTATCAGACAAGGGAAAAACCAGATTGGGCTATGATAGAGCTAGATAAAATAGGTGAGAAGGTACCGGAACATATACTTTATAAGTGGGATGAAAAGCTGGTGCAATATAAAAACTCACCAGTACTGCATCATTTACTCAATATATGGAAGAAGATTCACTTAGAAAAGAAAAAAAAACAAATTACCAACTACCAAAATTATTATTGATGCAAAATCAACTAATCCCTTTCACAATAGATAACCTTTCCTTTAGAGAATGGGAGAGAAAAGGAATTAAAATAATAGAAAATTGGTTTTTGGGAAATAATTTATTAATATTTGAACAAATGAAGTACAAATATGGAATAATTCATGGTACAATGTTTGCATACCATCAACTGAAAGCCTACTTAAAGGATAAATTGGGAAACAGACTGAGATTACCAGAAGGAAGCAGCTTTGAATATGTGATTACAGACACAATGACAATAAAAAGATTTATAATGAACATGTACATCAAGCTGCAAAAGAAGGAAAATGATGAAATAAGCTGTAAACCCAAACAAAAGTGGGAAAAAGGATTTAAACATAAAGATAAAAATGAAACATGGGAAAAGTTATGCTCTGGAATTATGAAGAATATAATAAACACAAGGTTACACATGATACAGTATAATTGGTTACACAGGTTATATATCACGCCCCAAAAGTTAAAAAAATGGGATCCAACATTATCAGATAGATGTTTTCACTGTAAGAAGGAAATGGTAACAACAGTACATGCAATTTGGGCATGTGAGAAAGTGAAAACATTTTGGAAAGATCTAAATCAGGTATTAAATAAAATCACAAAAAGCAACATACCAAAAAATCCAGAGATCCTTCTTCTAAGTAATATAAGAGGTAAAAAATTAGGCCTCAAACTGGATGAAGTGCAAAAAAGGTGTCTTATGCTAGCTTTAGCTCTAGCAAAAAATGTATAATGTCAACTTGGAAATCAGAAGAGAGCCTGAGAGTACAGCAATGGTACATGGAAATTAATAACTGTATTCCATTGGAAAAATAACATATAATTTAAAAAATAAAGTCATATTATTTGAACAAATTTGGGAACCGTTCATGGAACATAGCAGAGAGGGCTTGCCTCAGACATCCACCCCCTAAAATGATAAAATGATAAGAAGACAAAATGGTTTGATCCAGTGTGTGAAAGTAGATGACACAATTTTCTTGTTTATTTTCATTGTGTGATGACATTGTTTAATGGGTTTATTGTATTGTATATGTTGAACATTTAATGGGTTTGGAGGGGGGTGGGAAGGGGGGAGGGAAGGAGGGGAGAAAAAAGGGGAGAAAATACCATTGTGTATATTTAAGAGGGAAATGTTTGTATGTATTTTGATTGATTTGGTTCACAGTGTGAAAAATAAAAAAAATAAAAAAGATGCCACCTGAGCCGTAGAAATTTTTCACCACTGGCTCCAGTGTTTTGAAACATACATGCGAGTGAACAATGTTGTGCAAGACGCTTTGAAGATGGACCATCTTGTGGCTCTCCTCAGAGAAGTACCTTACTCCGTGGTTAATGCCACAAAATACTTTGTTTGCAAGACATCAACTTCACATTTGAAGACAACAAGTTGGAGAGAGCGAAGATGCTTTCACACTCGTACTAAAAGAGCTATCCAGAGCCTCTGCCTGCGTTGCTGTCACAACTGAAATCGACCGAGAAT
Source organism: Narcine bancroftii (assembly GCF_036971445.1). Classification (NCBI taxonomy): domain Eukaryota; kingdom Metazoa; phylum Chordata; class Chondrichthyes; order Torpediniformes; family Narcinidae; genus Narcine; species Narcine bancroftii. The sequence goes on from NC_091475.1 coordinate 140,019,452, forward strand.
CCTTAATGTTGGACACATTCATAAGGGGATTGGAGTCGGGGTACATCTGACTACGCTTACAGGAGACACCGGGCCTAACCTTTAATACCGCTCTACAATAATCAAAGACCCTTAGGGCTGTGCTACAAAGCACAAAAACCTTTGAGAAGGAAAGAGGTGTTGAAGTGGCACTCCCAAAGCCCACCCGCAGCAATGATCCACTGCTGAGCGCCACTAAACCGCAGCGTGGAGGTCCCTACAGAAGTTTCTACTTCTGTAGATTGTCGCTGCATATACACTAGCAGTGCCACATGCAACGAACCATTTGTGCCAACTGCAGAAAGCAAGGGCACTGGTCCAGAGCCTGCCGGGCATGAGAGCCCTCATTTAACTCATGCCGTGAGTTGAAGGGAGGGCAGAAGAAGCGCACAAGCGCTGCTAAGAATCAGGGGAACCGCCATGAGACTCCTGTGTTCACTTGGAGAGCCAACGATTCATCTAACACCTCTTCTTCTGAAATCGTGAGTGGAACTGCCAGTGATGAGGTGAGCTCTGACAGATCTTCCTGGCGGGGAGACCCACTTCTGGTGTCGATGATGATAAACCAAGATGAACCCCATGGGCTGAAGCATTCCATGATGAAGGTAAAGGTAAACGGGGAGCCTGATAACTGTTTGATTTGGGCAGTACTGACAGCTATATCCACCCTACAACCGCAAGCACCCTGAAACTTAACCTGCATCAATCTAAGCGTAAATTTTCTATAGTTTGTTCTGGACTAAAACAAGACATTACAAGTTGCTGCAGGATAACCCTGAAAGTACAAGGAAATGAACACAAGGATTTCAAATTGCATGTGCTACCCGGTCTGTAGGCTTTGATGATATTAGGGCTAGATTTCCAGTGCCAAATGACAAGTATTGTACTGGCATTTAACAGTCAACTACCATTGATCATGGTACCCCAAGAGATTGTTGGTGGGCTGTCAATCCATGAGATTAAACCTCTGCATCTTTTTACCAATCTAACCCTGGATTGTAAGCCTACAACTACAAAGAGTAGGTGCTATAGCAAAGAGGGCAAACTCTTTATTAAGAAAGAGGTTAGTCATTTATTGAGAGAAAAAGAAATCATCAAACCCAGTACAAGTCCTTGGCATGCACAAATAGTAGTCATCAAAAATTGCACAAAACAGAATGGTCATGGACGACAGCCAAACTATAAACCGGTTTACATAACTGGATGCTTATCCCCGTATTTCAGACACGGTAAACCAGATTACACAATACAAAATATACTTCACAATTGATTTGAAATCAGCCTACCATCAGGTGCCCATTCACAAGGATGAAAGGCAGCTTTCTGCTTTAGAGGCAGATGGCAGACTATTTCAATTTAAAGGGGTCCCTTTTGGAGTTACCAATGGTGTTACGGTTTTTCAAAGAGAAATGGATAAGCTGGTAGATCCTCACAACTTGCAAGCCACCGACCCGCATCTGGACAATGTCACTATATGTGGCAAGGACTTAAATGATCATGACCGTAAGTTAGAGAAGTTCCTCCAGGTGGCCAAGGATCTGAACTTAACCCTTAACAATGACAAATGTGTTTACCTCACTAAACACCTGGCTATACCGATATGAGTAGAGGCAAAATCAGCCCTGACCCAGTTATCATGGAGCTGCCCCCAGCTGTGACGCAAAAGTCCCTCAAGTGCTGCCTGTGTTTTTTCTCCTATTTCGCTCATTGGGTGCCCAATTACACAGATAAGGTGTGGCCACTGTTTAAAACAACTAGTTTTCCGCGTCTGAAGAAGCCCTCCGAGCTTTTGAACACATCAAACATGGTATAGTCAGCTATTGATGAGGATTTACCATTCCAAGTGGAATCTGATGCGTCTGATTTGGTTTAAACAACAACACTAAATCAAGCTGATTGACCTGTGGCCTTTTTCTCTTGGATATTACACGGGCCGGAGGTCAAGCAATCCTCTGTCGAAAAGGAAGCGTGAGCCATTGTAGAATCCATTTGCTATTAGAGACACTTATTGGCTGGAAAGAAATTCACATTACTGACTGATCAAAAGTCTGTTGCATACATGTTCAACACTAAATTGAAGAGCAAGATTAAAAACGATACAATCATGCATTGGAGAATTGAGCTTTCTACTTATGATTACGATATACTCTTTCACCTAGGAAAGTTTAATGACTCCCCAAACACTCTTTCTCGCATGACCTGTGCAAGTCTGCAGCTGGACCATTTGAAAGACCTTCATGATGAATTATGTCAGCCAGGGGTCACTAGAATTTATCATTATGTTAAGTCCCTCAATTTGCTGTACTCATTTGAAGACATCAAAAAATTGATTAGCGAGTGTCCAGTCTGCGCAGAGTGCACACCATACTATTACAAAGTTCCCACTTCTATGCTGATAAAGGCGTCTAGACCCATCGAACACCTCAGCATTGATTTTAAAGGACCGCTACCCTCAAACAATAAGAATTTCTTCTTACTTAACATCATTGATGAATTCTCTCATTTCCTCTTTATACCACATGCTGATGTTTCTGCTCGTACTGTTATTAAATGTCTTGATATGATTTTCAGTATTTTCAGTTATCCTAACTTCATTCAAAGTGACAGAGGGTCAGCTTTCATGAGTACAGAACTTCAGCAATACCTTCTTGATAGGGGAATCACTACTAGTCGTACTACAAGCTATAACCCATGGGGTAATGGTACAATCTTGAATGGTAGAGCATGATAATGGTACAATCTAGAAAGCTATCACCTTTGCACTGAAGTCGAAAGGTTTCCCCACCAGCTGCTGGCAAGACGTGCTGCCAGGGGGATTACAATCTATTCATATACTGCTTTGTATAACTACCAATTAAAGTCCTCACCAACGTATTTTTACTTTCCCTAGAAAATCGAAGATTTTATCAACCTTGCTGACTTGACTATCTAAGCCCGGAGAAGCCTTATTAAGAAAACATGTTAGACTCAGCAAATCTGACCTACTTGTAGAGCGTGTTCAACTGCTTAATGCTAACCCGCAGTATGCTCATGTTGCTTTTCCTGATGGGAGAGCCGACGCTGATTCCCTTAGAGACCTAGCTTCACCTGGTCTGCGGTCTGCTAGCCCTTCCATTATTCTGACACCCTCACTGCTCTCCCCACCACTAGAAAACCAGATACTTTATCCATTGCCTAAGGAACAATACTCTCCACGTGACAATGTTGCCTCCCACACCCTTCCACAACTGGTGCAAAAAATCCTTCATTAGGAGATAAAGCCCCGCTCCCACCAGTGGCTTTATGCAGATCTGTTCATATTTCTAAACCTCCCCAGAGATTGTGTTATGACCATTTCTAGTCATAGACATAATTACCAAGACCACTTACTGTTATATCTGTAGCCTGTTTTCTGGTATGTGTAAATTCCAGTCTTGTATTATCCTGATGTAACCCATTACATCTCAGTGGTCCAACTAAAACATAGAATGCAGCACCACATTCTGACTCATGTCCCCTGCATGCACGATCGCGCAGGCTACTTTCAGATAAATTGTAGTTGGCTAAAGACAAATTCCAACACATTGGGGAAATGGGGATTGTTCATTGCTTTGTCAGCCCTTGGGCATCACCACTGCAATAAGGCGTCTGGAGAGTGGAGACCTTGTGGGATTATAGGCGTCTGACTGACATCACAATGGTAGATCACTACCCAGATCCCCATATACAGGATTTCTCTGTGATCTTTCACAGCACTAGGATTTTCTCCAAAATCAACCTGTTCACATGGATGACATTCCTAAAACTGGCTTGATCACCACGTTTGGGCTATTTGAATTCCTCTGTATGCCTTTCGGTTTAAGAAGCACGGCCCAGTCATTTCAACATCTAATGGACACAGTTGCACATGTCCTGGATTTTGTATTTGTTTATTTGGATGACATCCTTATCACCAGCTACTCGCAGCAGCAGCACCAGGCCTTTCTTTGTCAAGTATATCAGCGGCTAAATGTTAGCGATCATCATAACCAAATGTTAGTTTGGCCTCACATCAAATAATTTCCTCAGCCACTGCATCAGTCAGCATGGAGCAGTTCCACTACCTCCCAAGGTTGAGGCCAATTGGAAATTTCCAAGACCTTCTACCATTAAATCCCTGCATCATTAACTTTTGGCATCATTTACTTTTAACATCATTTTGTGCCAGCTGCAACTAAAGTTATGCAGCCACATCCCAAGGAACTGAAATGAAATGACGAGGCCACGGCCACACTCAAGACTGCTAAAGGAGTGCTAGCGAGAGCCACCATACTCATAAGCTCAAGGGTTGATATACCAATGGTCCTGATGCTGGATGCATCAGGCACTGCAGTAGGCGGCTTCCTCGAACAGCTTATCAATGGCATCTGGAAACCACTAGTTTCCTTTAGTCGTCCTTTGAGACCATATGAGCAAAAGTACAGTGCTTTTGACAGGGAGCACCTTGCCCTCTACTTAGCCATGTGGCATTTTTGCTATTTCCTAGAGGACAGAAGGTTCATGGTTTACATGGATCACAAGCCATTGAACCTTCAACAAGATGTCGGATCCATGGTCAGCACAAATAACAATAAGAACTCTCCTATAATTCAGAGTTTACGACTATGATAAAACACATTGCCGAGAAGAACAATTTAGTCACCGACACGTTATCCCACACCACCATCCTTTCCCTCCATACTGATGCTCCCAGAAGAGTCTACATGGCTTTGACAGCAGCTCAGCAGGAAGATGAAGAGAAGGTCGTGAATCGCACTCCCGTATCGGAGCTGTAATTAGAGGACATACATTTTGGTCCAGCAAATGCATCCCTGCTTTGTGGCACCATACACAGTTTGGCTCACCCTTTGATTAGGACGACAACAAGGCTCATAGTGGATAAATTCATGTGGCACAGCCTGCACAAGCAAGTCGGTGCTTGGGCACAGACATGCATTCAGTGCCAGGTCTCAAAAGTTCAGCGCCACACTAAATCCCCACTACAGGTGTTTGCATCCAAGCAGCACAGCTTTGATCGCATCCACATGGATAGTGTTGGCTGTTTCCCCCGTCCAAGGGCGCTACTCACCACTTCACAATAGTAGACAGGTTCACAAGATGGCTAGAGGTTGTACTGCTCTCCGACACCTCCACTTCAGCTTGTACGTTATGGTTATGGTCCATAGGCACGCAGCTTCATCGGTCGATGGCCTATCATCCCCAGCCCAATGGCTTAGAGGAACGTTTTCACTGTCATATGAAAACAGCTCTCATGGCACATCTTAAGGGACTGGACTGGATAGATGAACGACGTTGGGTACTTTTAGCTATCTGTGCCTTACTGAAGGAAGATCTAGCTACATCCTCCATAAAATTGGTTAATGGAGCCATCCAACAGTCCCAGGAGATGTCGTTCTGGCAGCATATGGGCAGCAGGAATCTCCCACTTTGGTACTCACACATTTAAGGGAGAAGGGCACACTCGGACCTATCCTGGCCACCCAGCATGGGTCTACACCTTCATACATTCTGCCTGAACTCAGAACTGCCTTTACGTATTCCTGCGCATGGATGTGCACAGGATGCTGTTGCAATGGCCATATGAAGGAACTTTCAAGGTGGTATGGAGTGACAGTTTCATGTTTATCAATTGACATCAGTGGCAGACATGAGACTGTCTCCTTGACCATTTCAAGCCGGTACACTTGGACATTGAGCAACCACTGCAGGTAGCACAACCCCACCACACAGTGTGCCCACCATCACAACCAAACCCACCCTCACCTCAACAACCTAACCACCATTATTCAGAGGTTCAGTATCTTTTAAGAGAAGAGCCCGAACACCAACGAGCTGGATATTCAGCACTTATAACATCATCAAAAGGAGACGAAGGAGAACTGGGCAGCAGTTATTTTTACAGACGACTTCTCTTGTGCATTGTTCATTGCACCACTCATTACATCTTACCTATTTCTTAAGTTATAGGTAATTTTCTTGAGGGGGATACACCTATGTATTTCTGCATTCCAATGTGCCATACCTAGATGTGAAATTCAACTGGTATATATTTTCTAGCCATTGTAAATGCAATTTTAACAAATTCTGTTTGATATTTGGATAGTTTCAGCTTAGGTCTTATCCCTGTAATATTACCCAGATTTGTTGAAAGTATCTGTGAAACATACAAATTATGCAGCGACATGTGAAATTCAGAACTCAAAATGTCAACTCTTCACCTTAAACTGCTGCGTATTTTCATGATTAGGTGATGGGAGATGTCTTAGAGCAACCACTAATTTCCCTGCAGCTTTTGCTTTCATATTTCAGTGTTGCATGAGACAGATAGAAATATAAAATGACACTTAATTACTATAACTTTAGTTAAGTTGTGGTACTCTGGATGTATCCAAATGCCACATGTTCACAGATTTCAGTATCTCGTACATGCAGTTCAGCAGTCCAATACCCAGTGAAAGTTGGAGATACACATTGTTATTCAGTTCATTTGTGGACATAAAGGTGACTTTACAGTCCCAGTCTGGGCCATTGGAAGTCCATTGTTGTAATAAGTGTGGCTGCTGCTTTGTGATGCCGTTTACGGTTTTCCATCAGTTTTTGAAACTGGTGTAAGCCTCATAGCACAGGGCTCGCCAATGGGTTTTGTCAACTGCTGCGGCTTCTAGTTCTCTTGGCTGGATGTCACAGTAGTGTAGGCTACTTTATACCGTAGGCTTCACAGCATCTTTATAGAGCTTGCTTGGAGGACCCTGAGGGCTCCTCCAACCTTCAGTTCTATACAGCAGTAGGTCAGAAATCTGTGTGTGATGGAGTTTTATGTGGAAAAACTATTGCACAACAACAATCCCACTCATTTGTCAGAATAGACCTTGATCCCGTGGCACGGACAACCATTAAGGCTGAAGACCTCACTTGCTGCAGTGGATGACCAAGACATTTAAGTGTCCACAATGCCTGCTGAGCCTGTCTTCTTGACCATTGGACCATTAATTGGTCTCTTCCACTCAATCTGCCAGACTTCACATTCTGGGATAGACAGGTCCATACCTCACTGGGGTATGGCTGCTACATGTGAAACAGCTACTTGGAGCCACACATGAAAGCTGAGTGCCGGGTTGGGACCAAAGGTGGATGAGTTGCCTGAAAAAGGCACGCCAGACACTCCTCAACACCACCAGAGGTACTACTCCTCCACCATACAAACATAACCACATCTTTAATATGCATAAAATATGCATAGCACTAATGAACTATCCCACAGCAGCAGAGTCCTTCAATTAAATTTAAGCCAAGATTATTGTCATCTGATTGTACAAGTACAACCCGACGAAACAGTGTTCTCCTGTCCTTGGTGCAAAACATGCAGATGCATCACTAGACATAACACTCATACAGACAATAATACATATGCAGGACAAGTATTGATATATGCAAATAATTAAGTAATTGTCTTTTCATGAATGTGAGAGTTTCAGATAGCTAGTGTGAGTAGTTCCTCTGGTCATTCTCAGTGGCCATGGGAAGAAGCTGTTCCTCTGTCTGGTGGTTGTACTTCTGATATTCCAGTATGTCTTTCCCAATTAGAGTAGCTGAAAAGATGGTGTGTGCAGGGTGGAAAGGCTCCTCAATGATCCCGGTAGATCATGTTGATGAGTGGGGATTTGGTGGGTGGGGGGAATGAGGGAGAATCTAGTAATCCTCACTGACATGGCCATGAGTGTTTCAACAAGAGTATATAAATTCTGACCATTGTGACCATCACTGATATTTATTTGACTGCAGACAATGCTGCTTTTTCCTTTATTTTAACTGGAATAACAGCTCAAAGGTACTTAAACACTGACAAAATGATAAGCACAAAATAACTGTAAGATGCTGCATTAACTTGTTGAACTTTCAGGTTATTAAAACAAATAGAAGATATTTACTTTGTTGGTTCTGATATGACAGCTAATATCTGCAAACCTGGCTTTGTTAAAGGAATATCACCCAAATAATTTGATTGAAATTAACAAATAAAGTTTAACGCAATGGCTTGGATGGGTATTACTTTGGGTTGAAAACTTGGCCGATCTTTTCTCTTTTACACAACAAAACAAAAACCTGCCCATTTAAAAAAAAATGTTCCAAAAGGCTTTACAGTTAGGAAAATGTGTTGTAATATCTCACTTTCTCTATTTCCAAAGATGATTACTAATTACATCTATAGTTTTGGTCTCTTTGCTTTGTTCTTAAACTTGCTGAGAATATGTTCACAAGTTCAAGGCACTTACTGTTGTAACTGCCCCAAAGCATGCACATTGTTGCAAGAGAGAATTAAAAGTTACATTTAGATAGTGGATCAAGTAGCAACTTCCAATCAAATATACCATAAGTACATAAAATTATCAGGTTGGTTTCAAAAGTACAATTACATTTATCGCAGAAAGATAGGGTTGCTATTACATGGTTATGGGGACACCAGTAGTGAGGACATTTTTCACATGCCGCTCAATTTTGGATAAAGGATTTTTTTTAAATGGAGTAACATTTCTTTTTGTTATAACTGAATTTCAAGTTTATTTTAAATGTTACCTTCCTTTTTATTTGTTTTGCTCATTGCGTCTAAGTTGACCATTACATGTTATTCCTTCTTCATTGCTCCCTTTACACCCCTCTCAAGTTTATGAAACAGATGTTTATTTAATCACCAAGATTCAGATTACTAATTCACTCTTTCAATAATTGTGTCACAAAGATCAATGAAGCTGAACAAACAGGAGAAAATTCAGCTGATGTCTAGGTTCAGAAAATTATGGCTCAGGAAAAACTGATGAAAATTTATTGTATGTACACAAGTACAAGGTACCAAATTCTAACTTGCTGCAGCCAAACGGGTATGCAAGATACATCAATTACAAAAGTGCAAATTAAATAACCATCGTATGCCAAGGCAGAAAAAGAGCTAATAAATGCAAAACCATAGATAAATAAATATTCATAGTTTTCATTAGTCCAAGAAAAACAATATATATTTCAATGGTACAGATTGATATTTTGGTGGCCCAGAGGAGTTCATGGTCAGGGTATTACAGGATGTTCAAGCCTGATGGCTATTGGGGAAAAAAAAAACTGTTTTTGAATTTACAGGTGCTGAACTTTAATAATCTGTATGGATGAGATGGTTCAATTTATTTGCACCTGGTCTGTATAATGTTTCAAATCCATATTTAAAAGTGTCTTGATGCGTAATGTCACATGTTTGCACTTCTCTAATGCATACTTCTACTTACATGCCTACTTGTTACTTTCTAAGGCTACATATAATCAGTTAGTAGGTTAGCATTTCCATCAACAGCATGTTTCTCTCTATTACATATAACAATGTTCTCATGATCTGCAATTTAAATGAAACACTTTATTAGAGTGTGAATCCTTCAGAGATAAGACTGTTAAATTAATTGCAATTATTGTTGACTGTAATTATTGGATGTGTGCGGTCTGTTACAACAAAAACCAATTGCTGCAGTATTGCTTGGGGGGAAAATAGCACACATCATTGTACTGTTGACCTCTGAAAGTAATTAACGAGCAAGTCATAGGTATTAAAAAACATTAATTGTTATGAAATATTGCAATATTTTTATGTAAAAGCAACAAATGGAGAAAAGCAAGCTACTATGCCTCTCAAATTCATGCCAACTGCAGCCATCACCAAGGATCCATTCCATCCAGAGCATGCTCTGTTCTCGCAGCTGCCATCAGGAAGAGATACAGGTGCCACAGGACTTGTACCATTAGGATCAGTAACAGTTGCTATCCCTCCACCATCAGACCTCTAAGCAACAGATTTAATTAGAGACTCATTTAAGGACTCTTACTTTGCACATTATTTATTACAGATATTTTTCTGTATTTGCAGATTGTTTACATTTTTTTCTTTGCTTACATTACTCTCTTGTGTATATATATTCTTCTTGTTTACAGAATAAAATTACCAAAAAGTATGTGGTGGTACACCACTGACCTACTGCAGGGGACAACTTCTGTACCTGCAGAAGAGCATGGAGACAAGACAGCACCTGGCTGGCTGTCAATCAGCCGACCTGAATGGACCAAGCCCCGCCTGGTCGGGTGTCAATCACCCTCCAGGATATAAGCCTGAGCCGGCCCTTCGAAGTTACCCTCAGAGTTTACAGCAGTACAATCTCACAGCTGGCTCTGTGGAGTTTTACGTCAAATAAAGCCTGTTGTACAGTCTTTTGGTTTTGTGTGTTTGTTTCTGACTAGCAGCGCACCACAATTTATTCAACGTAAATTTTACAAGCTGCTATGGAAAAGCTCCAGAGTGCAGGAAGCCTAGAAATCGACCCACGCCACCCAGAAGCACACGATCGAAGCAATCAACGAGGCTCACGCCGATGACATCCTGGACTCTGATCGAAAGAGACCCGTCTTACTCCGATCAAAGCTGGGTCCCTGAGCCTTCCAGGATCTCAAATGCTGCACCGGATACTCAGAAGCGATGAACACACTTGAGGCCATGTATAACCCTCCCACAAATGTGGTCTTTACAACGTACCTCCTGAGTATCCGAGCCCAACTACCTGGGGAGGCGGCTGAGTCTTACCTGGGAGCCCTGTGTGAGTTGGCCCAACCTTGTCTGGGTGAACCCGGGGGAAGCGAAAGGGAGGTCAAGAGGATGATCAGGGATGCCTACGTCCGAGGGCTACGCAACAAGGGCCACCAGGCGCAAGCTGCTGGAATAAAATATCTACTCACTGGCCAAAACAGTGGAGGTAGTCTGAACCCTGGGGGCAGCAGCCCTGCACACCAAAGCCTTCGATTCCAGGCTTCGTCAGGCTTCCGCACAGTCAGCTGCTGTGGGCCTGGATCAAGCTGGGGAAGAAAACTTCACTGTTGCGGGCGCCCAGCACCCCTGTAAGTACTGTGGGTATCGGTGTGGGTCTGATCATTGATTGCGCTGAAACTGCCCGGCCAAAATCCAGTATTGCTCAAGATGCAGCAAGAAAGGCCACTTTGCGAAGTGTATGCCTCTCAAAGCCAGCCGGAAGATCAGCGGCCCTCTACAATCTTCCCCCCTCCCTCACAACCCCCACCACGTGATTGCTGGGCAGCACCATTTCCCCCGCAGCCACTTCCAGTCTTCCCAGCGGTGACAACACAAATTCTGGCCTTGCCGGCAATGATCACCATGCACCCAGCACAGCCCTTGCTCTCGCCAGCGCCACCCACCGAAGACTACAATGATGTCACTTCCGGTCCACGGAATGATGTCACTTCCACCAGCCGTGATGATGTCACCCTCCGCAGCAGCCAGCAGCATGATGTCACTTCCACCAATGCACCAAGTGCATCTGGGAAAGAAGGACGACCATGCCTCATCCTCCCACACGACACCACCATCTTGAGCCAGACAGACCGCCAACACCGAGGACCCCCCCAGGCCTCCAGTGATGACGATGTGGCCAACACGGGCGCTGACCAGGCCACCCTACCAACACACCCCACGCCTCTGGACACCGTTACCTGCTGCACACCGCACCCCATGACTACGGAGAGCACCACTGGTCGACATTCAACTCTCACAATGTCTGCAGTAGACTCCCACAATCACACCATCAGAAAATGATGACTCAGACCCTGATATTGTAACAGCCACCATACTGGCCAGGGACATTCCCCATGACCTTGGACACTCCATGATGAATGTTAAAATCAATGGACAGGTAACAAAGTGCCTAATCGACAGTGGCAGCCCCGAGAGTTTCATTCACCTGAGCATGGCCCAGTCCTTAAAGTTAAAAATCCACCCCACCGCCTTTTCTATCGCCTTCGCCACCAAGGACTGGACTATCAATACCCTCAGGCGCTGCTCGACTGATCTGACTGTGGTGGGGAGACATACACTGGGTTCAGGCTCTTGGTCATGCCCAAACTTTGCGCCCCAGTCCTTATCGGCTTAGATTTCCAATGCCACCTGCAGAGCGTCAGCCTCACTTTCGGGGGGGCCCCTACCTCCACTCACGCTCCACAGCGCACCGTCCCACCAGCCCCGGCCATCCTGTGGCCTCTCCATGCTGCGCATCACCCCTCCCGTACACCACACGCCAGACTGCAAGCCGATAGCTGACAGAAGTAGGCACTATTGTGCTGCAGACAGAGAGTTCATCAGTGAGGAGGTGCAGTGGCCTCTGGTGGAAGGTTTCATAGAGCCCAGCAACAGCCTTTGGAGAGCCCGTGGTCAAAGGGGGAAGCAAACTGAGGTCGGTCATGGACTACAGCCAGACCATCACCCAGTACACCCAGCTGGACGCCTACCCCCTACCAAGGATAGCTGAGATGGTCAATGAGATAGCTTGTTACCGGGTCTTCTCCACAATTGACCTGGTCGCCCTATCAGCAACTCCAAATCCACCCATGAGACAAGCCTTATACCGTCTTCGAGGCGGACGGGTGCCTATACCAGTTCCGCCGAGTTCCATTTGGGGTCACGAATGGGGTCTGCATCTTCCAGTGGGAGATGGATCACATGGTAGACGGGTACAAGCTGAAGACGATTTTCCTATACCACGACCAGCAGGACCACGATGCCCACCTGGAGAAATTTCTCCAGATGGCCGAGAAGCTGAACCTAATGTTCAACAAAGAGAAGTGAGTGTTCAGCACCACCCGCCTCACCATCCTGGGGTACATCGTGGCACATGGTGTCATCAGCCCAGATCCAGAATGGATGCATCCATTAATAGAGTTGCCCCTCTCCCCATGCTCAAAGCCCTCTGGAGGTGCCTTTCCTTAATCTCTTATTACTCCCAGTGGGTTCCCTGCTTCTCGGACAAGGTCCACCCACTGGCCCAGGCCACAATATTTCCACTCCCACCCGAGGCGCAGGTGGCATTCATGCATATCAGGCAGGTCATCACAGACACCACAATGCATGCTGTGGATGAGGACTCGCCCTTCCAGGTGGAGAGCGATGCCTCCGATGTAGCCCTCACCCCTACCCTCAACCAAGGTGGGGGGGCACCCAGTTATCTTCTTTTCCAGGACCCTCGATGGCTCTGAGCTGGGGCACTACGCCATTGAAAAGGAGGCCCATGCGATTGTGGAAGCGGTCCGTCACTGGCACCATTACCTGGCTGCTAGGAGGTTGACCCTCCTCACTGACCAGCAGACAGTGGCATTCATGTTCAACACCACACACAGGGGCAAGATTTAGAATAACAAGATCTTGTGCTGGAGAGTCGAGCTGGCAACATACAGCTACAGCATCCAGTATCGTCCCGGAAATTTTAACAACTTCCCTGACATCCTCTCCCGGACCTGCACGTCACTCCACGATGACCAGCAGCAGGCACTGCACGAGTCCCTCTCCACCCGGATGTCACCCGTTTATACCATTTGATCAAGTCCCGGAATCTCCCATACACTGTCAGGGATGTCAAGACCATGACCGAGGTGTTCCGGGTCTGCGACCGAGGGTCCATAGCGACCGAGGGTCTAGCTTCATGACATACCTGACATCAAGGGGCATCGCAACTAGTCACACAACTAGTTACAACCCAAGAGGTAATGGGCAAGTGGAACGCCAGAATGGGGTGATCTGGAAGGCAGTTCTTTTGGCTCTTAAGTCAAAAGGGTGGTCTATAGAATACTGGCAGGATGCTCTTCCGGAAGCGCTCCATACCATTTGGTCATTTCTGTGCACAGCTACCAACGTGACCCCTCACAAACGCCTGTTTTCATTCCCCAGGAGATTGATGACAGGAGCGTCCCTCCCAGCATGGCTTGCATCCCCACAACCAGTGCTCCTGCGTAGACACGTGTGGGTGCACAAGGCCGAACCCCTGGTCGAGCAGGTATTCCTTCTACATGCAAACCACAACAATGCCTACGTTAGGTTCGGCAGCGGCAGGGAGGACACCATCTCAGCCAGGGACCTGGCACAGGCAGGAGCACCCACTACAACACAGCATCCTCCAGCCCAGGAACCTGCCGGCCTGACTCACACCCCTGATCCCGAACAGCTATGAGGCACTCAAGACCTTCTTGGGCACCAAGGTAAGTCCGGCTCCTCCTGGCCACCCCTTTTCTCTGAAAACCCCTCTCTCTCCCCTACTCTCTCTCTCTTCCTCTCTGTCACCTCTCTCTCCTACTCTCCTCCACTACATTCTCTCTCACTTCCTCTGACTTTTACCTCCTTCACACATATTTCTTTCTCACACACAACCTATCTCAAATTTCAGATTTCAGATTTATTGTCAGAATACATACCTGACATCATATTCAACCTTGAGGTTATTTTACCTGTGGGTGAGGCAATATTAACACTTACTGGCAGTGCACAAAAATACTATATATAGCGTTCTTACGTAAGAAATAAACAAATGTAAACGAACTGACTGTGCAATACAGATAAAAAATAATACTTATTAATGACACCAAAAGGCTGACACTGTAGAAAAACAGGCTTTTATTACCATAAGATTGGAAACATGCTCCTGTTCTGGTCTGATTTCAGGAATCACACCGAGGGAGGGACTCGGATGTAATGGCTTTCATTAGGGAATTCCAAAGGGGGGAGAAGATAATAATAAGAAAGCAGCCCTAGGCACCTGCGCAGGGCCTTGAGCATGTGGAGAAGGGGAAATTCCAACAGAAGGTGCATGCATTCAGGATCAGGACTGATGTCACCATGTTCCACGATGCACCAAAGGATGGCAAGGCTGATGGTGCTGAACATACACTTCTCCCTATTGTAGGTGACATTTAATGCCTCTTCCATCTGGTGGAACTTCTCAAGATTAACATTAGAGTCCTGCTGGTCATGGGTCCAAATGGTCACCCTTACATTATATCAGTCTACCATATGTGGAACATGGAGACTCCACTTGTGACACCAAAAGGGTCCTGGCGGAACTGGTAAAGGTGCCCATCACCTCGAAGGCAGTATAGGACTTATCCTGACCATGGAGGGGGAGCTGATGATAGACTGACTTTAGGTCAATGGTGGAGAAAACCCTGTACTGGGCTATCTCATTGACAATGTCGGCAATATGGGGTGGTAGGTAGGCATCCAGCTAGGTGTACCAGTTGATGATCTGACTATAGTCGATGACCATCATCGGTTTGCTGCCCCCTTTGACCACCAGGATCTTGTGTTAGTGCTGGTCTCTATTACCCCTTCGGCCTGAAGCTATTACACCTTGGCCATGATGAAGGCCCTGATGGCTGCACAGTAACACTTGCTCTTGGCTGTAATGGACTGGCGCTCTGGTGTAAAGTGATCGAAGAAGGAGGGAAGGGACACCCATAGGGTAGACAGTCAGCAGGTGGGGCAGGGCAGTTGCTAGGTTTGACGTTGTGGACAGTGAGTGGGGGGGGGGGGTGGGCCTCCAAAAGCTAGAACAACACTGTAGAGATGGCACTGGAAATCTAGTCCCAAGATAATCAGGGCACAGAGCTCTGGCATGACCAGGAACCTGAACCATTTGTATGTTTCCCCTCCCTCAGTAAAATTTACAGAAGAGTACCCCAGCAATGTGATGGAGTGGTCCTGGGAGAACAAAAGCAATTGAAAAGTTTGCCTGATGTACTTTGAGCAGCAGCGAACAGAACACATACAGGTGCACGAAGCTCCTAGTACTACCGCTATCAAACAGGCATTTTATTACCTTCCCATTGACAGCGATGTACATAATTGAGAACCCGAGACCATGGGGGATGTTGTCCATCAGCATGGTGGATGCTAGGACTGACCTGCTCAAAGCTGGCAGCAGCAAGTAGTGATTAGTAGGTGGAACATGCAATACACTGGAACATAGCATGTGTGACATGGGGTTGACTAGTGCGCTGTCTGGGGCTGGCTGTGCATGCACATGTTTATCACATTGTTGGGTCAGTGGAGCGGAAGTAATATGTTCAGGGCATGCAGAAGTTGGCTGGTCCAAGATGGTGGCACCCATGGAGAGCACATGGCGGCAGTGTAGTTCGACAACCAAACCAAAAGTGAAGTCACTGGTGGAGGTAGAGATGACACGTAGAGCAATGGCATGCCCTATAAATGCACGTGGAGCCGCCCAGGGTCAAGGGTGGGAGGGGGCTTCTGACTAGTTGTGGAGGGTTGCTGTGCTCCTGGCAGGTTTAGAGAGGCACACTTTGGTAAAGTGGCCTTTCTTAATGCATCGGGAGCAATGTAAGTTCCTCGTGGGGCAGTTCTTTCAGGGGCATCTCTATTGGACTCACACTGGGTCCCGCAGTGTTTACAGTGGCAGGATGCATCTGTGGCAGCTAACGCTGCTTCACAGTAGGGCTCCTCAGCAGTGGCGGTCATCTATATCGGCCAGGCGAGCATCAAAAGCTTTTGAGTGGTGGGCTGCAGCTTCCAGGGAGTGGACCATATCAATGACCCTCATGAAGGAAGCATTGCTTTCTTCCAGCAGTCTCTGTTAGGTGGCCTCAATCACAGGCCTTGCACACACACATCCCACATGAGTCGGACCACTTGCCTGCTCTCAGTCATACATGGATGTGCCAGTTCACGCAGTGCCCCAAGGAAAGCCCCTACTGTCTCACCCAGTTGTTGTAGCCTGATGCTAAGTAGGTACCTGGAGTAGAATACATTCACTGGGGATTGGTTGATGTTTTCCAGGATGGCCATTTTCAGTTCATACTCAGTGCAGCCACATATCACGTGGAATGCGAACAGGCCAGTTTTATGCACAGAATGATGAGTCTCTTTTGGTCTGAATTAATGACCTCAGTCTGAGTGCAGATGATTGCCCGGGTTGCATGTTTACAGATCTCCAAGTGGGTTGGAGCTTCCGGCCATTGGGGGTCGATATCCAGTTTTTCTATATTGAGAACCTTCTCCACGGTTCTTTTAAATTGAAGCTAATTAAATTGTGATGTGCTGCAGTGTGATCAAACAAACTATGCTACAGGCTTTAATTATCTTAAACTTGCACACGAGATTCAGTATCCCTTCTGGGTCCATGTGCTCTGCTCCTGCTGAAGAGCTGGTGTGAGTTTTTATATAGGGCTGATGATTGGCAGGGAGTAGGTGGAGCCAGTCTCCCAGATTCCCTCCCTACAGGTAGAGTGGGTTGCCCTCTGCAATAGGCAGGTAGAAATGCAGACAGGTACAGGCAGTCACAGGCAGTCCGGTGGTTGTATCACCACACCCCTCTCTTTTTCTCTCTCACACCTCCTCTCTCTTGTTAATCCCTCCCTCTCATCCTCTCTCTCTCTCTCTCTCTCTCTCATCCCCCTTTCTCTTTTTCTCTCTCTCATCACCCTTCACTCAATGCCTCTCTCACACTTTACCACTTTGTCTCACATCTTCTCTTTCCCTCTCACAACTTTTCTCTCTGTTATCCCTTCTCTTAACATGCCTCTCTCTCTGCCTCTTCTCTCTCTTCCCCTCTTCCCCTTCTCTTACCTCTCTCCCTCTTTATCCCTCTTTAACCCTCTCTCACTTTCCCTCTGCCTTTCACCTCTCCCCTACCTCTGATCTCTGCACACCACCCTCTCTTATTTCTCTCACTGTTTTTTTCTCTCACACCCCCATTAACTCTCTCATCCTCTCTTTCTCCCCTCTCTCTCCCCTATTCTCTCACCTCTCTATCTCTCTTCCACCCCTCCCTTCAACCCTTCTCTCTCACCATCTCTCTTCCTCCTTCTCTGTTTCTATCTCTCTCACACACACACACTCACACCACCTCTCACCCTCTCTCCCACTTTGTCTCTCTCCTCTCTCTCTCTCTCTCTCTCTCTCTCTCTCTCTCTCTCTCTCTCTCTTTCTTTCTCTCTCTCACCAAGTTGAGTGGATTAATCGAATTACAAGGGGAGAGAATTTCACACAGGTCAGGATAAAGATATTAAAAAGGATCGGTTGAGAAACTCGGTGCCTTAGACAACCAATCAAATAGGGGGAACATATTAAAATATATCAGGTACTAGCAGAATGACCATTTTGTGGGCAGAGAGTTGGAGGCTTTGACTCGAGAGGCTTTGGCGAGCAGCTGCTTGGGACGTGCCACAGGTTAAATAGGTAATATCTTTGTCAGTGTCATGTTATGCTCCAGTATCAGGATATGGGAAATCTGTGACAGTGCAATATTCCTAACAATGTTCCTGCAAGAAGTTCCTCCATTATTATAGATTGTGTAGGGAGCTGGAGCTGGGTGAACTCCAGATCATTTGGGAGGCAGAGAGGGTGATGGACAAAAGCTGACAGGAGACAGTCACACCCAAAGGGTGACTGTTCTGAGAGGGAAGGGGAATTGGCAGTCAGCACAGAGCACACCTAAAGCCAGTTCCCTCAATAATAAATATATTGTTTTGGATACTCTTAGGGGGATGATCTACCAAGGATAAGTCATAGTGGTCAGGACTCTGGCACAGACTCTGACTCTTAGGGCAGATGAGAAGGGAGGAGAAGAGGAGAGCTATATCAATTGGGGATTCAATAGTTAGTGTACAGATGGGAGATTCTGTGACCAAAATCAAGACTCCCAATGATATGTTGCCTCCTGAGTGCCAGGGACAGGGATGTCTCAGATCAAGTACATAGCATTCTCAAGTGGGAGGGTGAACCACCAGATGTCGCAGTTCATGTTGGTACCATAGGACATAGATAGGAAAAGGGATGAGTTCCACTTCAGGATATAGGCAGTTAGGAAGCTGAAAAGTAGGACTGGATTGCTGCCTGTGCCACACACTTTTGAGGCCAGGAATAGGAAGTTATGGAAGATGAATATGTGGCTGAAGAGTTGGTGCAGGGGGCAAGGGTTCAGATTTGTGGATCACTGAGATTTCTTTCTGGGGAAGTTCTGACCTGTACAAAAAGGATGGGTTGCATCTGAATAGGAAGGAGATTAATATCACAGTGGAAGATTTGCTAGAGCTATTGGGGAGTGTTTAAACTAGTTTGGCAGTGGGATGGGAACCAGAATGAGTGGGCAGTGAATAGGAGAGAAGATGTGCCAGTAGATACACTGTGTAATGAGATTGTGAGGAAGGAGAGGCAATCAATCAACCAAAATACCAAGCGTAATTTGGAAAGGGTGATGGATACAGCACTGAAGGTCATGAATTTTAAATCCCGCAGTGTAAGAAATAATGTTGATATCCAGTAGCACAGCTGGAAGTTGGCAGGTATGACATTGTGATCATAACTGAGTCATGGCTGAAAGAAGTCCACAGCTGGAAACTAAATATCCGTGGATACATAATGTATTGGAAGGACAGGTTTATGGCAGAGGTGGAAGGGTGGTTCTGCTGGCTAAAAATTGAATTAAATCTTGGGAGAGATGAAACATTGGATCAGAAGATATAGAATCCCTGTGGATAGAACTGGAAGGTTAAAAAGACCCTAATGGGAGTTGCATACAGGCATCCAAACTGTAGCCAGGATGTGGGAGATAGAGAAGGTATGAGTTGTAGGGGAAAATTTAGTGAGGGCTAAACCTGGTAAAGAGGGATATGGATTGTACTAATGTGGTAATAAGGAACCGAAGACAAGCTCAAGAGTAGAACCATCGAATACAGCAGTGATGGCACCCAAGTTTCAGGAACTCAATTAATTATGTTATAAATTGCACCCTTTACTGATAATAGAAATTGGATTTATTGTTAAGTAAGTTGTGATCATAGCATGCCCCATTGTAAACAGAAACTTAGACTCATTATTAACTAAGTTAAAACTAATAGATAAATAAGCATTCTATTATTTAATCAACCTTTATCTTGCCTGTAACTAGATCTTTGCAACTCCCATTCTGAAATCAAAATAGTTTCTGCAACTATCTCCATTGAGAGTAGAAAACCTATACCAAAATCATACATCTGGAGATCAGCTTTGACTGGGTTCCTGATATGTATCAGTTTTAATAAATCACCCATTGTTTTGAGCATCAACTCTATTCTCCTGCAGCGTGCACAAAGGGCAATGCTGCATTAGTCATGGGGGATTTCAATATGCAGGCTGAATGTGAAAACAGGTTGGTGCTGGATCACATGAGAGGGATTTATCGAATGGCTTCAGGAAGGCTTCTTAGAACAACTGTGCCAATTGGGGAAATGGCAATTCTGGATGGGGTATTGCATAATGAAGCTGAGTTGATAAAGGGAGTTGAAGGAAAGGGAACCCTTAGAGGACAGTGCTCATAAAATGATAAAATTCACCCTTGAGGGAGAGAGAGAGAGAGAGAGAGAGAGAGAGAGAGAGAGAGAGAGAGAAACTAAAATCAGATGTGTCAGAATACCAGTGGAATAAAGGGGACCACAGAGTTATGAGTGAGGAACTGGCCAAAGTTGATTGGAAAGGCACACTAGCAGGGAGGACAGCAGTGCAATAATAGCTGGAGTTTTGGCAAGAAATATGGAAAGTGCAGAGCAGGTGTATTCCAAAAAAAATAAGAAATGTTTGAATAGAAAAATGACAAACTTTTTCTGACAAGAGAAGTAAAGACCAAAAAAAGCAAGAAGGCATACAAGGAAACAAAAATTAGTGGAAAGGTTGAGACCTGGGAAGCTTTTAAAAATTTACAGAAGACAAATTAAGATCATTAGCAAGACAAAGATGAACATTGAAATACTACAAGCTTTTTAATATATATATTGAGTTAAAAAAAAGAGATGAGTAGATATAGGACCAATAGAAAATGAGTGTGGAGAAATTGTAATGAGAGACAAGGAGATGGCAGATGTGAAAGTATAAGTTTAATAAATATGTTTAACAAAGGATTAATGAATTGGGTGAAAATATAGTTGCCTTATATAGGTGAGAATGTGACTGCCTTCTGACTTTATTCATTGGAATGAAGACGACTGAGAGGGGACTTGATAGAGTTATTTAAAATTATGAAAGGAATAGATAGACTAGACATAAGACTCTTTACCCTGAGAGCAGGGGAGGTTGGAAAAAGAGGGCATGAGTTAAGGGTAAGGGGGAAAAACTTTTAGAGGATGCTTTTTCACTCAGCGAGTGGTGGCAGAATGGAATGATCTTCCAAATGAGAGAGTTGTGGCAGGGTCCCTTCTGTCATTTAAGAGAAGGTTGGATGTGTACATGGAGGTAAGGGGGTTGGAAGGTTATGGGTGGAAAGTGGAAGGGTTGAGCTAGTGGAGTTGTTCTACTGAACTGGTGTGGACTCGAAGGGACGACATGGCCTGTTTCCGCGCCGTAAACAGTTATATGGTAATATGGTTATATGATTATAACATGATCTTCCCTTTGCTGTAGTGAGATAGTAACTGACACTTGTCTGCAGACACCACAATGGAACATATTATTGTAAAAGCAAAAATTGCCAAATGTGTGAAACTTGTGAAACATGTAGTGTCTTACACAGACCTCGTCCCAAAAGTGTATAAAAATGGATGAAAAATCTGTATGCCTTGAGTGGGGATCCGTTTAGAGAATAAGTTACTGAATTCTCCCTCAGTCCTGCTAGCATTTACAGGGCTGAATAAAGAAAACTCTTGTATGCTTAATTGGTTCTGCTGTTTATTTTATTACAGTGCGGGCTGACTTTCACAGAGGAACTAAAGGAGTATTTTGCATCAGTCTTCACTGTGGAAGACATGAGTAATATACTAGACTTTCAAGGGTGTTAGGGTTGGGAGGTTCTAAGAAAGTTACCAATTTTAGTTTTACAGACAAAGTAAATGGAAAAGTAATAATGTCATCATTATCAAAGATACAAATAGTACTAAAATTAATTAAATTATAAAGAATAAATAAAAGTCCATACTTGACTCATGGAAAGCTCATCTTTGATAATTGTGAAGCTATGGAGTTAGAGGTCAGATGAAAAGGAGATTTAAATAAGTAGAAAAAGGAAAAGATGCAGGGATGATTCAATTGGATTGAAACTATTTGCTCAGACAAGACAGGTGCATTAATACAGATTGGTTGGGACGAATGGTTTAATAATATTTTAGTAATACTTTAGTCATTCAAGCATACTTAGAATTACACATGAAATAATTTAGTTTTTTTTGTCAACTGCAAACAGTAAAAACACAATGCTGGAGAAACTCAGCAGGTGAAGCAATATACTTTATATAGCAAAGATACAGATACATAACCAATGTTTTGGGCTTGAGCCCTTCGTCAAGGTATGTGCAAACTGTAGGCAGACACCTGAATAAAATGACAGGTGTGGGAGTGGCAGGGGGAGGAGCACAGGCAAGAAGTAATAAGTGGATAAAGGAAGGAGGGTTATAGATCTGTGAATGGATACAGAAGTGGGTGAAGGGCTGGAGAAAGAATACAAAGAAGTATGGAGGAAGAGGGTGAATGTGAGTGGCCTAGCAGAAACTGGAGAAGTCAATCATCTATTTGGAG
The DNA here is from genome assembly GCF_036971445.1 of Narcine bancroftii. Classification (NCBI taxonomy): domain Eukaryota; kingdom Metazoa; phylum Chordata; class Chondrichthyes; order Torpediniformes; family Narcinidae; genus Narcine; species Narcine bancroftii. Next base: position 140,041,842 of record NC_091475.1, read on the forward strand.
AGTGCCCAGAAGAATATTAGGTGTTGCTCCTCCAATTTACAGGTGGTTTTAGTTTGGCAAAACCTGAGGCCATGGGTAGACATGTCACCACAGGAATGGGGAACAGAATAAAAAGATTGGCCACTGGAAGATCCCTGACATTGATGTGGACAAAGAGAAGATGGTCAGCAAAGTGATCTCACAGTCTACATCCAGTCTCTCCGATGTAGTGAAGGCCACAATGGGAGCATCAGATGCAGTAGATGACTCCGACAGATTGACTTGGAAGGACTGTTTGGGGCCCCAAATGGTGGTGAGGGAGGAGGTGTGGGTTCAAGTAGGGTTACAGGGAAACGTGTCAAGGTGACAATTAGTGGGAGTGACAGAGGGAGTGGTCCCGGTGAAAAGTGGAAAGGGGAGGAGATGAAAATATGTGTCCAGTGGTAGAATCATGTTGTAAGTGACAGAAATTGCGGGGGATGATATGTTGGGTGCAGTGGCTGGTGAGATGGTAGGTGCAGACAAAGGGTTTTTGGTTCTTGTTGCATCTCGGGGCAAATGGGGCCAGGGCAGTTGTGTGGAAAATGGAGGAGATGCAGGTAAGAGCTGAATTGATGGTGGTAGAGAGGAAGCTAAATTTTGTGAATAAGGAGAACATCTTGGCTGATCTGGAAGACCTCATCTTGTAAGCAGATGCAACAGAAATGGAGAAATAAAATCTTGCAGGGGACTGGGTGTGAAGAACTGTAGTTGAGGTAGTTGTGGGAGTTGCTAGGTTTGTAGAAAATGTCCCAAGAAAACTTGTCTCCTGAAATTGTGACATGGAGAGCAAGAAAGGGGGAGTGTTGTGGGATATGAACCATGTGAATTTGAAGTTGGGGTGAAAGTTGGTAGCAAAATGAATAAGGCTGACAAGTGCTCATCATGGGTGCATAAGGTAACACCAATGTAGTTGTTAATGTAGCAGGGAAGAGTTCTGGAACCTTGCCTGTGTAGGCTTGCAGCATGGATTTCTCCACAAGGTCAACAAATAGGCAGGCACAGCGGGACCCATGTGGGTACCCATGGCTACTCCTTTGACTTGGAGAAAAAGAGCAGTCCAATGTCTAAATTCTTCTGTGATTTCACCACTTATTTCTCAAATGTCCACCGACTAATGGTTTTAATTATTTTACAACTTATATCCATTAAAGAGGCTTTTTAGAGTATCCAATTATCCTACCAATATGTCATTGGGATCTAGAAAGAAGCCCACACATTCTTGGGAGAATGAAAAAAAAACTGCATGCAGACAATTCCCAGAATGAAAACTGAATCCAGACTCCTGGAGTTGTGAGACCGCAATACTGTGCCATATGACAATCTGTGATTTCTGTGCTCCCACAATGGCAACTTCCTGGTCTTAATTGAAAAAAAATCCCAATACTGATGACCTTACATTCTTTTTGGAACCTTAACTCCCAAATGAAAAGCTTCTCAACTATTTTTCTTTGCAAACTACTTCTCCTTTATTAATACTTCTAATCATTCATCAAGCAATTAATTAGGTTAACATGGTGATATCTAATTACCTGGGAAATCATCAGTTGATTCCTTTAATATTCTTCAATTGATATCACAATTGTCACAGGTAGATAGTGTTGTAAAGAAAACTTTTGGCACATTGGCCTTCATATATCAAAATATTGGATATGGGAGTTGGGATGTTGTGGTAAAGCTGCATACAACATTGGTGAGGCCAGGTTTGGAGTGTTGTGTGAAGTTTTGGTCACCTAACTACAGGAAAGGTATCAATAGAATTGAAAGAATGTAAAGATATATGAGGATGTTGCTGTGTCTTGAGTATCAGAGTGAAGGGGAAAGGTTATATAGGTTAGGACTTTATTCCCTAGAGAGTAGAAGGTAGAGGAGAGATTTGATAGATGTATACAAAATTACGATGGGTATAGATTAAGTAAATAAAAGTTGGCTTTTTCCACTGAGGTTAGGTGAATTACAATCTAGAGGGCATCAGTTAAGAGTGAAATGGTAGTTTAGGGGAAATTTCTTCACACGGAACAGCGAGAGTATGGGATGAGCTCCCAGCTGAAGTGATGGGTGTGGGCTGATTTTTAACAGTTATAGAAAATTGGACAGGAATATGGATGGAATGAGTATGGAGAGATATGGACTGGGTGTAAGTCAGTGGGATTAGGCAGAATAATAGTTCAGCATAGAAGAGAAGTGCTAAAGAGCCTGTTTTCTGTACTGTAAAGTTCTACAGTTCTAATTGTAGAATTACAATTACAAGTGAGATGCCTCACTTTGTGTAGCATAAAGAAAATCTATCTGCCAATGTGATTGTTCCTTAAAATTGTCTTTTGGCAAAGCCTCAAATTTTCCTATAATTCAGAATTAATTAATTGCCGGAGATTTCCAAGCTAAGATCAATATTTTTATTAATTATCATCAAGCTTTGTGTGAGATAACTCTAATTGAAAATCTATCCTGAACTTTGTGATTTTCAGATTAAAATTTTAAAAAAAATTAAGGAGATGCTCAGTTGACTACTGAAATCTCAATAATATGTTGGTGATCACCAAATAATATGATAAACAATAAGTCCTGTATTGATGCATTTCATTGTGAAGTTTTTAACCAAATTAATTGCTTATTCAATAATTGATGAGAGAGATATATGATAAGCTAAAGCTAGTTGGACTATCATTGCTTCATGTAATTGATCTGTGAAGGACTGAAACGAATGAAAACAGGGACATTAATTATTTCAGTTAATCACTGAAGTACTGAACAGTGTGCTTTAATGAAAATGTCGCATTTTTCTCGTTAATGGACTAATGATATTCTTTAGAAAACACTCCTCATGTATTTAGAATACACACTGCATTAATGTGTTCATCAATTGCAGAGAGTCCATGAATATTTTGATCCATTTCCAGGGATATCAGTAATGTTTCTAGGCTTTGTACCTTCTTTCTTTTTAAAATATTTTTATTGATATTTTACAATAAAAAGTTGAATAATGCAATTATAAAGTGTGCTACAAAATCAGAAAAAAAGTTACAACAATGATCTTAAGTATCAATTCCAAAGCACACACAATAAAATTAAATATTACATAACAAAAGAGAAATTTAAAAAAAGAAAAAAGAAAAAAAAACCAAAACCCCTTCCCCTAAGCAAGGTTGAAGATTAGCATTCATAAATCCAAGTGGCACAGTCTTAGAGAAGTGAAACACAATGCCAAGAATTTAGATTAATACTAAATCTTAAGAAAATGGTCGTAGTCCAAGAACAAACCCCATATCATTTGAAATGTTATATTTGAGTTATTACAAGATCACAAGATATTTTTCCAAATTTAAACAAGACATAATATCACTTAGCCATTGTCCATGTGTAGGAGGAGTATTATCATTCCATTTAAACAAATTCACATCATACAGCTTGTACCTGGTCTCAGTTATACAGCCATTGTGAGCACATCATCTCAACATATCACATATTTCCCTCTTTCTTGCAAGTCAAGATAACAAGGAGGCCGAGGCATTCAATATTGCATACAGAAGAAGAGGCACGCACACTTGCCTTAACTTTCATTCAGGAGGTGCTACTGACCATTAAGATTTTACTGACATTACAAGCCTCGAAGTATTAATGGAAGTGCTGTATCAATACATCATTGGTTTACCCTCGCATTAATTGTAGAAACATGCCTCTGACTGTAAGCATGCTGTGCAGTATGCAATAGGGTAAGGTGCATGAATGAGAAGCAAGGCTGAAATGGTATGGATTGTGTGTGCTAATTGGGTCAGGCTGGCCTGCACCCTGATGTCACTCTTACCTGGACTCCTCCCCTGGGATCCAGGCCATAAAGGTCAAGTCACCTCTCCCTTCCCTTCACTTCCCAAGTTTGGATCTGGACCAGCTCAAGTCTTCTGTACAATAAAGCCTATCGTTCCCTTCATTCTTTGTCATTATGATTATTGGGGCAACTGGTAGTGCCCAACAATTTATTGTACAAAATTTTTAACCTCTCCAGTAATGGAGAAGTTGCTGCGCCCCAATCGGCTAGAGGTGGATCCCCAAGTCTCAGGTGCAGCAGAACTCTTCAAGCACTGGGTCAATTTCTTCAACAACTTCCTGGAGGCTGCTGCTGGAGTGGTCATTTCAGACAAAAAGAGGTGAAAGTCCTACAAGCAAGAGTCAGCCAGAGGGCTTTCCAGGCCATCAGAAGCTGCACAACCTATACAGAGGTGATGGCTGAGTTACGGGCGCTATACAAGCCCAAGATCAATGAGGTCTACTCCCATTATCTCCTCGCATCCAGAAAACAGCAGCCTGATGGGTTGGTGGAAGAGTTCGTTCGAGCCCTGATCACACTGTTTGGGGAACCACACGGTCCCTGTGCCAGGGGCCCGGTGCATGGAAAATCTGGTCCGGGACACTTGTGTGTCGGGATTGAGGTCAAACTATATCTGACAATGTCTCCTCGAGGAGGATCAACTCCCAGTGAAATGGGTGATCCAACTGGCCAGGACCTTAGACTCGGTCCAGCGTGATGTGGAGTCAATCATGGGCAGAAGCAGGCCTACCCGGTATGCGCCGCCACAAGGGTCACCATCCAGGGAGATGGCGTCGGGACAGCTGACCCAACTGCAGCTGCAATAGCACCGGGATAATTGAGGTGCAACTTTTATGGGCAGGCAAGATGTCCGTGACGTCTCTGCCCAGTGAAAGGAGTTACCTGCTAATGGTGCGGGAAAAAGGGCCATTACCAACGTGTTTGCAAGTCCAAAGTCCCATCTCAGAGCAGTGTGGTGTGTATGGGCAAGGAGCTTCCGGTCCTGGCTGTGTGTGTGGTAAGGCAAACACCATTTTACCCACTCCCACTGCCATCTCTGCACAACGCCAACCCTGACCAGCGATATCACTTCTGCCCCCGATGATGTCACTTCCTGCTTCTTCACCGGTGTTGGCAGCATGGTCAACATGGAGGCCGCTATCTTGGACATTGGGCCTCCCCACCGATGACGAATAAGACGCACCCATCCTGGCATCGATCACCTTGGACCAAGTCAGCCCTCACCCGATCACGAACTCCATGATGCAGATCGAGGTGAATGGGCACAAATTGAACTGCTTCTTCAATAGGGGCTGTACCAAAAGTTTTATCCACCCCAAGGTGGCCCTTAGACTCTCAATTACCCATTTGACCAATGACCGGGTCCATGTCGATGGCGGCAAAAGACCAGTGGACTTGTATCTGGGGGTACAGTGTGGCATCTCTGACAGGGGTGGGGGAGTTTTATAATGATTTCTTGTTGTTGGTCATGCCCCAGCTCTGTGCGCCGATCCTCCTGGGCCTCGACTTCCAGACTCAGTTCAGGAGCATGACGATGATGTTTGGGGGGTCTCAACCTCCACTCATTGTTTAAAACCCACAGCTTACGGACACCCCCACCCCATAATCGAGCACCCAGCCTCTGGCACTGACCTGCAGCCTCACCACCTTACGGGTGGTCCCTCAGTCACTATTCGCAGACTGTAAACCGATTGCCACCAAGAGTAGGTGCTATAGCACTGAGGATATAGCATTCATTTGGGCTGAGGTTCATCGACTCTTGGCATAGCTCCTAGCTCCAGCACAGGTCCTCGTGGTCAGAGGGGCGGGCAAACCCCAGATGGTGATTGACTATAGGCAAACTATCAACTGCTTCATCCAGTTGGATATGCATACCCTCCACCCCGGATAGCCGACTTAGTCAATAAGGTCATACAATACAGAGTCTTCTCAACCATTGACCTAAAGTCGGCCTATCATCAACTTCCTGTTCGACCGAGCAACCGGCTCTACAAGGGTTTTGAGGCAGATGGCAGATTTTTCACTTCCTGCAGGTGCCTTTCAGTGTTACTAACAGTGTCTCTGCTTTTCAGAAGGTCATGGATCGGATGGTGGAGGAGCACAAGCTGACGGTGATATTCCCATATCTTGACGATGTCACTATCTGCGGCCACGACCAGCAGGATTACGACGCAAACCTCACAAAGTTCTTACGTACGGCCAAGACTCTCAACTTGACATACAATAAGGACAAGTGTGTGTTCAACACAGTCCACCTGGCTCTTCTCGGTTGCATCGTGGCACATGGTGTCATTGCCCTTGACCCCGATTGCATGCGACCGCTTATGGAGCTACCAGTCCCAAACACCCTAAAGGCACTGAAGAGGTGCCTGGGGCTGTTTTCCTATTATGCACAATGGGTACCCAATTACGCTGATAAAGCCCACCCCCAATTAAGTCCACAACTTTTCCGTTATCGGCGGAAGCCCAAGCTCCATTTTACCAGATCCGAGGAGACATCGCAAAGGTCACGATGCATGCCGTGGACGAGTCCATCCCGTTTCAGGTGGAGAGCGATGCCTCCGATTTCACACTGGCCGCCACTCTTAACCAGGCAGACAGGCCAGTAGCCTTTTTCTCCCACACCCTGCACAGTCCTGAGGTAGGTCACTCCTCTGTTGAGAAGGAGGCCCAAGCGATTGTTCAGGCGGTGCGCCACTGGTGACATTACCTGGCTGGTAAAAGTTTTACCCTGCTGACAGACCAGAGGGCTGTGGCCTTCATGTTTAATACTAAACTGCGGGGTAAAATCAAGAATGACAAGATTCTTAGATGGAGGATCAAGCTCTCCACCTATAATTACAACATCTTGTACCAACCAGGTATACTCAACGATCCCCCAGATGCCCTATCCCAGTGGATGTGCACCAGCGCGCATCTCAACCATCTCCAGACCCTCCAAGACAGTCTGTGCCTCTCGGGAGTCACAAGGTTATACCACTTCATCAAGACTCGGTCTTTCCGTACTCCGTTGAATGTAAGCCGCAGTTCTACCGGCCCGAGAAGGCACATCTCATCAAGGCCGCACACCCTTTTGAACGGCTCAGTGCCGGTTTCAAGGGCCCCCTACCGAATATAAATAGGAATGCCTACTTCCTGATGGTGGTGGACGAGTTTTCCAGGTTCCCCTTTGCTATTCTCTGCCTGGAAAGGCGACAGTAATCAAGGCGCTGCACAGCATCTTCACCCTGTTCAGGTACCCGGAGTACATCCACAGCGATCAAGGGATCTCATTTATGAGTGAGGAATTGTGACAGTACTTCTTGGCCAGAGGCATAGCCACCAGCAGAACCACCAGCTATAATCCCAGGGGTAATGGTCAAGTGAAAAAGGAGAATGCCCCACCATCTGGAAGGCGGTGCTCTTGGCCATTAGGTCCAAAATGTGCTGGTGTACCGCTGGCAGGGCGCTTTGCCTGAAGCGCTTCACGCCATCTGATCGCTCCTATGCACTGCGACTAACACCACCCCACGTGAACATTTGTTTGCTTTTCCAAGGAGATCAGTGAATGGTGCCTCCATTCCTCCTTAGTTTGCAACCCTACGACCGGTCCTGCTATGGAAACACATGAGAGGCCATAAGATGGATCCACTGGTGGAAGGGGTACACCTCATACTCGCCAACCCTGATGGCCACGAGGACACTGTGCCTATCCGAGACCTGGTGAGGGCCGAGGATCCCGAAACTGCCCTGCCTGCCACAGCCCATCCCATGGAGTAGACCACCCTACACAGGAGCGCAATACTGGAGGCCGAGCCACCCGGCTCCCCTCTCCAGGAGTTGGTCCTCCGGGAGGCATCAAATTCCCCTTCCTCCCAGGAGGCCTCAAGCATCACCCCAACCCAGACTGTTCCCTCCCCTGACCCCCCACCCCTCCCCCCCGGGACTGCTTCCCCTTCCAAACAGCAAAGCTCGGACACGTCTGCCCTCTGGTGGTCCCGCAGAAGGAGGAAGTCTCCGGTGCAACTAAACCTCCTGCAAAAATTTTTTTTACTTTTCTCTCCCCTCTCTTTGTATAAAAAGTGTGTGTGCGTGTGGGTGGGGGTTCTGTTTAAAGAAAGGGGTTGAATGTAATGGTATGGATCGTGTGTGCTAATTGGCTGGGGCTGGCCCACCCCCTGATGACACTTTTAGCTGGACTCCTCCTCTGGGACCCAGGCCATAAACGTCGGGCCACCTCTCCCTTCCCTGCACTTCCTTATTTTGGATCCGGGCCAGCTCAATAAAGCCTGTCGTTCCCCTCAGTCTTTGTCATTGTGTTTATTGGAGCAAGTGGTAGTGCCCAACAAAGGCAATCTTAATTCTCATCAGGTTTGAGATCTGATGGCAACAGCCAAGTGTGCAGAAAGAAAGAATTAAAGGTTCCAGGCATTGGTTATTTGCTGTCATTAGTGGCATTCAGTGTTGAATGGATGCTAACTCTTGGTGTACAGCAGTATTAAAAAAGGGCTCCCTAAAACTTAGTATGTGTAGTAAATGAAACCGAGCCTCAAGGGAGATCATAGCATCCCAACATAGCTATGTTTCACTGTAGCAAGTGGAAATTAAATATTGTGATCTTTCCTTTTCAGCTTGACCATGAAAGGAGTCAGGTATATTGCCCGGGTATCTACCACTGTTGCCTTTATATCCATCAGTAATTAAGACCCAGGGATTGGAGTTATGGTTATGTGAAGGCTGAAATTTCAGTGTGAATCTTAAACTTCTCACATTTTATTCTAATTTTCCCTTGCCATTGCAAGTCAAAAAAAATCACTAGAAAATTGACCTGCATGCTATAATCTTGAAACCATATGCTACAATAATCCACCAACCTTACTTCTTAGTTCAAATTTATTTTTGCCACAAAAAACCAAGGAGGGTGTTAAGGGTTCTCCTGCGATCAGACTGACAGATTTCTCTAACATTTATGCAGCTGTGTCAATAACATATTTTGCCCAGTAATATGATTGCAATGAAAAGAAAGACCAATTGGTACCAAGGAAGGACAACATAATAGCACTGTTATGGGTTTAAGGTAAGAAACCATCTTTAAGCCTGTTGGTGCATGCTTTCACCCTCTGAAACCTCTGCCGAATTTGCGGAGGAGGAAGAGAGAAATGTCCTTTAGTTGGCTGCCTTTCCAAGGCAGTGGGAAATGTACTTGGAGTCCATAAAGAGTAAGTTTATGTGTTTGTTCTGAGCTGCATTCTCTACCACTGTATTTTTCCTATCTTGTACAGAGCAGCTCCCAAATATACTTCCAGTGGTAGACTTGTTGAAGATGTGGGGCAAGGGGGACATGCCGAATTTCTTTCTACTCTGAAGAAATTAGAGGCATTGCTGCACATTTTTCTCTGTTACAACGACATCTTTTTTTTCCCAGATCAGATCAATAGAGAGACTAATTTTGAACTTGAAACTATCTCCTCGTATTCAGCCCCATTAATGTGGGCGGTGTTGTGTACTCTGTCCCTCTCTCTGAAGTCTGTGATCATCTCCTTCATTTTCTTGATGCTGATGCCTCAAGACATTCAATCTTCTTCCTGCATTCTGTCTCATACAATGTAGAGCACTATTCTCAACAGGAGCCATATAGCCCCCTGGGGCCCACAGCATTTTTAGGGGGGGGGGCAGGGTCTGAAGTCATAAAATGTTTTTATTACGTTTCTTATGTAGTCAGTAGGGGAGAAGTACAGAAGAAACCAACTAGGTTACTTAACAGGGAAGGGGGCCCCATACATTTTGAGCAAAGCCCTTCAATGGTCACAATGGCTGATTTAGTGTCCCAGTTTTTAAAGAGAAAAAAAAATTAGCATCTTCTTTTTTATTTTTTTTTATTTATCCCCGCACTAAATTTGCATGTTCTTGCATTTTTTTATCCTCAGGATATCCAGTTGCAAATGAGGCATTTTTAAAATGCATTTATTGTTGCCATGTGATAGAAACTGCAGCAAGATATCACACAGCCAAGGTTATACATATATAAAAAAAAAGATATAAATCCCATTAAGCTGTTAATAATATTGTGTGGAGATCAAATATAAATAGAGATCAGGAGAATTCCTTGCTCATCTTGCAATTGTCCCATTAGATATTTTTTAATTTTTTTTAAATTTTTTCCACTATGAACCATATTGACCAAAATACACATAAACATTTCCCTCTTGTCATTTTCTCCCCTTTTCCCCCCTCTCTTCCCTCCCTCCTTCCCACCCCACTCCCCACCCACTCAACGTTCAACATATACGATACATTAAACCCATTAAACAATGTCATCACACACTGAAAATAAACAACAAAGTTGTGTCGTCTACTTTTACACACTGGGTCAGTTCATTTCGTCTTCTTCTCATTCTGTCACTTTAGGTGGTGGAGGTCCGCGGTAGGACTTCTCTGTTGTGTTAAATGTACAGTTCCCAAATTTGTATGAATACTGTGATGTTATTTCTTAAATTATATGTTATTTTTTCCAATGGAATACATTTATTCATTTCTATGTACCATTGCTGTATTCTCAGGCTATCTTCTGATTTCCAGGTTGACATAATACATTTTTTTGCTACAGCTAAGGCTATCATAATAAATCTTTTTTTTTTGTGCTCCATCCAAATTGAGGCCAAGTTCTTTACGTCTTATATTACTTAGAAGAAAGATCTCTGGATTTTTTGGTATGTTGCTTTTTGTGATTTTATTTAATACCTGGTTTAGATCTTCCCAAAACTTTTCCACTTTCTCACATGCCCAAATTGCATGTACTGTTGTTCCCGTTTCCTTCTTACAGTGAAAACATCTATATGATACTGTTGTGTCCCATTTATTTAACTTTTGGGGCGTGGTGTATAGCCTGTGTAACCAATTATATTGTATCATGATCTTTTATTCACATTAATATAATCAAATAGCTTGATAGATCAGTGAATGGTACCTCCATTCCTCCTTAGTTTGCAAACCCAGGACCAGTCCTGCTACAGAAACATCACTTTTTGAAGAAAATAGAGAGGACAGTGAGCTCCAGGTTATCCCTTTGGATGGAACTGCACAGGAAGGAAGCATAACTTCTGTATCATGGGAGAGTTGCAGTCCAATCCTAAACTTTATTGCTCAAATGCATCCATTTTGAGTTCCCTTTGATATCTGCTGAATTGATTTCAACTGGATAAAAAGACAGGTTAACATGCCATAGAATTCTGGTAACTTATTTTATGCAAATGCTTCTATTAACTGTAGAAGCCTGTGGTTGAGGCTAATAATTAAATAGGTATAAGGAGAGGACTGAATAGATATCTGAACATATTTAGAAGCCACCAAATTGACTTCTGTAATCTGAACAAAAATATAATGTATTGTACTGGCAGAATGGTATCTTATCTTCCCTTGGTTAGGCCCTAAAATTTGTAAGAAGGAGCCAAAATGCCAAAAACAGATGATTTATTTTAATATACGACTAGTGAGGAATAGGTGGGAGAGATAATATTCATTATCTGAAATATGGCACCGTTCCATCCTAAATAATAGCAAATATTACAATAACAAATGCTCACATTAAAATCAATTAGACCATTCAAAATTTATCTTGACAAATCTTCCTGCAATATTTTTTCAGTGACTGAAATAGCAGAAGCAAGAATCATTATAATTTTAAACCACGTTTCCCAACAAATCTCAGAAGGTTCTCCTACTGCAGTTTCTCATTTTTAATTGAAGTATAATTTGAAGACCTTTGGCTCTTTACAAAACCTCTCCCAGATCATCATAGTTTAACTTCACAATTTTGAATTTGGCAAACAACTATTTTTATTATGAGAAAATGAAAGGCATTTTAAATGTTTGGTTGATGATATAAATTATGGATTATTAGATATTGCAACAACTATTTCAATGATTTGAAAAAAACTCCAAGCTTATGTGTTCTACCAATAAATTAATCATTATTAGACTTGTTTTGTGAGATAGAGTTCTCATCATCATGGCTTTGCTTCACAAACAAAAATTTGGGTAGGGGGCTTTGCATGTCTGCTGCAGGCTTGCTGGTGGTTGATGAGGTCAATGTGGGACAAACAGACATGCCCGGCCGCAGTGGCTGCAAGGGAACTTCTGTTGTGGGTTTGGTGCTGCTGTGGATCATGGTTCTTCCTCCATCTCCTTTTGTCCTCAATTCCAGCCCTGTATGCATTCTCGAAGGAGGAGACAGACTGGTGAATGGTGTGTCAACAGGCCACGTGATCGGATGCTAGAGCAGACCACTGGCGATGGTCAATGTGACAGGTACCAAGGGATTTCTTCAGAGAGTTCTTGTACCGCTTTTTCATAGCCTCTCTGTCACAGTGGCCAGTGGAGAGTTCACCACACAGCACAATCTTGGGCAGGCGATGATCTTCTACCCTAGAGACCTGCCCTGCCTAGTGTATCTGCATCTTCATCAGCCTGGCTTCAATGCTGGTAACCTCTGCCTTTTCAAGGACTTCAACATTGATAACAAAGTCACTCCTGTGGATGTTGAGGATGATGTGGAGGCAGCGCTGGTGGAAGTGCTCAAGGTGACAGTAGATAACCCATGACTCAGAGCCATACAATAAGGTGGTCAGTACAACAGCTCTGTACACACTGCTTTTTGAGCTTTTCCTCAAATGCTTGTTGTTCCATACTTTTGTACAGCCTGCTGAAGGTGCTGCTGGTCTTTGCCAGTCTGTTGTCAACCTCTTTATCAATCTTGGCATCTGATGAAATGGTGCACCCCAGGTATCTGAACTGGTGGACTGTCATCAGCTTAGTCTCACCGATGGTAATGTGGGAAAGGTGGTACTCTTCCTGAGGTGTGGGCTGATGGAGAACTTCTTCAAGCTGATTTCCAGTCTGAAGAGCTTGGCAGCCTTCACAAAGCAGAATGTTATATCTTGTAAGGCTGTCTCTGTATAGGCAATAAGGGCAGCATCGTTGGTGAAGAGTAAAGTGAAACCCAGATTTTACGTGTCCAGATTTAATGCGAATTCAGATATAATGCAATCAGCCTGCATTGTCCGCCTGGCACCTGAACTATATGGTCTGGCCTTTGGCCACCGACACCTGCTGCGGTGACCACTCCCGGATATGGGGCTTGTGGAAGGCCAGTGAGTGGTGGACTGCAGCACTGTGTAACTCTGGGAGTTGGCTGCCCCGAAGGTCAGCCAGAGATGCACACACTGACAGCCTCTGGTTGAACCTGAGAACCCGGGCTGGTCCCCAGCAGCTAGCACAGGTGGCAGTCGCAGCGCACTGGTGGAAGTGCACTCTCTTCCATTCTGGCCAGTGTGTGGCTAGCTCCCTCAGCTTGTACAGTGCGAAGGTTCTGCTCCTGCAGGGAGCTGATACTCAGATAATGCAGCTGGAGTGTGGCCAGATTGTGCATGTATGACATGGATTCAGCCGAAATGGAGGTAAGGCAGGTTGAACAAGTTGGTGAAAGCGCCCGGTTCCATGTTGTTGATGATGTAAGTAACCTCGATTTAGAGCGACCTCACTTTTTCACGTTGACATTTTATGGACCAAAATGATTGCATTATAATGGGATTTCACAGTAGCTCTTGAATGAATTGTTCCAATGTCTTCGTGTGGGAATGTAGTTGCCTCAGGTTGAACAGGCTACCATCGGTGCAGTATCAGATGTAGATACCGTCCTTGTCATCAAGGTCTTCTGTGGCCCTTTGGAGCCTCATGCTGAAGATGGTGAAGAGAGTCGGTGCGACGATGCAGCCTTGCTTTACACCGTTGTCTATTCAGAAGTGCTCTGAGAGGTCACTGTTGCATCTGACTTAGCCATGCTAATCTTCATGTAGCTGGATGACCATGCTGAGGAACTTTGGAGGTATCCCAATTGTTCTATGATTTTCCACAAACCTTTCCTGCTCACAGTGTCAAATGCTTTGGTAAGATCCACAAAAATCACGTAGAATTCCTTATTCTGTTCGTTACACTTCTCTTGGAGCTGTCTGAGAACAAACACAATATTGATTGTCCTCTTGTTAGCCATGAAACCACACTGATCTCTGAGGAGTATTCTTCTGCACTGTTGGGCACTAGTCTGTTCAGGAGTACTCTTGTGAGGATTTTTCTTGCAGTGGGGAGCAGAGTTATTCCTTGGTAATGGGAGCAGTTAGACTTTTCTCGCTTGTTCTTTTACAAGGTGGTGATGACTACATCACAGAAGTTCTGTGGTAGTTTGCCTTGTTCCCAACAGCAGATAAAGAACTCATGGAACTTGGTGTGTAATGATGGGCCCCCATGCTTCAAAAACCTTTGGTGGGATTCCATCAATTCCTATTGCCTTACCTCTTTTCAGCTGCTCCATGGCCTTGACAGTCCCTTCCAGCGTTTCATCCTTGAGAGCACCTGTGTTGGTGATCAGTGAGGATTGACTGTGGTTTTCCAATGAGAAAGTCAACAATCCTGTTGAAGAGTGAGGTACAGAGGCCTAGAGTTTGTAGCTTCTTGTCTAGTACTGAGGGAAGAATGGTATTAAAGGTTGACCTGTAGTTGATGAATAGCAACCTTATGCATGAATTGCTGTTTTCGAGGTGATCCAGAGCTGAGTGGAGAGCCAGCAAAATGCATCTGCTGTGGAGTGATTGTGACAATAGGCAAATTGCAATGAATCCAGATCTTTACTTAGGTAGGTGTTAATTCAAGCAATGACCAGCCTCTCGAAGCATTTCATCACAGTAGAAGTTAGTGCTACTGGGCAGTAGTACTGATGGCTGTTCTTCAGATTTACTCCCTCCCACAGGTGACTCTTCCATTTACTTTTTCCTCCCTGCCTTCGGTCCTCTATTTGCCATAGACAAAAAAAATCACAGCAAGATCTCAGATGGGCATGTGCATAAATTATTTCTAATACTGTTAATAAGTTACATGAACTAACTGTTAGAAAGAAGCTGTCTTTTTCCCATAGTTATGTGGTTCTTTTCATTCAATTGCTTTTGCAGATATGGCCTTAGAACTTTGCTTATTCAAATTCTAAAAATAGGTTGTTCAACTCACAATTAAGTGTGCAACTATAATTCTATAGACCTGGTCAGTAACCTATGTTTTGATGATCCAAGTGATTGCTTGCATATTAGTAAAATGTTGTAAGAGCACCTGCTTCCTCCACTCATTCATGCAACTATGGTCCACCCCAGATCTGGGTGAAAAAGATCTTCTGCAGAATATCAAGCCTCTTACTTAACCCTAAGATGTCCAGTTTTAGATGCTTAGAGCACAACCCATCACTGAGATCAATTCCCTAATAAATATTTTTTTTTAATTTAAAGCATTTAAAGCAGTGGTTTTCAAGCTGCACCTCTCTCCAACTCACATTCCACCTTAAGCATTCCCTATGCCAAGGGATTACGTAAGGTGGAATTTTAGGGAGGTTGTTTGAAAACTACTGATTTAAAACATTTGTCAGTCAGTTAGGATGAGCTTAAAGGGAAAGGGGCTAAATGGAGGCAGGTGAGACTAGTGTGGGTCGAATACTTTGGTAGACATAAGCAAGTTACCCCAAAGGGCCTGTTTCTATGCTGTATGACTTTGCTCTGTTAAGAGCATTAACTAGGACTGTAAGGTTAAAAGTTATTCTACTACTGACCATATAAGAGCCTCCATGGTACAAGCTGAATTATCAGAGAACACACAAGCAAACAGAAAACATTTAAAAATGTTCTTCTTGCTATTTTTATTGGGTTAGTTTAGTGAGGCATGTACTTTGAATGTGTTTTTTTCCTAATTTAAGTACCACCAGATAATGTTTGTTTCGCAGCCATGAGGTCACAAATCTTTTGAATGTTCTAATTTATTCAGCTTTACATGACAATAGAAAGGAAAGATAGTATTTAAAAAAAAACCCTTCTACTCATTCTATGGACCATAAATTGACTACTTCACTGGAATAAATAAAAAGCGAATTTATATTGATGGTTTAAAAATGCTATTTCCTCTCATTTTGTCTCAATTTTTAGAATCCATCTCCTCTTGTGTTAAGCACGAGATTTAAATGCCACTCCGCCCCGCAGGTGGCTCTTTCATTTATTTTCTCCTCCCTGCCTTCTGTCCTCTATTTACCATAGACAAAAAAAATCACAGCAAGATCTCAGATGTGCATGTGCATAAATTATTTCTAAAACTGTTAATAAGTTACATGACCTAACTGTTAGAAAGAAGCTGAAATAATCAACATTTAAAACCAAATAACCTGCCTTTGCCATGAAATGAGATTGGCGCAGTGGTGCGACAGTTTGTGCTGCAGCCTCCTAGACCCAGGGACTTGTGCTCGATCCTGACCTTGGAATCATTCTTTTTGTGATAGAATGGGTTTGTCCTGGGAGTTCTGTTTTCCTCCCATGTCCTAAATCTTAATAAGCATTGGCGTATTTGCCTTTGGTATCAGTAAGAGGCAAATAATGGATCCAAAGTTGGGGTGGGGGTGTATTAATGGGTATGTGAGAGACAAATAAAATGCAGGGGTTCAAATAATAAAAATGGAAGGGGAATGGATAGTTTTACTGGAACTTAAAGGCCCAAAGCATTTCTTTTTCTGTCACATTTGGTACAGATGACACTGGTTATATCAACCAATTGATTTACCTTCAGTCAGATAAGATGATTCAAGTCATCATGGGCATTTTGGAAATGTTCTTCCTCTTATTTTGCAAGATTTAAATGTGGGTGGCACAGTTGGCGTAGCAGTTAGCACAATGCTGTTACAGCGTGAACAATTGGGAACGGTGTTAGAATCCCACACTGTGTGTACGTTCTTCCCATGTCTGCATGAGGTTTCTCCGTGGGCTCTGGTTTACTCCCACCATACAAAAATGTACCAAGGGTTGTAGGTTAATCTGGTGTCATTGGGTGGCATGGGCTCATAGGCCAAAATGGCCTGTTAACATGCTGAATGTCTAAAATGTAAACATTTAAAAGTTTAGAGGCAACAATTTGAAGCATTGTCCATCTGCCTGTCAATACTGGTAATTTCTCAGCTCACCATATAGCGTTATCAATTAGACTCGACAGACCAGAAGGTGAGATTAATAGGTTTTAATTGCTTTGAACTTACATGCTGTTGAACCGATTCCAAGGCAGTACTAAGGGAGGGCAGTTACAGTAACAGGGGCAGGCCAACCTGTGCAATGCATGTATTATCGTGTTCCACCACAGATTGGAAGTTTTAACCCTTCAACTTGTGGCTTTGGCAGTTTAAAACATTGCCAGAATGCTGGATCATTCTAATGGTTCACCCTCCATTATGTGTGACTTCCACCATTCTCCATGTGTTACAGCATGCTTTCTCACTGCTCCATTAACAACATTCATCATTGCAGCATGGCTAACTTTAGTCACTCTGTGCTGTTGGTTGCTTTGAACATGTGTTTTGCAGTCTTGACAGCTTCCACTGCATGATCTGCAGCAGTTTTATGCTGTTACCACTGAGGACTGCCAGCCTCAATTACTTGTGCTGCAGCACAGGAGATCTTTCCCATTCTCAGTGCAGATGCGACATTGTAGGCAGCTTCACTCTTCATGTGATGGCACTCGCTCTTTTTATGCTTCACACTGTTGCTTAGTAACTACAATACCACCAATTAGATCTTCCACTGTTTGCTCTGCTATGCTGGTGGCATGGGTCTGCTTTGGCCTGATTTGATTTAAATGAGTAAATTTGGCTTGACAAGGAAGCTATTCAGAATTTATGCCTACCAATCTTGGACAGTTATGATGAGTTTCATTCAAGCCAGATAAGTTTTAGTGTTTCATTGAGGCACAAATAGTTTACAAATTGCCCAAAATAACTCAGCTACAGCAAAAGAATGGAATTAAAATCCTGCCTGGCACTTAAAGAAATTTGGCCCAGATTCCAGCCACAGCTGTATGCCAAATTATTTTTCTGTCATGGATTTTGTATGAGATTTTATAAAAAATGGTAAATAGTTGAACAGATTTTCCATCATATTATTCTGTTGCATGACGGGTCCATCTGTATCTTTTAGTTTCTGATTTAAAATAAAACAGTAAAAACATGCAAAATCATTGAAAAGGCCTAAAAAATAGTGGTGATGCTGGACCTGCTGTAAAGGCAGAACTACTGCTGGTGCAGACCCGGT
The DNA here is from genome assembly GCF_036971445.1 of Narcine bancroftii. Lineage (NCBI taxonomy): Eukaryota > Metazoa > Chordata > Chondrichthyes > Torpediniformes > Narcinidae > Narcine > Narcine bancroftii. Next base: position 140,059,818 of record NC_091475.1, read on the forward strand.
GTGGTGCGATCAACGACACTCGTGGACATGAAGCAAGTAGTCAAGGGCTTTATTGATCAGAAGACACAGGCATACCTTGACATGCTGCTGGCTCACGTCCAAGGCAGGTATGAAGGAGGAGACCAAGGGTCTCGGCCTTTATTAGGGGATCTTACAGGTACAGAAGGTGGGCCAGCCTGCTCAGCCCAGTAAGGAGATGCCTGCAGTACTGTGTTCCACCACATTCACACCTCCTTTTTTTGAATGAAGTCTGGCGGGGTGATGCAGGTCAATGACGAAAGGCACGAGTCTTGTAGTCCATACAGTTCAAAGGTTCAGCCACGCGAGTAGTTTTATTCGGCGCTGAGATCTCTGAAGAACTGCTGGCTGTATCATTGGTCCATTGGTTCCATTGGAATGGTGGCTTATTCGCTCAGCTGGGTGTTAAAGGGCTGAACAGTGTCTGTGTCTTCCACTTCTGTAGGGAGTGGGGAATTTGTTTGTAACAGTTGGAGGGGAGAACTCCAGTGAAGGAGAACACTCGGGGGGTCGTTTTAGAGGTGGGATCACTTCTTCGCCTGTCATGCTAATCCCTGGAATTGACTGATTGTTGCCTGAGGATATCATCTCCCATGCCAGGACCCCTGCTTGCGCCAGGTCCAAGATGAACACTATATTGTTCCAGCTGTTTGGGTACCTTACCAGCGCATACTGGGGATTCGCATGCAGGAGGTGCACTTCCTCGACCAGTGGGTCCACCTTGTGCATTCTAACGTGAATCTGGAGGAGCACTGGCCCCAGAGTCATCAGCCAGACCAGCAGTGTGGTTCCTTCTCTAGGAGCCAGACCTACAGCATTTCATATCATACTATTCTTCCTCTCCACCTGCCCATTCCCGTGGGGGTTGTAGCTGGTAGTTATGCTCATAGATATGCGCCTGGAAAGGAAGTATTGCTGTCACTCCTCACTCATGAAGCTGGATCCCCAGTTTCTATGGACATAACTGGGGTACCTGAAGTGAGTGAATACAGTAGGGAGGGCTTTAATGAGCATGGATGTGGTCATGTTGGGGCAGGAGATGGTGAATGGGAAACATGAGTACTCGTCCACAATGCTCAGGAAGTAGATGTTCCAATTCGTGGATGGGAGGGGCCCCTTGAAGTCCATGCTGAGACGTTTGAAGGCACGAGTGGCCTTGATGAATTGTCTGTAAAATTGTGGCTTACTTTCAACCCAGACCAGGCAGTTGTGAGTCAGCTCCCTGACTTCCTCCACTGAGTAGGGAATGTTACAGACCCTCACAAAATGATGGAGCCTCGTGACCCTGGTGTGGCAGAGGCTATCATGGAGGTCATGGAAGCGATCAACATGCACCCTGGTGCAGGTTCTCCTGGACAGGGCACCAGGTGTCTCATTGAGCTTTTCCGGCCAGTATAAGATCTCATAATTGGAGGTGGACAGCTCAGTTCTCCATTTTTGTCATTTTTAATTTTATCCCATTGTTTATTGTGAAATATAAAAGTGACGGCTCTCTGGTTTGTCAGCAAGGTGAATGATCTGCCAGACAAGTAGTGCCTCTAATGGTGCACGACCTCCACTGGAGCTTGAGCCTCCTTCTCAATGGTGGAGTGCCTGAATTCGGGGCCTTGGAGGGTGTTGGAAAGAAATACCACTGGCCTGTCAGAGCAAAATTTGAGGCTTCTCTTTCCATTTGGAAAGGAATGGAATGGATTCATCAATGGTAATCTCATCTCTGATGCCCTCAAAAACCTTATGGACCTTTGCTGATGGGGGATAGGTAGTGGTTTTCACGAGAGGTTGGGCCTTGTCTGCATAATTGGGGATCATTGGCCATTATTCGTGAAGAACTCCAGGCACCTTTTTAAAGCCTTGGGATTCTGTGGCAGAGGTAATTTCAGAATGGGCCGGATGCACTCGGGGTCAGGGGCAATGACACCATGCTCCACCATGTACTCCAGGACTGCTAACCACTTGATGCTAAACATGCAGTTTGTCTTATTTTATGTGAGATTGAGGGCCTTTGCACTGTCCAGGTTCTCATCGTGTTCCATCTGGTCATGGCCACAGATTGTGACATTGTCCAGATGTGGATACACAGCCTTTAGTTCATTGTCATCCACCATGTGGTCCATTTCCCTTTGGAACACCAACACCCTATTTGTAATGGGACCATAGGAAATGGTAGAATTGGCCATTGGCCTCAAACGCCATTACGGCCCATCTTTTGGGTGAATCGGGATTTGGTGATACGCCGATTTGAGGTCTAGGTAGAGAAGACCCTATACTTTGTGATCTTGTTCATCATATCATCTAGGTGGGGAAAAGTGTAAGTATCCAGTAAGGTGAATTGTTTGATGGTCTGATGTAGTCTATCACCATCCGGTACTTCGGCCCACTCTCCACCACCACTACTTGTGCCTTTAAGGGACTGTTACTCAGTTCTTCAAGAGTGGGGCTTAGAATGACATACCCTGGCATAGTGTCCTTTTCTCTCGCAGTTCAAGGAGGTCGCACTATGGGCCAGGCAGTACTTTCACGGGTATTTGCTTTGGCCGCAGTAGTTGTACACCATTCGCGGGGCAGTGGCAGGGGCAGTCAGGGCCCCCGAGTCCCAAGATGGCGCCACTCATTCTCCCACCTGGTGGCCGTATGGCCCACTGAGTAGGCCTCTGCGTTCTTTTTGGCAGTTTCCATCGTTCGGCCCATCTGCACCACTTCCTGTAGGTACTGATTGCCTTTCTCCTGTATTTGATGAGAGTGGAATCCAGTGACTAGCCCATTGGAGATGAGTTCCTACTGGTAGGTCACTGCAGTCATGTCCCGGCACCTGCAGTCTCGTCCCAGCTCCCGCATGGTCTTCATGAAATCATCGACTGACTCAAGTAGACCCTGGCACTGGGAGCTAAGCTGGAACTGTGCGTAATTGTGTTCCTCAGGGCTCTGTACTGCTGTCGGAGTAGGGCCATTACCTCTTCATATCCATTGCAGTCATGAATTAATTGGTATGCTCGGTGGCCCACAGCTGCAAAGAGCAGATTGTACTGATCACTATCAGCTGTGATTTTGTGCCACCTCAGGTAGGCCTTCAAACAGTGTAGCCACATATCAAACTTTACGGAGGCATCTGGTCCTTTGGATCGATCTCCGGCTTCTCCAGTCAAATTGCCTTGTCCATGGCTCTTAAAAATACTGATCAATAAATTGTGGTGTGATCAATGACCACTCGCAGAAGTCAAAGGCTTTATTAATCAGAAGACCCAGACATGCCTCTACATGCTGCTGGCTAACATCCAAGGCAGGTATGAGGTAGGACATTGGGGGATCTTATGGGGAGGGGTACAGGTGCAGAAGGCGGGCCAGACTGCCCTGCCCAGTCAGGATATACCTGGACATACCCGCAGTACCGAGTTCCACCACACCCAGGAGAGCAAAGAGTGGAACCACACCACTACTCTGTAGGTCCCACTTACCCATCATGATTCTGACTGTTCCGTATGACTTTAAACAGCCTCTTAAAGGAGCCGATAGTGTCTTTTTTTTTCAGTCCTGCAACCACAGAGATCTGTGCCTGTGGAGCACACAATAATTACATCAACATGATGGAGTGATTAAATGGCGTTAATTACCAAAATCCTGAGTGTTACAGATACACTACTTGGCTAGGTTCCAGGTACAGGAGAAAGAGGGGGAAAGTCCGGGTACACCAACCTTTATTGGGAAATCCGGGGAGGAGACAAGGGAGGAGTTAGGAAAGGTCAGGGAAGGTCAGGGAGGTTTGGACTGGCCAGTCCATACATCTATACAAATACCTTTCACCGCAGTGCTCTAGATGGTTGTGCCTGTGTATCGTACCATGAGAGAGAGCAGAGGACAGGCACAGGGCACAAGAATCATGGAGAACGCCTCCTGCTTAGCAGAGAATTATGGGGGAAAAGTTTACAGAGAAGATGACTATGGAAGTAGACGAGTGAGGAGCTCTGCAGCTGGAGGACCCAGACAGGCTATGGTCTGTTGGCAGAGGACTTACACAGGTGTGGGGCTGCTGGACTGGATCATGGGAACTAAGTATTAGAATTGGGATTTGTGGGATACTGGAGGGAAGCAGTGCTTCTGAAGGGCCTCAGGCACTGAAGACTCCCTGATCATATCGTTGAACCTGGAGTTCGGGTTGCTGATGGATTGAACAGGAGTTTGTGTGGCTGAAGATGCTGTGGAGGCCATGGAGGTGAATCTATGGACACTCAGTGTCTCTGAAGGGACTCACATTTGTTTGTCTTTCTTTTATTGTGAGAGGAGCTGGGTGATGGTCAAGACAGCCGAAAGTTGAAGTATATCATGGTTATTAAAGATTTTTGCATTTTTGTATGAAAATAAAATAAACCTTGATCTTTATGCATTGTTGATTTCACTTTATTCCTGCATTTTTTTCTCTCCTGCTCTGACATGTTTTCTCTCATAACCAATACTTAGCTTGTAGATTTCTGAATTTCTGAGCCTTTTTTCCTGCAGGTGTCTGTGTGTTTCCTAGTCCCAAAACTTTGAGTGACTGTGCTCTTTTTAAGTCCAATAACAGATTTATTTGTGCATATCTGAGGATTAAACAAATTACTTGGTACCTGGAGTACTGAGTACAGTTTAGTTCTCTTATCTTTAAAAAAATAATGCACTTGCCATAGAAATGCTGTGAAGATTCATTGGACCTGTTCCAAGGAAGGTGTGTTGCCAGATAAGGATAGATTGAGAAAACAGTGCTTGCATTTATTGGAGTTCAAACAAACGAGAAGGAATTTTATAGTAACTTACACAATTTTCATAGCTTAAAGATTGGACACAAGGAGTATATTTTTGTCTGAGTAGCTCAGAACAAAGGCTCAGTCTCATCATGTGGAGGAGGTCATTCTGGATTAAGAGGAGAAATTTATTCAACAGAGGATGGAAACAAGTTGAACATCCAGATTGATATGAGTTCTGCCTAAAATAGAAATCAAATATCGAAACCATCAAATTTGCAAATCTGGAAACAAATTAAGTATCTTGCAACAGAGGAAGAGACCATTTAGCATATTGTATCCCTACACGTCATCCTTGGGCAAGGTGTAGTACCTGCTTAGCTTCCCAATCAGGGTCACATGAAGCCATGGATTGTGATGGTGGATGATTTTTACAGGCAAATTCTGCAAATTGGAATTTACGGTTGTAAAACTAAAAATCCTAGACAGATGAATCTGCTGAGCAATGACCAGTGTATGGACAGTGCAACTGAAGAAGGCAACGGGAAACCACTTAATTATTTTTCCTTTGTATAATCATGAACTCAACATCGACTATGGTCTCAGCTCAAAGATGGAGCCTTCACTGAAGAAGAACAGGGGAGGCAACAACTACAATTCGGAGGGTCAAAGATCATGATGGATGGAGAGGCACGATCGCCCATGCTGAAAGGCAAGGCAGCTGAATAATCCCTGTTAACTCTTCAAGAATAATATGTTGGTCACGAACACCTCTTTCTTCTACACAGCTATTTTTTTTTAAACCTCCCTCTGGATTGTTGTCCGCATTTCAAGAAAAGCATTAAAACATTTCAAAACCTTTGTGCAAAGACAATGTTCCTTATTTCCCTTCAATTCCCCTTTAATTCTTTTGACAATCATTTTAACTCTGTAACCTATCATTCCCAACCTATTAGCAACAAAGATGCATTTTCCATGCTCTACCACTCATTATTTCAAAATATATTTGTAATATTATTTATCTAATGCATTTGAGTGAATTCCACGTCATAAAATAATACAAGTTCCTACAACTTCTGCCAAAATGCAGGGTATGAGGCAACTGTTTGAACTCCAATTGTGAAAAATGCTGCATGAGCTTCGATTTACCACATGTGCTAGGCATTAATATAAATACCTTCCTATAAAACAATTTTTTTTTTAGATTGGTCATGCTCACTATCCTGGGTCAGTAGATTATATTCAAGGTTTAATCCAAAGATTCCAGTATTCAAATCACAGTTCTAGCTTCAATGTGAAAATGAGGAAGTGCAGGACAGTCAGCAGTATTGTCACTGATATATTCTGTTGATGATGCTCTCCTTTTTTCCTGGATTGCTATAAAAGAATACTTGACTACCTTTTGGAGAATACTAGTTATTCTCTCAGTCCTGACACAGATTGTTCAGCTATCAGAACAATACTATGGGACTCAGTGAATCCAAATGAACTAGGGCAAAACCAAAACATGTGAACCAAGGAAGCATCCACACTTTTACATTTGTCACATAGGTGATTTATATTAGAATAAAAGCGAGCTAATTTAGCTTTAGATAAATGTACTCTATGGACCACTTTAAATTGCAATAAACAATGCCGTGAACAAATTTTGGAAAGATTTTTTTTTTCACACAATATCAATGCTTCTCAAGGTTAAATTGGAAGCTTTCCTTTTACTTGCTCTGTTGGGATTTTCTGTTGATGATGTTTTATTGACCGTCTCAAAACCAAATTTTACCTTTTACTTCATTGGCAGCCAAATATGCAATATTGATTAAGTGGAAGTATAACACTCCACCTACACATACACAATGGTTTAAATGATATTATGTCCTGTTTAAGTTTAGAAAAAAAATAGATATGCCATTAAAAATTCAAATATTAATTTCTTAAAGACATGAGGTCCTTTCATAGACCATTATCATAATCTAAAGTTTTAAGATTGATCTAAATTTTAATGACGCGTTGTCAGTTTCTGAGTTACTGTCTAAATGGTTACTTGCTAAATGGAAGGGGTTTTGATCATATGTTTTTTTCTGCAATTATATCCTAAAATATGGTTTACTTTTGGATGATTGTAAATTTCAATAAAATATTTTAACAAGAAAGAATCCAAATGAACCATTGCATTTCTGATATATTCTCCAATAATGATTCCTCAGAAGACATTTCTTTGGCAGTTTGAAGATTTGGGCAATCTTATGTTTCCAGTGGGTAGAACATAAATCCATTGTTTTCCCATTCTTTTAATTCACTTGTGCTGATTTATATGCTTTAATAGTAGCGTCAGATTTCAGTAATGTTATGCTTCCACACAAATTTCTGGACATAAGGACAGCACAGTTGGAGTAGCTGTTAGCACAACGCCTTTACAGTGCCAGTGATCAGGACCAGGGTTCGAATCCTGAGCTGACTGTAAGGAGTTATTACATTCTCCCCATGTATGTGTGGGTTTTCCCCAGGGGCTCCAATTTCCTCCCACTGTTTAAAATGTAATGGAGGTTGCAGGTTAATTGGGCGTAAATTGGGCGACACAGACTCATGGGCCAAAATGGCCTGTAACCTTGCTGTATGCATACATTTAAAAATCTAAAATTTAGAAACTCAGTTTCTGGGACAGAATTTGATTACAATGTTTTCGAGTTCATAATTTTGATTAGACAATTTCAAGAATTTGCCTAATATGGATGACAAGCACACATGAAGCTATTCCCTCTCGACATTCGTTTGCAGTTAATATGATTCTGCCTGTCATTGGGTAGTATCAGCACAACTGGGTTTTTATAAAGCTAAGCCCTACTCTGGGATCCCCAGTAAGGTGGGTTATTTTACCTGCTTCTACTGTTTTAACCCTTCACTCATCCAGTACCCTTCTTAGCTGCCCACATTGTGGAATGAAACTGTCGACCCACTGATGTCATGAATAGACACTAATGGCATCTGACTTCCAAAGTCACAAAGGTCTACCACCTCCACCCCAACTCATTGTTCACAGTTCCTGATTAACTGTGACTCATTTCAACGTAGCCAAATGCTAGTTCCCTGTTTAAAGGTTCAGACACAGAGCGCCAACCATTCCTCAGGTTCCATAGCTCATATGCCAGGATAGGCTCCCCAAACAACACTTACCCTGACTCCAATCACTGCCATCTCTCCCACATTTAGGATTCTTCTTCACCAGATCCCCTGGTCACGTACCCTTCATATATGTAATATCACTCCCTTTTTAAACTTAGTTCGATAAAGTGTCCTAACCTGAAACATTGACTAAGCATGGATGTCAAGTTCCTCCAGTGGCTCATTATTTGCTCGAGACTCCAGCATTTGCAATTGTTGTGTTGCTCTAACATTGGACTTGTATTATCAATGTGCATGCTTTGTATTGACTACTGTGTGGAAAGTAACAACCTTCGTCTTTTAATTTTCAAGGGGTAGGTGTGTAGAGTTAGTAGAGCACTACTCAGGAACAAATTAATTAACCAGCACTAAAATCCTTCAAAGAGACCTCTGTAGAGTGTGTCGAAAGAATTAAAGGCTTGTTGATCCAAACCAAGGCTTTTATTAACTGGAAGACTGAAGCGTATCACATGTAGGTCAACCAGTCCAGAATGACCTGGTCTGGCTAGGAGGAACCCTTTAAGACCTGCCAGTAGGCGTGGCTACGCTCTCAGCCAATCACAATCATCCTAGACTACACATTGGTGATAGAATCTGTACTATCACAACCTCATCACCAAGATGCAGTAAATATTAGATTTGTTAGCCAAAGCATTAAGTTTGAAGCTTTTTCAAGAGGAACAGAAAAACAGATATGACAAATGTTCAGGACACTATTCCTTGGAGGTGTAAGGGAGCAGTGAGATTGGAAAATCAAAGGGTATAAAGTAAATTTAACATTAATGCAAGCATTAACCAGTCTTCCAACGACTTCCAAATATAACTTACAAGCAGTAATTAGTTTTGAAAATGATAAATGATTTAGATCTGTTCAATTATTAGCTTTATAAAACCCCAGTTGCATAAACATTGTTTCTGTGATGGGAGTTAATTACTGATTCACAGTGGAAGGCCACTTGAGGTGATTGCTTTGGAAACTGACAGGTCAATGTTTGATCTCGCAACAGAGACCTTAATGAATATATATGTTAAATATTGGGATAAAGCAAATGTGGCATGACCATGATTCATTCATGTATGCATTGGCTAAATGTGTAAATGACAGCTGCAGCCATGACTAGAGTGTGTGACATGCATTGATGCTGATGGTGTAGCCCAGCCATTCTCAACCTTCTATTGACTCTGACTCCCAAAGGATTCTACTCAATTCATAGGCCCCTTCCATGTAAAGCACTCAAGTTTAGTTGGTTTTTTTTCCCATACTTTTCTCCTAGTGACTACATAAAAAACATAAAAATATATTTTATGATTTCAGTCTGTGATTCCCCCTTAAATATACTGTAGCCACTGTAGGAGGGGCATACGGCACCTATTGAGAATGGCTGGTCTAGCCATCAGAATATGATGAAGGTTTAGGTATTGGAACTGAGCATCAGTCATTTTGAAATTGTTAGTTACTTTGCAACATTTTGAAGTAGATCAAGGGAGCTTTCTAGGCCTAACACTGGAATGAAATTATGAAAACTGTTACATTGATATTTTGGCATAAGGACATCAAACATGTGTACCTGTAAACGTACTTGTTCTGACAATCAATGCTTTGTTGCATGTGTGTGTGTGTGTGTGTGTGTGTGTGCGTGCGTGTGTGTGTGTGTGTGTGTGTGTGTGTGTGTGTGAGTGTGTGTGTGTGTGTGTGTGTGTGCGTGTGTGTGTGTGTGTGCGTGTGTGAGTATGTGTGCATGTGTGTGTGTGTGTGTGTGTGTGTGCGTGTGTGTGTGTGTGTGTGTGAGTGTGTGTGTGTGTGTGTGTGTGTGTGTGTGTGTGTGTGTGTGTGTGTGTGTGTGTGTGTGTGTCTCTCTCTGCCCTAAGAGTCCTCTCTCGATGCTGTGTAAAAGAAGGATGCTTCACATGTCTGGGTAACTTTATCCTCAAAAGTTTTTTTATGATATTGATGTGAAGAACCAAGAAAGAGGTTTGGATATTCAGAGTTGGTCATCTAACTATTGTACATAAAATGTGTGCTTCAGTTTTGGGAGATTACTCCTCTGGGTATTGTCTGCGTGTTGCCTTATCCTGAATGAAGAATTATTATGTGTACAATTCAGGAACCTAACTGGCATTTTCAATCACATCAGGCATCTTAAGACATGGCTCACAAAAGCTGATTGATCAGGAATACTCCAAGACTTAATAGCCTCTACTGGTCCAACTAGAACAGTTCAAAGTTGCTGAATTTTCCACTGAATTCCATTATCTTTGGTTCATCCCATTAAACTTCAATACTCTTTCCAAGGATGAAGCAGTGCAGTTTCTGAGTATGAAATATTTACACTGCTGATTTATTGGAGATATACAATTATTTGGCATAGCTTCCTTGCTTTCTCCATTCAATGACTTTATTGCAGAAAAAGTATCTCACAAGCTTCTTTAACCTTATTATCGCCATAGCCCAGCACCTTCAACAGTTTGTGGTTGTACAGGCCCAGACAAATTCACTTCCTACTGTCAGGAAGCAGATTCATCAGTATAGGATCATAGATTCAGGACAGTGTTTTACTCCCTGCTGTTATCAGACTCCTAAATGAACTCCAAAAGAGTAAAATTATGTTGCCTTTGCTCTGTGCCAATTGATTTTCACTCTGCATCTCTGGAATTTTTACTGTGCCTCTCTTGTTGTATTATGTATGAGATGTCTAACTGGACTATTCACAAAACAGTCTCTATCACTGCATCTTGGCTCATGTGACAATAAACATGACCTTTGTCCTTGCACTGGTTTGCATTACTTTTTTATGTTGTCCCTTCATCTTTATGCTCATTAGATTGCATGTGAAACATTTGTGCACAGTTTGCTAACTGATACCTTTTTGAAATACTGTTACAGTCATGCTAAAGAGTAAATATATTGCCAAATTTACTTGTGCATGATTATGTTATTTAAATGAAAGGCAACAGTCATCACACAGGCTCATATATCCCCTGTCCCAAGGTTATCTGTTTAGCATTGATGCCTAGACATTAACAAATTCCATGCCCATATCATCATGTTCCTCTAACACAATGATTTACATTCTCTAAATACATCTATTATGAGGCACTTCATCAAAATGTCTTTTGAAAATACACTGTACAATATCCACTGTGCTAAATTTATCAACCATCTGTTACTTCATTCACTCACTTGTCATTCTGTTAGATCATAGGCAATCTATTCTTCAACTTCATTTACCTGCCATTGCACCTTATCACTTGAAAGCTGACTGACCAAATCTTACCCATCTGAATGCAAGCTCCAACTTTTCCATGGAATTATCTAGATTCAATGGCTTACCTAAATAACTAAATGTTAAACTTACATGAAATCATAATATCCATGCTGACATCGGGAGAATGGTTAATTTCCTTACAGATAGTGCAGGAGTTGGATCCCGGTCCCGATTGCTGACTGAAGAGCCAAGGATTTGCAGAAGCTGTAATTTAGTACTTAAAACATTGATTCAGTGGGAGAAGCTGTATCCATGAAGGAAGATTGACATTCAATGCTTCAGGTTGAAGCTCTACTTAAAGGCGAAGGAAGATGGGCAGCGTTGAAGAGGAGAGGGATTGTGGTAATACACCACTAGCCTACTGCAGGGGGCGATCTCTGTACCTGCAGGAAGACCACTGGAGGACAGACTACACCTGGCCAGCTGTCAATCAGCTGACCTGAATAGACCCCCTAAGGGGCTAACTCCACCCGACTGGCTGTCGATCACCCGATTGGGATATAGTCCTGAGCCATCCTCTCCTGAACAGTCGCTCGGGAGCCACCATCACAGTCACTACTGTAGCAGAGACTTTTAGCCAAATAAAGCCTGCTGTACAGTCTTCAAGTTTGTGTCTGCTTACTGCCACTGCAGTGCATCACAGGGGCGAAGGGTCAGTCAGTGGCGGGTGTAATGAGTAGGGAGTAAAAGATGATAGACAGATGGAGCCAAATTGGAGCAGGAAGACTGGAGTTGGAAGAGAAGCAGGAAAGTAATAGATGGAAGTTGACAATGGGGTAAATGATGAGAGATGGAACCTAAAGGGGCATTGAAGGCAGAGACAGGTGATGAAGGAAGAATTTTTAGTGGGAAAAAAAGGTGGTCAGGTGGGAAAGTTATAGAGGGGATAGGAGTGTAGGTTATGGGAAGGTGAACAAGATGGAATAGGGAAGGAGCTGGTTAACAGAGATTGGGGGTTGAGAACGTATGATGTGTGACATGACAGAAGTTAAAATGAGGAGCAGGAAAGGAAATATGTGGTTGGTGGGGGGGTGGGGGTGGTCAAAGGTTGCTTAAAATTGGAGAGTTCCAATGTTCGTGCCATAGGATTGTTAGCAGGTGGAGTATGAAACACTGCTCTTCAATGTCACCCTGGCAAAAGTAGAAGGCCAAGGACAAGCATGTTCATGAGGAAGATGGCTGGCACCCTGGAACTGCAGCTGACTCATGAGGTCAGATTTTAGGTGCTTGTGATGATGTCATGATGATGAGTTCATTGTCACACATGTTGTACCATTTATATACGCCCAAAAACTTTTACTTGCTGCAGCCAAGCGGGTACTTTGTAAAAACTAAACTATCATAGTTTAACTAGATAAATTAAATTTATAAAAAAACAATAAATTCATGAAATAGATAATAAAAATTGACAGTGCAAAGAAAAATGACATGCAACAAATAGCGCAGGCAGTGCTTTCGTGGGGTCAGAGCATTGTTTAGTGTAACAATGGAGGATCAAGACTTTGACAGCCATTGAAAATAAACTATTCTTGAACTTGTTTTATGTAACTTCTGCAAGAATGTATCAGCGATAAAAGGTTGTCAGCAGAGTGATGGGGGTCCTTTATCATGGTTGGCTGCCATCTTGAGGCAGTCCCTCACATAGATATCTTTCAACGGATGGGAGATCAGAGCCTGGCTGTTTGCTCTCATCTTCAGCCTTCTGTGAAGATGGGCATTTGAATCCCTAAACCAGGCTGTGAAGGAACTTAACAGTTTACTTTTCACTGTGCACCAAGAGAATTTTGATGGAGCAGCTGACGACATGCCAAATCTGCTTAGATTCCTTGGGAAATAAAGGTGCTGGAGTGCATTCTTCACAGTGGCCTCAATATGCTGGCTCTAGGACGGGTCTTCTAAAATATGGACTTCCAGAAACATGACAGTTCTGACTCTCTTGTCTGCAACAAGATCTCTGAATTCATTGGCCAATGTTCCAGGAGATGTATGTGAAACTCTATGTCAGCTGGAAGTTTGTTTTGATCCCAGCATGGATGATGTTAAGGTAGAGGTGTGAAGATATATTTCTCACCTCTCAAGAAGTGCCAAGGATACCAACTACATACAAGTGGAAAAATTCACTCCTTTCATCCACTTCCAACCTCACTTTTAAACTATTCTCTCTGGTGGAAGACATATCCTGCCATCAGAAACATACACTATCTGTGCCTGTCAGAGTTTTATGTACTTCTATCATGAGCTGAATGCGAGACTGAATTACAGAATCAACAAATGAGACAGAGGAGAAATCTCCTGGTTTCACATGGACTGAATTGTAAGGATTTCAAAAATTGAGAGTGTGAGTGGGAGGTGAGTGGGAGGTTCTTTATAATTAATGTTTCAGAATCCCAGGTACATTATACTGAAACTGTATCCTTATAATTATTGCATTCTTTTTCGATGAATAAACCTTTTGTCAACAATATCTTTTCACTAAGGATCATTTGACAATCAGAATCCAGAAGTACAAATATAGCAAATTTCTATCTGATTGATACGAGGATAGAAGCACAGAATCTATCACATCAACGGAATAAAGTAGGTCTTTTATATATGTTTAAGATAAGGACAATGATTGTGACTTAAAAGAAAATGAAGTGTTAGTACATCTGTATTTCTGGTGGACAGCTGATGCTTCAGCCCACCCCATTTTCCCTCCATGATCTTCTCAACAACCTGCACCTGGACCTTGACAGTTAGACCTTGATATTTCTAGCATCACCACCTGATTTTCACGAGGTCCGGACATCTTGAGACTTATGGACGGCTTTGTTAGCGTAGCAGTTAGCATAATTCTGTCCCAGCACCAGTTACCGAGTTCCAATCCAACACTAGGCCCTTTTAAACTGCTGTGTAAGGTGGGGTTAACCGGACAATTTGCCCGGTTAGCACTCAGTTCTGTGGCAGTTAGAAAGGCTCAATCTGGGTCAACCTCGTCGGAATCCAACTGGGTCCCTGACCTACCCAGAGGTAGTCAGGGAACCCAGGTAAACTTACCCAGGTCACATACACAGGTGATTTGAACAGGAAGATGACCAATCCGCTTATTCTGGTGACATCAGTGCTTGCATGCTTGTGTCACCAGGCAGCCAGCATATGAACATCTGGCAGTACTTCCGGTGAGGGCGTGACACATCATTGCGGGGGCAGGATCCCTCTTAAATTACTGGGTTGGTGATTTAATGGGTCAATCCCCCTGCAATTTAAAAGTTGCTTCCAGCACCTCTGCCTCAGTAATCACACCCGGGTCCCAGGAGGGTGAACCTATACATTCTCCTTGTGACTAGCATGCCTATATCTCCAGTGTTCTGGTTTCTTCCCAACCTGCAAAACATATGGAGTTGGTAGGTTAATTGTGTGTATTTGGGGGCCTCAAATTTCATAGGCCAGAAGGGTCTTTATCTGTGCTGTATCTTCATTAAATCATTATGATTCTCTTTGTCTCATCTCTTTTCCTCTTCATTTAAACAGCAGATGCTGAACTACTCACATTCAAAATTTGGTTTCATATTCCTTCAGTCGTTTTCAAGGCAAATTCACATCACCTTAAGAGTGCAAAGCAGATTCAAAAAAGATAAGCATACACCATTTGCAGACCTACCTCATTGCAACTCATAATTTTATTGATTTATACACTGAAATCATCATACATAATTATGATGGTTTATAGATTCCTTGGCTACTGGAAATAACCTGGGAGTATGCAGATAGAAGGAAAATCAGGTTGAAGGAGAAAAAATGGATTGATGGGATTACTTGAGAAGCTGTCGTACACCTGATATGCTAAATCCCCCTTTCTATGTCAGGAGGAATTGAGAGAATTCCATAGCTCTTTGGTCCAACTGGTCTATGCCGACAAACCTTGTCCCATTTACCTGCGATCAGCCCATAGGCCATGTGTTTAGAATGTTATGTTGCCCCTGACTCCACTAACATCCTTTAGCAGCTCATTCCATATACCTACTACCTTCTGTGTGAAAAGGTTCACCTCAGGATTCTTAATTTTTTTTTTGTCTTTCATCTTAAATATTCACTCTCTAGTTTAAGATTCACTTTACCTTGGAAAGCAGGCTATGACTATAAACCTTATCGTGATTTTACAAACCTCTATAAAAGCTCCCCCTTAGTCCCTGCCGCTCTTATCCAAGAACTCCCCCTATTCCTGGCACAAGGCCTATCCAAGCCTCTCCTTAAATTTCAAGCTTGCCAGTCCCAGCAATGCTCTTTCCTGGACAGTTTGCAGCTTCACCATAGCTTTCCTGTGCGACCAAAACTGCACACAATGCCTGAGATGCGGTCTCACCAATGTCCTGTACAGAAGAAACATGACATCCCTGGTGCTGCTACCAGGATAAAGGCAACCGTGACGGATGAAGGCAAGTATGACAAATGGAATGAGACTGCAAAGTACAGTGGGAGCTCAGGGTGCACATGCGTGGATCACAAAATGTAGCAGGCTTGGTTTTTTTGCTTTTATTTCATTGAAAATAGAGTGCAGATTAAAAACAAGGATATTTTGCTACAGTTGCACAAGAAGTTGATAAGGGCACACTTGCGGTTAGTTGATAAGATTATCTGATTCATCTTATTGCTCCATTTTTTTTTGTTTCCAAGAAGATCGATCAACCTCAGATTTTTCCAAACATGCATAACCTATTCTGGAAAGACACATTTTTTGATTTCACTCCAAAAATGTCTGAAATCAATAGTCAAGCTGTGTACTCTTCTTTTATTGATCCGACATTCAATGGAAATAGTGTGTCTCCATCTTCCTTACCATTTCCCCTTGTTCATTTTCCATAATTGTTTTTTTTTCTGCAATGAAGAATTAATCTAAATATTTTGGAATGTAGCACATTGAGCTAAATGTGGCATTTTGTCATGAATTTTGTGTCCCATATGCCATTGTATATCCCAATTTTTCACTAACTGCCACTTTGTGCTTAGTGCCTTATCAGTAATTACAATGGACATATATTAGAGTCACAGCACTGACGGAGGATCCTTCGTAACAACCTGTTTTCAACGCACTACCCCAATTCCATATTATTCTTTCCACCCACATCTCCCCCCCCCCCCTACCTCCCCCATCAACATTAATGCATTCACCCACAGACCAGGAGTAAATAACAGTAAGCATCACCTCCCAGTTCCCATTATCTTTGGAAGATGTGAGAAAAGGAGAGTGTTCAAAAAAAATGCATGAATTTACAGGGAGAAAATGCACACACAGCACAGACTGCATTGAATGTCAGGATTGAACTCAGGTCATTGGAGATGAGAGGTGTGGTGTGTTGCTCGATGTGCTGCTGTGCAGTTTTATTTTTCTATGGTCAAGTGTATAGTTAAAATGACAATTATCTTTTCTCACCTTGGTTGGGTTGCCATAGTTGTTAGGACAATTGATACCTCAATTAATAGGATCAATTAATAGGTGATAGATAAATAATATCTAGCCAATTATACTATTTTTTAATTTTAGTTTTTAAAGCCTTCATGATTGATGTCACCTTCACTGATGTATAGAATAAGTACTTTAGTGCTAGATTTAATATCTCTGGCTTTGTTATTAACAATTATTTTTCTAATTATTATGACTTAACTGTTGCTTCCATGTGTAAAAAACAAATTAAATTGAAGTCACTTTTTAACTGCAGTTTTTTTACTGGTAGAATTGATTATAATTGTAGGTAAAATGAAAGCTTATTAACTATCATAGCAGAGTTACATTTAAAGTGTATTAACTCAGAAATGGAGTTTATCTTTTCTTGGATTACATAAGAGAAACTGGATGCAGACTGGGAGATTGCTTTGGTGAGCACCTCAGCTCTGTCCGCTGCAATAGAATGGATTTCCCAGTGGCCACCTGTGATAGTACAGACCTATCACCAATGTATATAGTTACAGTATCTAGAGTATGTAATTGCTGTGCTTACAGCGATTGGCTGAGAGCTTAGCCATGCCTACTGTCTGGGCCTTAAAGGGTTGTGTCCCTAGCCAGGTCGGATCATTCCGGACTGGTCGGCCACCTGTGTAGAGCTCCTGTCTTTTGCTAATAAAAGCCTTGGTTTGGATCAACAAGTCTTTTGTTCTTTCGACGAGCTCTACAATTTTATTAGCAAAAGACGGGAGCTCTTCACAGGTGGCCGACCAGTCCGGAATGATCCGACCTGGCTCGGGACACAACCCTTTAAGGCCCAGACAGTAGGCATGGCTAAGCTCTCAGCCAATCGCTGTAAGCACAGTCATTACATACATACTCTAGATACTGTAACTATATACATTGGTGATACGTCTGTGCTATCACACCACCCATTTCAATTCACCATCCCATTCCCTTGCAGACTTGTCTGTCCATGGACTCATGCGCTGCCAGACTGTGATCACCCACAACTTGAAGGAACAAGACCCCATCTTTCTTCTTGGCACCCTCCAACCAGATGGCATTAATATCGATATCTCTGGCTTTCATTAAACTCCCCCCCACCCCCCTTCTTCCTTGTTGCCTTTTATGTGTCTCTCCATTCTGTCTCCTTTCACACAAACATGATAAATTCTTATCTGGTCCCTTATCATATACAAATAAAACCTTTTATCAGTCTGGATTCCTGTCCCAGCCAGCTTTGTCTGACTTCTGAGACTTTCTGAGATCTCTGGCCTTTGGTTTATTTCTTGAAGAAAGGCTCAGGCCCAAAATGCCAGCAATATATCTTTGTCTCCTATAGAAGCTGAAAAGACCAGCTGAGTTCCTCCAGCTTTTCGATGTGTTGACCTGTCTGTTTCCCATAACTCTTAATTTCCCAACCATTAAAAAAAAATCTACATCTCTGTCGTGCGCTGGGGTAGCTTTAATCCAGTAAAAGTCTAAACACCAGTTCAAGGCTTGGTGGCTCCCCATATGACTGGCTCAGGACGGGTCAGCTCAGTTTATTTTCAGGTCGGCTGATTGACTGTTGGCCAGGTGGAGTCAGGCCCTTAGGTGTTCTTCCTGCAGGTACAGAGATTGCCCCCTGCAGTAGGCTGGTGGTCTTATCATCACAGTCTCAAATACATTTAATGAGGCAAGCTCTATTTGAGCAGAGAATGACACGCATTCACTCCTTTTCTGGGAGAAGCGGTTCTGCCTCATCTCTGCTTTGAACATGCTCACTTGACCCATGAGGCTATGTCCTTACTTCTAGTCTCACTTGCTAGTGAAAACAACCTCCCTGCTTATATCTTAGAACAAATGAGCCAGTTTCTCTCCAAATTAGTACCCAGTGATGTCTTTCAAATGGACTAATATTAATTTGCCATATCCAGACCTTATGAAACAGCTTTGGAAACATAAGTGCTGAGGACCGCAGAACACCACAGAAAGTGGCAAACCAAGTCAAGTTCATGGCAGGCGTTGGCCGCCTATACATTATGGGGTGCTGTCCCAAGAAGGAAACCAACATCATCAAGGATCTCAGTCACTTTGGTCACAATCTCTTCTCACTACTAACTTCAGACAGAAGTCTGAACTCCAACACGTCTAAGGTCAAGAAGATAATTTTTTGCAACTCTCAGGTTCTTGAACATCCCTGAACTACCTTAACCCTAACCATAAACTACCCAGGACCAAAATCTGTCTACACTATTGAAACTAACAACAACAGAGAATATTTATCTACCTATCCTTTTGTGTGCATAATAATTTTTTGGTCTCATGGCATATCGTGGTTATTTAATTCACGCTATTAATGTTGCTGTACCTTGTGTACACGAGGCACCAGCAAGTGAAAATTTTGATGCATCCAAGCACACACATTTTCAAATTCAACCTCTTAACGTTTTTTTAATGGTAGAAGGCTCTGCCAGTGCATTAAACTCATGCCTTCCAATAAACCTAACAACCCTGTACATTTTTTTGAAGAGAGGGAAGAAACCAGAGCACTCAAAGAAAACTCATGCAAGTTAAAAAGAGAATGTGAAAACTCCTTATAGACGGTGCTGAATTTGAACTCGAGTCACTGATACTGTAACAGGGTTGTGCGAACCACTATGCTATCATGTTGCCTCCATCGTAAGTTAGCAAACTTTTAAAGAGCTGAGAATTAAAGATTGATAAATATAAATAATTTTTCTTCAATTAAAGTAAAATATAATTTATTAATTCATGGATTTTGTTTACAAGGACATAACCAACTTCTGGGTTCAAACAAAATGATATGATTCATGGCCTGAAAATGTGTTTGCCCTTTTCCCACTTTTGGATTAAAATCATTTGTAAATGTTGGACTGCATCAACTTTGATTTGGCTTGCATTTCTCCTATTTGAGTTGGACGTAAAGGCTTTTGGTGTGGGGTCCTGCAATGCATTGTGAAGCCTCAACAGCAATTAGATTCCAGTTGGTTTTCCACATGGGTATGTGTTACACCCTTTCACAGAAACTAATGCTAGAATTTAGAAAGATGAGGGGGACCCTCATCAAAACATTCCAAATACTGAAAGAGCTGTATAGAATAGACCTGGAGGATGTTTCCAGCAATGGGAGAGATGAGAACCAGAGGTGCAGTCTCAGAATAAATGGATGGCCCTTTAGAACAGAGATGAGGAGATGTCCTCAGCAAGAGGATGGCAAACCTGTGGCATTGTCACTAATGACCATGGAGTCTGAGGAATTCAGTAGTTTTAAAGCAAAGTTTATACGTTGATCAGCAAAGGCATCAAAAGTTATTGGGAGAAGACAGGGGAATGGGGCTAATCCATGGTTTGTATGATGTAGCAGACTCAATGGGCTGAATGGCCTAATTCTGCTCCTAAGCCTTAAGTTCTTTATGACATACATTGAGGGCTAAAATTGAAACAAAAAAGTTGATAAAGATATGCATTGTGATGGAAGTGACGATTTCATGCATAAATAGAGGGTCACTCAGAAAATGGCTCAGGGATCTTGGATATTGTTTGAATGGTAGATAGAGGAGAAATAGAAATTTCCCTCCTCAGACTGAAGCAATTTTAATTCCATACCAGAAAATATTGATCTTCCTGTGTATAACATTAAAAAAAAACATTAAGTTTTTTTTGGGCATTATTCAAGTCATATTCATTGCTGGATGATGTGTAATGTTAAATAGTCTTAATCAGTGGTTGCCAAACCATGGCTCACAAGCCATATGTGGGTCTTTGACATACAATATGCAGGTCATGGAAATAAGTTGGCTGGAGGAACTACCAGCGGTCCCAGAACTGCCCCAGGTCATTCCGAATCCCTGAAGTCAGACCGAAGTGCGGGGGTGGGGGGTGGGTGTGTTCCCAGGACAGCCACAACCCAGGCTGTGTGAGAAGGGAGTAGACACTGGAGAAATGGCCCCTGCAAACAAGCGGAGTGAGCATTACACACTGAAGTCAGGTTCTCCTCACTGGGGCCAAACTGCACCTCAGCAGAGAGCCACCAATGTTCAGTAACAGTGTCAGGCAAAGCAGAGGTGTGGTGGAACACATGCATTGTACTGGTTGGTCTGCCCATGATACTGTAACCAATCCTCTCCCTCAATGCTGCCTTTAAATCGAGCCAACAGCATGTAACATATGCCTGATTGTTTAAAACAGCCTATTAATCTCGACTTCTGGTCTGTTGGGTCTAATTGATAGCACTGCAATTGAATCACTATAATTTGAACAGCGAAGCTGCATACCAACCCTAAGGATCCAGAGGTCTCCATAAAATTGAACCAATGGCTGCAATGCCTGAACATTTTTATGAGTTGATGTGATATTTAGGAAGAAGTCAACAAGAGAGACCTGCTGTTTGCACAAGTCAGCCACCATGTTTTCCAGATGATCAGAGATTGTGACATTTACTCAGTCGCTATGGGGCTCCTGCAAGAGCAGCACTGGACCCTGAAGAACATAATTTACACCAGGTAACTCCTGGGCATCCATCAACAAGCACCTGGTGAGTCTGTTGATGAATACATTCAGGCCTTATAAGATCTGTAGTGAGCTTGTGGCTGCACCAACATTACAGCTGCTATCTACCAGGAGTAGCTGATCAGAGACATGTGTGGCTGTGCTCAAGTCTGACCATATCAGACAAAGGCTCCTAAAAAAGGGCAATTGGATCCTGCAGGATGTGGTAGATCTCGCCAAATCACTAGACACAGCCAACAGAATGCAGAGCCTTACTCTTCTGGCAACGTGGCCACCACGCTAGAGCACGGGGACCACCATCTTGGGATGTGGGGCCCCAAACAGCAGCAACTAAGATGAGCACCTGAAGTGCTATTACTGTGGCCAGGCGAAACACCTGGGGAATAATTGCCCAGCCAGAAGCGCAACTTGCTCCAGGTGCGGAATAAAAGTCATATACACTTTGTAGCACCCATGTGAACAGCAGCCGTCACCATATTGGACTATGTCAGGTCCGACTCCACTTCTGGTCATTGGAAACAATGCGGTATGAACCTGGGAATGACAACCCGGGTCAGCGTCACCTCTGGCTTCACTTCTAGCAGCGATCATGTGCGAACTATGGGGGCAGTCATCTTCGGGATGGGCATCTTGGAGGTCGCCAATGCACACATGCAGTAGTAGCGAGTTAGACAATGAGCTGACACTGGGATCTATTGTTCAGGACCAGAGCGTCCCACATCAATTAGCAAGATCCACCATGGACATCAAGGTAAACGGCTGCATTACAAACTGTTTGTTCAATACGGGAAGCAGTGAAAGCTTTATACACCCAGGCACTGCACAGCGCTGCTTCCTTACAGTGACCCCAGTCCAGTATAAGATCTTGTTGGCCTCCAAGTTCCACTCGACCAAAATCCGAGGGAACTGCATAGTAATATTAACTGTGGGTGGCAACAAGTATAAGATTTTTAAATTGCTCATGATGCCACAAATCTGTGCACTAGTCATACTGGGGCTGGATTTCCTGTGCCAATTTAAAAGTGTTCTGATGGAATATGACAACCCCACCCCTCCCTCACAGTCCATAATAACCAACTTTTAAACATCCCACTCATCTCCCCAAACACAGCCAATAAGTGATCTGAACACCACCCACTGCTCACGATCTGCTGGTCTGCCACCCTCCAGATCCCACCGCCCCTCCCCAACCTCACCCAGTTTGAAAACCTCACTCCCAACTGTAAGCCTGTGGCAAATAAGAGCAGGTGATAAAGCCCAGGGGACAGAGCCTTTATTAGGGCTGAGGTTAAACGACTCCTGGCTGAGGGCATCATAAGAACCCAGCACCAGCCCTTGGAGAGCACAGATAGTGGTGGTAAAGAGTGGAGAGAAGTACAAAATGGTCATAGACCATTAACTGGTCCACCATCTTGGATGCACACCCTTGCCCCACATAGCTGACATGGTGAACAAGATCACCCAATACTGGGTCCTCTCCACCATCAACCGCAAGTTGGCTTATCACTAGCTCTAGATCCGCCCAGCCAGCTCTATCATTTCCTCAGTGTCCCCTTTGAGTCACGAAAGGGGTTTTGGTCTTCCAGGGAGAGATGGACCAAATGGTAGACGATGTTTCCCTACCTGGACAATGTAACCATCTGTGGCCATGACCTGCAGGATCATGATGTTAACCTGCAAAAATTCCTCCAGACAGCTAAAGCCCTAAACCTCACATATAACCAGAAGAAATGCATGTTCCTCACTTCATGTCTGCCTATACTAGGGTGTGTGGTGAAGAATGGAGTCATTAGACCCGACAATGAGTGTGTATGATGCCTGCTAGAGCTCCCACTCCTCCATAACCTCAAGGCCCTGAAAAAGTGCCTGGGGTACCTCTCATATTGTGCATAATGTGCCCCTAATGATATGGACAAAGCCTGCCCTCTGGTAAGAACTACCATCTCTCCCCCATCGGTAGAAGCCAACCGACCTTCACTCACACCAAAGATGACATTGCCAAGGCAGCGATGCATGCTGTGGATGAATCCATCCCATTCCAGGTGGAGTGCGATGCATCTAACTTTGCCTTGGTTGCTACACTTAACCAGGCAAGCTGGTAACATTTTTCTCCCATGCCTTGATCACCCCAAACTCTGGCACTCAGCCATTAAGAAAGAGGCCCAGGCCCAGGCCATAGAGGAAGCTGTATGCCACTGGAGGCATTATCTAGCTGGAAAACTGTTCACCCTGCTAACTGAATGTACAGTCACATTCATGTTTAACAACAAAGAGAAGGGAAAAATTAAAAATGACAAGATCCTGAGGTGGAGAATCGAATTGTCCACCTAGAACTATGAGATCTTGTACCAGCCCAGGATGCTCAATGAGCCTCCTGATGCCCTGTTCCGGGGTACCTGCATCAAAGGACAAGCAGACTGCCTTCACAGCAGCCTCTGCCACCCTGGGGTCACCAGGGTCTATCACTTTGTGAGAGCCTGCATCTTCTCATACTCGGTTGAGAACATCAGGGAGCCAACCCGCAGCTGCCCAGTCTGTGTGGAGTGCAAGCCGCACTTCTATCAGCCAAAGAAAGCTCACCTGATCAAGGCCACCTGCCCCTTTGAATATCTAAGTATGGACTTCAAGGGCCCCCTTCCCTGCATGAACTGGAACCTGTATTTTCTCAACATGTTGACGAATACTCACGATTCCTGTTCACCATACCCAGCCCAGATATGACCATGGTCAGAGTTATTAAGTCCTGCATAACTTCTTCACTCTCTTTGGATACCCTAGTTACATCTACAGTGACCAGGGGTCCTCATTCATGAGTAAGAAGTTGTGCCAATACCTTGCTGGCCAAAGGCATACCCATGAGTAGGTCCACCAGCTATAACCCCCGAAGGAATAGCCAAGTGGAAATGGCTCCCTGTCTCCAAGTGGCAAGAGGTCCACCTCAGAGGTGCTCCGCACCACCAGGTCCCTTCTCTTTACTGCAACAAATGCTACCTTGCATGAAAGATTATTCTCCTTCCCCAGGAGGTTGGCGCCAGGAACCACGCAACTGGTCTGGCTGCTGACCCCAGGGGCTGTGCCACTCCAGAACCACACCAGAACCCATAAAGCAGATTCTGTGGTTGAGAAGGTCCACCTCCTCCACGCGAGCCCACAATTCCAGACTGGGCAGAGAGACGCTGTCTCAGTCTGGGACCTGGCACATGTAGGAGCCCCCGCAACTGAGGCACTTACTAGACTGACCACTATCAACTGATCAGCACCCGCCCTTCCCCCATGACTGCCAGAGGTGCGGTTGGGTATCCAACCCCATGTTGGCACCAGTTGTACCTCCCCAACCCCAACCCACACCCCCACCTCCCGATCCAGCCCCAATTGTTTCTGTTCAGTCATCCAAATCACAGCCTATCACACAGAGCATTGCCCAGGAGCCAACAGCTGCCCCACAGCCAGCACTACAATGGTCAGGTTGACAGATGAAACCACCGGACAGGCTGAACCTGAAAATAGACTCTGAATTGGACTCTGAATAAACTCTGACAATTCACCCCACTGGATTTTGTTTCAAAATAAGGGGTAAAACACTGCAATACATGCATTGCACTGGTTGGCCTGACTGATACTGTAACCTCTCCCCCTCAGGATCCCTAATGAAGGCAGTACTGCCCAATCCCCTCCCTGGAATTGGCTAACAGCATATAGGATATGTCTATGAATTTATAGCAATTAAAGCCTATTAATCTTGACTTCTGATCTGTTGGGTCTAATTGACAATGGTATACAGAGGTTGGGTAACCGGGGATGAGCCAGCAGAGCTCCAATGGGGCATAGCATGCCCCAGAGGGGAAGAAAGCTGATGCATTAGGCGAGGAGGAGAGACTGAGAAGGTCCATAATGAGGATCTCAACCAGATGCCAGGCCAAAACAGACCTGGAGCTGGTAGCAGGAGTGAATGTTCTGTTAGGGGCCATTGGCAAGCCCTGGCCCCTCCCAAAGGATGTCAATACCATGTAACACAGAGGTTATCCTCCGCTCCTAGCCGTCACTCCCCCCATCCCACTGATGACTGGGAAGAGGGGAGTGGAGGGTGGGATGGGGAGGCGCAGAGCTGTGGTTCCCCTTGCCTCGCCCTGCTGCAGGAGGCAGCTTTACATCGAGTCGCAAACCACATTGTGCACTTGGCTGTGGATACTGCAATGGTGCAGATATCTGCAGAGATCAGTGGCAGGTGCATTTCCAAAGAGAACACATCAGAAACAGGAGTCGTCCATCCAGCTCGTTGAGCCTGCTCCCACATTCTGTAAGATCACAGATGATCTGGCCATGGACCCAGCTCCACTTTTCCCTTATAATCCTTAATTCTCCTATGAGGCCAAAATCTATTTTCTGTCTCATAAATATATTTAATGAGACAGCCTCTATTGTTTCCTTGGGCAGAGATTTTTGCAGAAAATCAGTCAGGATTTTGAAAATATTTGATATGTATGTGTGTACTTTTTGATTATTGAAATTAATACAAGTTAGCAGTTTATAAACTATATACATGAATAAATATTACATAAATATTACATGCATGCATTTCTTTTTGTTGCAAAATATGCATGCAAGTTTAAAAATGTGTATTAGATGAAGCAAGTTTGGTCTTTACCATAAGGCAACATTAATATAGCAAAGATAGAAATATAATTTGATATGATAATGGTACTGATTGCTGTGCAGCATGTATTCAAAACCATGTATACTTGGACAGCATGTTAGTAATCCAATTCAATTGAATGGGATGCCTTATAGCTAAATAGAAATGAAATCTTAATTGTGACACGCAATTGTCTTTCTTTTAAATAATTGCTCTCCTTTTGAGAATGATGGACTCTGGAGAAAGGTGTCCATTTTCAATCTAATCAAGTGTTTATAAACAGCCTCAGGTTAAAATACCTGTCTGAAATAATGGCCTGCTGTTGACACCAATGCACAAATGTTATGCTGCTGGGGTACCAGATGGCAATATTCAAATCAGGGTGAGTCCTTGGTCAGAAAGATGAACTGCTTGTATGATGCAAATTGTTGCCATGCTGAATTTCCGACTGAAATGTGAATAGACATGTTATCATTCATTACTCAGTGGAGTAGAATGTAATAGATCTGCCTCAACCATTTAAAACATTTTTTAATTTTTTTTTTAGAGATACAACATGGTAACTGGCCCTACTGGCCCATGAGCCTCTGTTGCCCTGAAACACCAATTAACCTACATGCACCATACATCTCCATAACTTGGAGGAAGCAGGACCACCCGAAGGAAACCTACACAAATCTTGGGGAAAATGTACAGACAGTGCCAGATTTGAACCGAGTTGCTAGGACTGTAATAGTCTAACCATGCCACCATCTTTCTTTTGAAGGGTTACTTATAGTTTCCCGGTTCACTGCTCTGGAAGACTGGAAAAGTTAACTGTGCTGGGGAACTGCTCCAAAGCAAAGAGGGAGAGGAAACATAACCTTTATGGCATTTACAGCATATTCCTCAGAGGAAACCAAGCGAAATACCTATCAGATAGTTTATCAAATTGTTTTCACTTTTCACCAAATCATTTACTTTGAATGTTAGCAGCAAGGGCGGATGAAGAGATGTTGCAGAGGAAAGACTTCCATTCAGTTCTTCACCATAAATACTTTAAAACACTTCCACATCTGCCAGCCTTTTCTAAGCAGCAAATCATCTAGTAGCTTGGTGAAAGTTCACCATGTACGGCCAACTGTAGCACACATGATAATGCTTGAACACTCGCCACAAAAGAAAAGGAATTCATCAAATAAGATCCAACAGCAGTCAGTGTTCAATTACTTTTACAAATAAGGCTTGTAAGGAAGGGTAATGTGTCTTCATGGACAGGTTGGGTCAAAGGTCTATTTCTGCACTGTAGAGTTCGATGTGCAGTTAAAGTTTGTAGTTTCAGTATACCAGGCTTTTTAAATGAATTCTTCCCTGGATTTTGATCACTCTGACCAATCAAAATTGGGTCCCGAGCTTCAAATGAGTAAGAATGTTAAAGTCATTCATTCAGCCTGGGCCAGCAGCCTCCCTTCCTCAGGAGTTTTATGCATTTAAAACCAATTTCCAACACAATTTAGATGCCAAATTTCCTTCATGTTTCTCCTGCATGAGTCAGTTCCTATCTCTATGTCTCTGTAGACATCTAATCTCTCCCATAATGGAGGACAATAAACAATATGGAAGAATGCCACAAAACCTTTGTTCACCTGTTGCATTCCAAGGTCATGCCGACAATGTGTGAAGAGAAGGCAGAGGGTGAAAGCACTTCTCTTATTAAGTTGGTTGCAGGAGGGGGCAGGACTGGAACCTCAATGCTCCAGGCATTCACAGCTTTAGATGCGATAGAACGGGGGTAGGGGTTGGATGAAAGAGGGAAGAGTGGCATTAATTGTCAGGGAATATATCATAGCTATGCTCAGGCAGAACAGACTAGAGGGATCATCGACTGAGGCTATATGGGTGAAGCTGAGGAATGGGAAAGATATGATCACACTCATGGGATTGTATTATAGACTGCCCAATAGTCAGAGAGAATTGGAGGACAAAGCTGTAGAGGATGGCAGACAGCTGCAGTAAACAAGGTTGTGATAGCAGGAGATTTTAACTTTCCACATATTGACTCCCATTCTGTAAAAGGGTTGGATGGCTTGGAGTTGGTCAAATGTGTTCAAAAATATTTTCTAAATCAATATGTAGAGGTACAAACTAGAAAGAGTGCCATAGTAGATCTCCTATTAGGGAACAAGACAGGACAAATGATAGTAATATGTGTAGGAGAACATTTTGGGTCCAGTGATCATAATGCCTTTAGTTTCAAGTTAATTATGAATAGGTCTGGGCCTTGGATTGAGATTCTAAACTGGAGAAAGATCAATTTTGAGAAATGACAAAGGATCTAGAATAAGTAGATTGGGATAATGTTTCAGGCAAGTATGTGCGAGATAAGAGAAAGAACTTCAAAGGTAAAATTTTGAGAGCACAGATTTTGTATGTTCCTATAAGGATCAAAGGCAAGTTTAGAAGGCATAGAGAACCTTGAGGAATATTGGGGATCTAGTTCAGAAGAAGAGAGAGGTGTATAGCAGGTGTAGATCAGTCACTGTGATCATATCCTGAATCTCCAGGTTACTGGGGTTTTGGAGGATTCTTCAGTATAGTGGCCAGGGGCTGGTGGTTTGTTTCTATGGTCACTGGCTTGCTGTAAATATAAATGTGGAATTTTGAACATGCAAAAAACACTGCCAACAGCTCTTTTTTGATCTGATCATTTCTGGTTTCTGTGTCAGTTAGTGTTCACGAACCGTGGGCTATGGGTTTTCCTTCATGCAAACAGGCTGCACCTAGTCCATGCTGTGAAGCATCACTGATAAGTGTCACTGGCTTACTAACATTGTAATAAGGCAGAACCGGTGGACAGGACATGCTTCTTTAGTGCTTCAAAACCATTTTGCTGCTGGTCATGCCAAGTCCTTTCATTGTCCTTGTGCAGCAGTTGCCGCAATGGAACCGTCAGCTGACTGGAATTTGGAATAAATTTTCCAAGATAGTTGACCATCCCCAGGAATCTTTACAGAACTGGGACAGCTCTTGGTATTGGCATTTCACTGATTGCTTTTATTTCAGAGGGTTTGGCTTTGAGGTCTTCTCTTGTGAAAATGTGACCAACATGGCAGACCTGGTTCAGCTGGCACCTGCACTTGAGGGGATTAAACCTCAAGTTCACCTCTCTAGCATGTCTGAGTACTTTTATGTTGTTGACCATGATTGCACAGGGATATCCAACAAACATCTGTTCCATGGAGCGCTGGAACACTTCACTGGCAGAGTTGATTCTGAATGGCATCTGTAGAAATATGTAGCGACCAAAACAAGGGCTGAAGGTAGTTAGCAATGACAATTTGTGGTCATGTGAAATCTGCCAAAAGGAGTTCCTCTCATCTAAGACCAAAAACACAGCTGCATTCAACATTTGTGCGGCCACTTCTTCCGCAGTACACATAGGTTGATGTGGCCTTTTCAGAGCAGTGACCAGGCTCTTGCATTGATGCATAATTTGATTTCTTGCTTGTCTTTTTTTGTTGGTAGCAACCATAGAAAATACCCAAACAGTTGGCTCACAAACCAGATTGATGACACCCAATTCTTGCATCCTGTTTAGCTCAGCTTTGACCCTGTCTTTCATAGTTACAGGAATGTGATGTGCAGGATGAACAACTGGTCTCACTTCCAGGTCAAGTCTCATGGAATAGATTACAGGTAGCTTTCCAAGCTCACCATAAAAAAAAGGTTGCTGAATTCAGTTTGAATTTCATGTGGCAGATGATCTTCAGTGGGGTTTAACTGGTGAATGTCTTTGCTGAATGAGACTAGCCCCATTTGAAATCATGCCCGCAGCCTTATTAATGGCAGAACATTCTCGTTAACAACAAAAAATGGCAATGTGTATAGGCTTCGCTCTAGGGAGAATTGCAACTTAACTATCCCAACCATATGGATTTTGCTAGCCCCATGTGCAATAAGGCCTGTGGATTTAATGCATACTCTTATTTGTTCTTCACTTTTTTTAAATGATTCCATTTGTTACAAGCATGGCACTCTTGACCAAATGCTGGACATTTGTCTCTTTTAACTGCATGATCACATCCACAGTAATTGAAGTTAGCAATATACGGTGTCACAATTTTTTTCTGGTTGATTCTTCATTTTTGTCTCATACTTTTGATTTCTTATGAACCTAGCCTGGACTGCATCAACATTTGTGACTGAGTGCTGTGGAGAAGCCAAGGTGTTTTTGTGCTTTTCGGTCATCTCATGAATTTGACAGATGGAGATAGCCTTAGCTAATGTCAAATCACTATCACACAGTAGCACATTTTTCATTTTGTCATTATTAATACTACAGACTAGTCTATCTCTATAATGAGCTCCTTGCAGAAAACTCCAAAACTGCAGCTTTTCACTTTGATTCTTAAATCACTGACATATGAGTCAATCGTCTCGTCAACTTTCTGATTTTGTGCATTGATCTTGTGCCTTTCCATAGTAATATTGGTTTGAGGGTTGCACATCTCTCTAAATTTGCTCTTGAGCTATTCAGAATCCCCTTTTCATTCCACGTGAATGAGGATTGGTCCTCTCTCCCCGAGATCTCACTTATACCACGTACTCGAAAGAACGTTTACATTCAATGACCTCGGGTCCTGCTAGATTGAGGAAAATGTACGCTCGAGTATGGGTTTCCTTATCAGAGTGAGCTGCTCCCATGAAAATATCATATTCTGGTTCAAAGATCCATCGGTTTTTGGCGATGTTACCATCAAAGTCAAGTGGGTTGGGCCTCCGGAATCCCTCCTCAATATTCACTGTTTAACTGGCTGGCTTAGTTGTCCTCGCTCAAAAGCAAACAAATCCGGAATGAAAAAACACTAACCTTGAAAAGTCAGGGACATCCCACTTCTAACACCATGTTGCGAGTTTCGATAAATGAAAGCAAGTGGATTAACTTCAAACTTAGTTTGAAGGATGCAAAGTAACAGAACATGGCCACTGGAGTGCTTCAGCATAAGGAATCCCCTGGATCCCCAGTAACCTAGAAATACATGGTATGAACACTGACTGATCTACAGCAGGTATGGGCAACATTGAGCAATTTTTTTTTTAATTGAAGCATAAAAAATGCAAGAAAAACTTCAAGAAAGAAATCAAGAAGGCTAAAAGAAGACATGATGTTGCTTTGGCAGACAATGTGAAGGAAAAATCCTAAGGGTTTCTTCAGATATATCATGAGCAAAAGGGTAGGCACAAAATTTATCCCTTAGCAATCAGAGTGGTCAGCTTTGTATTCACTTAGGAAAAGGGTGCAGAGACATGGGAAATATGGAAGATAAGTAATGGGGCAATGAAACCTTTACAGATTGAAGAGGAAGAAGTGCTTGCTGTCTTATAGCAAATAAGGGTGCATATATCTCCAGATAACAAGATATTCCCTCGGACCTTGAAGGTGGTGAGCGTAGAAATTGCAGGGGGCCTGGCAGAAATATTTAAAATGCCCTTAGCCACAGGTGTCGTGCCAGAGGATTGGAGGGTAGCTCATGTTATCCCATTGTTTGAAAAAAAAGACTGCAAAATAACCCTGGAAAATATAGGCCAGTTAGCCTGATGTCAGTAGTAGGTAAATTATTGGAAAGTGTTCTAAGAGATCAAATGGACTGATTAGGGATAGTCAACATGGCTTTGTGATGGTAGGTCATGTTAAACTAATATTATACAGTTTTTTGAGGAGTTCATCAGGAAAGTTGATGAAGGAAAAGCTTTGGATGTGGTCTACATGGACTTTAGTAAGGCCTTTGACAAGGTCCTGCATGGGAGGTTACTCAGGATGGTTCAGATGTCAGGTATTCATGGCGAAGTAAAGAACTGGATTCGACAATGGCTGGACGGGAGAAGCCAGAGAGTAGTGGTGGATGATTGTTTCTCAGATTGGAAGCCTGTGACTAGTGGTGTGTCTCAGGGATGAGCTCTGAGACCATTGTTGTTTGCCATCTATACCAATGTTCTGGATGATAATATGCTAAATTGGATCAGCAAGTTTGAAGATTACACTAAGATTGGAGGTATTGTGGACAGCCAAGAAGGTTTTCAAAGTTTGCAGAAGGATCTGGACCAGCTAGAAAAATGAGCTGAAAAATGTCAGGTGGAACTTAATGCAGACAAGTATGAGGTGTTGCACTTTGGAAGGACAAACGGACATACATGGTAAATGGTATGGCACTGAGGAGTGTGGTAGAACAAAGAGGTCTGGAAATACAGATGCATAATTCCTTAAAAGTGGTGTTACAGGTGGATAGGGTTGTAAAAAGAGCCTTTGGCATATTAGCCTTTGGCATATTAGCCTTTATAAAACAAAGTACCAAGTACAGGAGGTTGGATCTTATGTTAATGTTGCATAAGGTGAGGCCAAATTTAGAGTATTGTGTGCAGTTTTGGTTACCTAACTACAGAAAAAAATGTCAATAAGGAATGGTGCAGAGAAGATTTACTAGGATGTTGCCCAGACTTAAGGAATGGAGTTAGAGAGAAGGTTAAACTGGATAGGACTTTATTCCCTGGAGTGTAGACAAATGAGGGAGATTTGATAGAATACTTTAAAATTATGAGGGGGATAGACAGAGTAAATGTAGATTTGGCTTTTTCCACTGAGGGTAGGTGAGATACAAGCCAGAGGATATCGATTAAGACTGAAAGGGGAAAAGCTTAGGGGAAACATGAGGGGAAACTTCTTCACACAGAGAGTGTTTGGGGTGTGGAACAAGCTCCCAGCTGAAATAGTAAATGCAAATTCAATTTTAACATTTAAGAGGAATTTGGACAGGTACATGGATAGGAGAGCAGGTTAGTGGGACTAGGCAACAAAAAAAATAGTTTGGCACAGACTAGAAGGGCTAAAGTGTCTTGTTTCTGTGCTGTAATGTTTTATAGTTCTATGGTACATGGAAACCTTTTGTAGTTTGCCCACCAGCTTGTTCATTGAGATGTGGGATTATGGAGTCATACAACCAATCAATGGTAATTTACCACAGCTAATTAATTTGCCAACCTGCAGGATCTGCCATGAAACCAAGAAAATCACAGGGAGAATGAGCAAACTCTGTGCAGTCAGTATCAGATGTTAGGATCCAATCCAGGAGGCTAGAGCTGTGAGGTACTTGCTGTACTACCTGCATCACTGTGCTATACCTCATGCTCAATGTCCCTCACTCAAATGTTGAGATCGAATCATTTGTATTCATGAGTGAAAATTATGAAATTCAGCTCTGCAATGCTTTGGACTGTCCACAAAGCTCATTAGATTCCAGGTTTTGAATGTTATACTGGGGAGTGACTTTTTTTTTAGCATGAGCTAGAAACCAAGATAGAGGAAGGATCATAGACATGAACATGTCCTTTGAGCCTACACAATGGAATTTTAATTTGAGTGCAGTGTGTTCAGTACTGGCCCCACCCTTTACACCCGGGGTTTATCTGCCATGCCGAGCAGGCTGGGACAGTGACAGCCAGGTCATCAGGTCATAGGTGTTATGTCAGAATGCCCTTCACCTAGATGGATGACCTGATGAGGCTAACGAGTCCCATCTGCCCAGGTTTGAAATTAGATTTATACCATCAGCCATCTCAAGAGGGCCCTGGGGGGAGGGGGGACCCCGCTCCACTGACCATTGACAGTTCCACCATTGAGGTCGTCAAGAGTATCAAGTTCTTTGGAGTGCACTTAGTTGAGACTCTCACCTTGGTCCCTTAAAACAAGCTCCATATTGAAGAAAGCCCAGCAGTGCCTTTATTTCCTGCAAAGACTGAGGAAAGTTTATCGCCCACCCTCCATCCACACTACATACTACATTCACTGCCTAGTTTGGAAGCTGTACCTCCTCAGACTGCAAGACCCTGTGGATGATAGTGAAGTCAACAGAAAAGATCATTGGGGGCTCTCTTCCAACCATGAAGAATATCTACAACACTTGATGCAGGCAAAAGGCAATAAACATTGTGAAGGACTCCACACACCCTTCATGTAAGTTTTCCCTTCTGCCATCTGGTAGGAGGTACAATAGCCCTCAGGCACTTGTATTCAGATTGGGCAACAGTTTTTATTTCCCTTAAGCCATCAAACTCCTGAACTCCCAGAGCATTTGTAGATAGGGTACCAAGAACTGATACTATATAAGTCTTAATAGTTTAATGGGTTGAACTTTTATTCTAACCTATATTTATGTAAATATGCTCCTTGGTCCTGGAGAAATACTATCTCATCTTTACCATGTGAGCATAATATGAATGATAAATAAAAGTGATGACTTGACACGGTCATGCCATGACGTAGCAAACACAGCGAAAATGGGGGACCTCAGTGACCTCCTGTCTGACAATCGAGACAGTGGCCACATGGCGATCACTATACCGAGAAAGAAGAGATGATCTATTACAAATGCACTTTACCTGGGTGAATGGAACATCAGGCTCAATCCGCATCTGCACCACCCCCCCTCCCCCTCCCCCCACCGTATGTTGATAGCGTACTGTTGGCACAAAGTCTGCTGCAAAGTTATACACTGGCTCAAGCAAAGCATTTCCTCTGAGTCTTCCATGAGTTTGATGGAGATACAGTAGTTGCAGAATCTATCAATTGGCAGCTTAGAAAATAATGTGTTTTTTAGGGCAAGCAATTCTGTCAATGCCTGTTGCCATCATGTCAACTGAAGTGAATCACTACAAATATACCACTTCTAAATAAATACTTACCAGTGCAATTCAAAGTTTTCATAGGCTCCTTAGAGAGCACAAAAAGTGAAATTCCATTGAATGTTCTGATTCTAATGTCTGTAAGAAGGGGATGATGAACATATCCCCAAATCGCCAAGAGAATAAACTAAATGCCAAAAGCGTCCACTTTAGCAATGACAGCTGATGTGTAACCACAAAGGAGCTTTATATATATTGGGCCAAGAATCCAAGGCATGCTCTACAGCACTGCATCTTGAGGAAGAGTCACCAACTGTTCTGGGAAGATAAGGGATACCCATTTAAACAATGGCAGGTAGCATTCAGAGGAAGTAAAAACTGTGATCTAGTAACCTATGGTGAAAGCCACTGACAAGCAGATGAGTCACTGAGGGAGCCACATGCATACTCAATGTATCAGGAGCTTG
Organism: Narcine bancroftii; assembly: GCF_036971445.1. Taxonomy (NCBI): domain Eukaryota; kingdom Metazoa; phylum Chordata; class Chondrichthyes; order Torpediniformes; family Narcinidae; genus Narcine; species Narcine bancroftii. The sequence goes on from NC_091475.1 coordinate 140,094,662, forward strand.
CACAGATCTGGAGGTATATTTCAATACATACCAAATAGGTTCTCCAAAGCTGTTCTGGCAAACTGCATTCTGTATAACAATGCATTAAATATAAGAGGAAATAAGCAGCAGAGCTGAGAATCTTTCTCAAATATTCCAAATAAGGAGAAGAAAGGCAACATGATGTGACTTGACATTCGATTAAAATTGTTGCGCATTGGTACACAATATACCTGCAAAAAAGGCCTTTTTGACAAGGTTCATCATGTTTCATGACATCAAATTTAACATTGGTCCAGTAACATAATCAATTATTTAATGGTGTTACCACTTTAAGTAGTGACTGACAGATTAGTATTATAACAGTGTTTGAGGAAAGTTGCACTAAAATACTTGTTGGAAGAAAAGTGAAGTGTAACTCTGTAAATTATTTTTGATAAAATTCGAACATCAGTATTGAACATCGAGGTCAGTATTTATGGTCAATCACGTCTTGGAGAAGCTGGTCATGAGCTTCCTTCTTGAACTGCTGGACTCCTTTGAGTTTGAGCAGTTCAAAAAGTTTGGATTCCTAGTGTAGATGCTCAAATAATGCACTTGGGAAGATCATTTAGACATTTAGCCCCAGCAACAGAGGGAAAGTGGCATAGTTCCAAGTGGAGTTGTGTCACTTGAAGGGAACTTCAATGCTCATATTTCACTGCAGTTATTTTCTTTTTCCTGTGGCAAAGGTTGCAAGATTTGAGGTCCAATCACATCTAAAACAGGTGAATGGCAGTGGGTTTTGCAGATCATACACAATTTTGCAACTCTACACTGGTGGCGTCAGAATTAGACATTTAAGGAGATGGGTGAAATTCCAACTGAATGGTTTCTTTGTTCTGGATAATGTCAGGAAAAGGCAATGAACATACTGAATCACCTATCCCACTCTGGAGACACTGGGTTCTCCCTCCTGCCATTGAGAAGCAGATTCAAAAGTGTAAAATCATGCATCAACAGGGTTAAAGGCAATTTCTTTTCATCAACCTTCAGGCTCCTGAATGAGGCCCACAATAGTACTCGCATGTCGCCATTGCACTGATCATAGGAACTTTATGTCTGTAATTATGCCCTTGCCCCTCGAGGTACCTTGTATGGCTGTTGGAGAAGCCTTACCAGATTGTTTGGGGAAGAATTGTTCTCATTATACCAACTATATAAATAAACCTAAATCAGTGTAGATTGGCAAAAACATCTCCTCCAACATCCCTATCTGCACAGGAGCCTGACAGGGCTGTGTATTTAGTCCAATAGTCTACTTGCTTTACATTTACAACATCATAAAAAGGGGTGATGAGTACATTCAGCTGTTTTAATTTTCCCTCCTATATGCTGACTCATCACTTATCTTTATACAACCCACTACCGTGGTGTCATCGGCAAATTTGTAGATGGTGTTATTGTTATACTGAGCCACACAGTCATAGGTGTAATGTGAGTAAAGCAGGGGGCTATGGTGCTCTGGTACTGCTGGAGATTGTGGAGGAGATGTTCCTATCAATTTCTCACTGATTGTGGTCTGAAGGTGAGGAAATCCATGATCGAATTACACAGCAGGGTGTTGAGTCCAAGGTCTTGGAGTTTGCTGATCGGTTTTAAGAGGATGATGGTGTTAAATGCCGAACTGTATCCTGACGAATGCATCTGTACTGTTCAGGTGTTCCAGGGCTTTGTGTAGAACCAATGAGATAGCACCCACCATAGACCACATACAAGAGAGAGATTGAAATCTTGGCCGACTAGTGTGCTAACAATCTCTCTATCAGTATCAACAAAATCAAGGAGCAGAACATAGATTTTAGTAAGGCAAAACTAAATTTGTACAATCCAGTGATCAATGAGGGACCAGAAGTGGAGACAGTGATTAAATTTAAATTCCTTGGAGTCACTATCCTGGATGTTCTTTCCTGGACCTAATATTCTAATGATTGTAAAGGAAGTACAGCAGTGCCTCTACACCCTCAGAAGTTTGCGGAAGGTTTGGTATGACAGCTGAAACCTTGGCAAACTTCTATAGGTGTATGATGGAAATTGTGCTGACTGGCTGCATCAGTCTAGTATGGGGACACTAATACCCCTGAGCCGAAAGCACTGAAAAAGGTAGTGGACACAGCCCAGTACATCAGAGACAAGACTCTCTCCACCATTAAAATTATCTATATGGAACGGTGCCGTCAGAGGGCAGCAGCAATCATCAAGGATCCACACCACCCAGAACATGCTCTGTTCTCACTGCTGCCTAAAGGTGGCACAGGACTCCTAACACCAGGTTCATGAACAATTGCTGCCCCTCCACCATCCGACTCCTCAACAGCAAACAGTCAGAAATTCATTTAAAGACTTTTACTTTGCACATTACTCATTACTGATTTTATGTTTTGCTGTATTGCACAGTCAGCTTGTTAAGATTTCTAACTTTTGCATTTCTCTTATTTGTTTCTCTTTTTTCTTGAGTAAAGTTTACAGTTACCTATAAGTAGAAATTATAACTGGCCTGCAGGGGGAAAAAAATTGTAGGGTTGTATGTGATGTCACGTATGAATTTTGACACAAAATTTGAACTTTGAACTTTTGGATTTTGAATGATGCGTCAATGAATTTGAACTTATCTTCAAAGAGATGAGGATCTTTCATTTTATTTTACATGTGCTGGCTTTTCTATTTATACCATTGTGCAATGCATTATTTTACGCACATTAATTTATTGCTTTCCTTCCTTTTTGTTTTCATTCTCCCATCCTATAAATGGACTTGATTATCTTTCAATCTTTAGTCTTAAGGAGGCATTGCACACCCAAATATATATATTTGACTTTGTGCATTTAATGTTGAATATTATATTCATTTCAGAAGATTGTCAATTCTTTTTTTCAGATTGCCAGACTTTAAAAAAAAATCATCTGTCATTCTGGGGAAGAAACCACTCTGATCAATGTGCTTAGTGAAAGTGCAGAATGTTAGCATTAGTCTTATAGTATTTTTGTCAAATGCAGTGAGACATGCCAATGAAATGTTGTTGCATGCCGATCCTTTCAACATTCAATTTCTCCTGAAGCCCAATTCATTTGGTTTACAGAAGGGAAGATATTCTTTTCATGCTTAGTGTACACAAAGTTTATCTGATAATTCAAGCTCCTGGGGTTATGGAGGAAAGAGGTCTTCGAAAATTGATTAGAAAGGTACTCAGGATAAGGTCCAGTGGCCAGTGGAGGTTAGATTTTGAGTGGTGGCTGCTGAGTTAGAGGTCAGTGGTCCATTGTGGAGTTGTTCCACATGTTGGGTGGTTATGATCAACTGTTGGGATGGGATATCCATAGTGATTGTAAAGGTTGGGGTTGCAAGTGGCACTGTTAGTCAGGTGACCAACAGGTGGAAGTGTTCTGCTGAGGGCTCCGAGCTTGGAGTCTCAAAGATTGGAAACATGGCTGTGAGCTGTGAAGTTGACCAAAGTTCCTGAAAGGGGAATTTGATGGTAAGTAACTTCAAGGTCTCAATTTCAGTTGGATTGTCATTGCTGAGCAAGAACTTGATCACCCATCAAACTAAAAGGAATAAGGTTTCTGGAGCAGACACATTTTGATCCAAATCACTAAAACACCTGATCTTCATCTCCCTCATTTTGGGGAGAGGAGAACATAATAGGTGATCTCAAAGATTTCATTAACTGGAAACAGATTTCTCCAGGGAAAGTCATTGAGAGGATTCTTTCAATTTTCTCCACTCTGTTCTCCCAGGATATTAATGAAAATTTTATCCATCAAGAGGACAATGGTCTTAAATCTTCATCATATGACAAATTGAATACAATGCAAAAAACAACACAGTGTACAACTTCATCAACTAAGAAGTACTGTGCAGAATTCTTTGCAATGTTCTCAGAGGTCCCTTGTTAGACTATGTCTGCTCAACAATAGTCTGTGACTGATGAGCCTCTATTCACTCTCCCACATGTCAATACTACACCTCACCACCAGCAAGGATTCTGTTGGAGTTTAATGGACTGGAAAGCTGTTCAATCCACAGATCTAATCTCCAGAACCATGAATGACCCAGCCTCATTTGTTGAAACCAGCATTACTTGTGTATTGAATCTTTGGAGGTTAATTCTCCATCATCACTGTCTTTTCACTGATGTGCAAGACTTTACTCTAAACATAAAGTTTTGTCCTCAACCAAAAACCTCAATGAAATACCACCCACTGGTGTTCAAGGATGGGACAATAGAAAAGGTAAAATTTTCAACTGTTCTGTGTCCATTTTGGCAAGAGATTTCCAGAACATCAGAGGAAGGCTTTCAGGGATGTTTTCAAAGATACCTCAGGATGACATGAAAATCTCTGATCTGTGAGCACTCAAAATAGAGAATAAATATCTAGAGGATGCCGGAAACCTCATCTTTTTTAAACAGGAACCTGAGACCAGGGTTAAGAATTGAATGTGGCATTCAAAATCCAAAATAACACTCAGCCATCAAACACTACCTGCCTTACTTTGACAGAGAAAACAGATCCCCCAATAGACACAGTGTCATATGAAATCAGAAAAACAGAAGGAAAACAAACAAATGAAGAGGCAAAAGGACCTCCTTTAAAGAAGCTCCCTTTAAATTCAGCTGTTGCAGAGGAACAAGAAGTATGTAAAGCTAAGAAATAAGCACCCAATCATAGACACTTCAGAACCACAAAACCTTATTTCTTTAGGTAACAGGCAAGAAGTACATCACACTTTGAAATATCTGGATATTGCCATGTGTCTTATCCTAAACAATTCATTTCTGGAGGCAAGGCTGAGGGAAAAGGTTGAATTTCTGAAGTCACACAATTCAACCTGGAAACCAATATTTTATTGTACTCCAGTTGGAAAGATTGATTTTCCTTTACACAGCACTCACATATAGTATTGTACAACCAAGTTCCTGAGAAAAGGTGTTGAAGTAAAATACAATTTATCAACTTTTGCAGAAAAATATTTCAACTTTCTAATCAGAAAATCCAGAAAGAGGACTGAAAAATTTAAAGTTTGTGTTTCGCCTATGGTTGAAATGGAAATTGTATCTCTCAGTTGAGACAGGACATTGTAATCCAATGTGTACCATGGGTCTGATGAATATTGACTTTTCTGTCTCTATATTGGTTTTCCTAAGGATATGCCTAATTTCTGACTGTGACAACCAAGATTGATATTGATATTGATATTGATTAATCCATCTATTTTGCTGTTTATTTTTTTACTCTTTAAACCTGGATTCATCTACTTAAGAACAAAGATATTTTTGAGATATAGGAAAATAAACATGTAGATCATAATTAAATAAGCCATACTGGAACTTAAGGAGGGTTTGACAGTTTTTGGTCTGTACTCATTGAAATTTTGGAGAATGAAAGGGGATCATATTGAAACATTTTGAATGTTGAAAGGCATGGACAGAGTAGACATGGAAAGGTTGTTTCCCATAGTGGAAGTGTCCAGGTCAAGAGGGCACAACTTCAGGATTGAAAGGTGTCCACTTAAAACAAAGATGCATCAGAATTTCATCAGCCAGAGGGTGGTAAATCTATGGAATATGTTGCAACACACAGTTGTGGAGGATAGGTCATTGGGTGTATTTAAGGCTAACAGGAAATCAATGGTTATGAGAGAAGGCTTGGCAACATGACTGAGTGGGAAAATGGATGATCTCATGATTAGATGGCAAAGCTTATTACTGCTCTTGTATCTTATAGTCATTGTCATGGCTATTCTTCAAAGTTGAAGATGATGGCCTTCGTTCCATTAATCCACAGAGTGAAGACATCTGAATGCATATTTGTTTTAACATGTACTTAATGTTACATTCCAAGAATCACACAGTCTAATAATAGTGATTGTGCTTACATGACACTAGCAAGGCCTTGATTATAGTTCCTGTTTGATTAGATGGCTACCAGCAGGGGGCTTTCACAGAGGCAGAGACTGCAGTATGCAAGATCTGTAATGGAGACTTGCAGCCTCATGCCATGTCTCATGGTGTTGTTTACATCAACTTTAAAGAACCTTTTCCTTCATCCTCGTGTTTTCCAAGAACTCACCCATATGAAAACAAGTTGAAACACACGATACTTGACAAATCAACCAATTAGTTCCAATGGCATGAAAATTATGGTGATTGGAGCTGATAAATTTATTACCGGTGTTGAGTTCAGAGTAACTTCATCCACCTGTTTCATTGTTTAAGACTTTGTTGAATTGTTTTTTTTTCATCAGGGATCTCACCCTCGACCTTACCATGATGAGTGACCCTACCAGGAGCATAGCTCCAGGTGGCATCACTCTCGGGATCACAGGACCACACAAGCCTCTCTACCATAACAAGGTGACAATTCATGGAAAAGGTCTTATGGTAGGGTTGACTTATACAAAGAAGATGGACAGGGTGAGATTAATCTCCCTTGAGAATAAGAGGCCAAGGAAGGGGATCTTTTAGAGGTTTATAAAATAAGGTAAATAGTTAGTCTTTTAAACAGGAAAGGGGAATCTAAAACCAGAGGGAAAAATGAGAGGAAAAATATGAAAAAAAGCTTTTGATGAACACCCTCTTTACATAGGTGGTGGGCATATGGAACAAGCTGTCAAGATATGAAGTGTGGAAAATTGTAACATTCAAATGGCATTTCAATCAGGTACATGGATAGGAAATATGCACAGGGATGTGGTCCAAACATAGATACATGATAAAAGCTTGGTTTGCATGGACAAGCTGAACCAAGGGACCTTTCCTTACTGACTAACTCTGTGACTCTATGTAGCAGGTCAAATGCCCCTGGAGTTCTTAACAAAAATGCATGACAGCTCATTTTCTTTGTGCCAAGATAACATTTAGCCTGATTCCCTGAGTCCCACAAGTAACCTCAACATCTCTGAGCCATAACAATATGGCAAAAGACTTTAATATTTGATTTCAAAACCTACATCGAGTATTTCGACCGATCTTAAGTACTCCCTTTTCCACATGCAGACACAGAAGTTGATTAGACGATTGCTTGTAAGTAAGATGGTGATTAGAAGAATTACAATAATTAGCTACTGTAACGCCTTGATAAGAGGCGTTGTAAAATAAAGAAAAGCAAAAGTTCAAATTTTCTACCAAAGGACACAAATTATTCATTATTCACCACTGAGAAGCTGGTACAGAGTTGACCTGGTGAACTTCGGTCTGCATTGCAATACACTGGAATGACAGGATATTTTCTGTCACACCATCAAGATGGAAAATTATGCCAAATAAAATCCTCAACGTGTGGTTAAACATATTTCAGGAAATTAAATAAAATCATTCATCAAGACTAAAGAGAAACTATTCATTTCCCCACAGAACAATGTTACCCAATAAAATGCTAGGATTCTCACAGTAGAATCTCCAAAAACAATTTATTGAAATTATTTATTTGGACAGCAGGGTGGCACTGCTCAGCTCTAGAGGCCTGGGTTCAATCCCAGCCTCTCTCTGTGTGGAGTTTACATGTTCCCTCTGTAAACTCATGTGACCTTGGGGTGCTCCAGTTTACTTCCACATTCTGAAGTCTTTTGAGGCTTTGAGGTTAATTGGCCACTTTAAGTTATCCCAATAGTGGAGGTAAATGGAGGAATCTGGTTAGGGGGTGGGGGTGGAAGAAGAAGAATGCAGGGAGCATAAAATAGGATTAGTGTTAGATAAGCATGAATGGATGGCTGAAGGTCACTACAGACACAATGGGCCACAGTGCTGTCTGTTTTCATTCTCTCTCTCTCTCTCTCTCTCTCTCTCTCTCTCTCTCTCTCTCTCTCCCTCAATAGTAATGCATTATATTATTGCAAGTGTGGCTGCTTTTCTCAGTTGCAGACTGATTTGATTGGACTGCCCATTTTGATCCTGAGTCAGGGATAAATATGATGTGTCAGTGCCCTGCCAACACACTGTAGCCTAATGCTGGTGTTAGTGAATGCTAAGTGCATGTCAGATTGCCCACGGCAGTGCAGTCCTGTTGGTGGGATAATATGAGGTTGCTGCAATATTTGTTGTGATCCTTGTACCAATCTCAAGGGAATATTCAATTTTAAATAATTTCTTTCCCTTCTTCTGTCTCGATGCTAGAATTTCAATTGTGGTGATACCTTACATTGTGAAGCCTTTCATTGTGAAAAATTTGTTGTCTTTGTAAGTTTGAAAGAAATGTGAATACATTTTTTAAGAACCGACAATTAAGACTGCACAAATGCCCCATTTGTACCAACAACTCCTCTCTCACCACCAACATCCCAATTGTGCAAACAAGGCCTGAGGTGTTACCCATCTCTTGTATATTGTCTGTGTCAGGTCTCAGTTTATTCCTCAGGAATGGAGTTAAATAAAATAACTATTTTCATAAAATCATAATTCCAGATGATCAACACTTTCTATAGTTAGAAAGAACTATATTTAAAAGATGGTTTTAATGCTGATGAAAATTACAAGTTTTAGGACCTCTCAATTATGTTCAAGTTTATTATCATATTATCCTTGACATACTACAGGGATGGCCAAACTTTCTTAACGTAAAGCCACATATGACAAATCTCAGATGCTTGCGAGCTGCAAGACATGAGAAATGGATTCACATTTTTACTCTTACATGCATATTTTGCACAAAAAAATGTATAAATATTAAGAAATACATGTATGTAATAATACTTCTTCATGTAATATGAAACTGATAATTTGTATTAATTTAAATAATCAAAATATACACATATACATGCCAAATATTTTCAAAATCTTGGCTGCTACTGCTGAAACTCTGGCTGATATGTTGTCAAGGCTGTAGGAATTAGCTCTGTCAGGTGTTAATCTGTTTGGCTCCGAATCATGGGTCCTCTACCGGCATCACCTATGGCTCCTAGAACGCTTCCATCAGCCCTGTCTCCGCTCCATCCTCAACATTCACTGGAATGACTTCATCACCAACATCGAAGTACTCGAGCTGGCAGAGTCTGCAAGCATCGAATCCACGCTGCTGAAGACCCAACTGCGCTGGGTCGGTCACGTCTCCAGAATGGAGGACCATCGCCTTCCCAAGATCGTGTTCTATGGCGAGCTCTCCACTGGCCACCGAGACTGAGGTGCACCAAAGAAGAGGTACAAGGACTGCTTAAAGAAATCTCTTGTTGCCTGCCACATTGACCACCGCCAGTGGGCTGATATCACCTCCAACTGTGCATCTTGGTGCCTCACAGTTCGGCGGGCAGCAACCTCCTTTGAAGACCGCAGAGCCCACCTCACTGACAAAAGACAAAGGAGGAAAAACCCAACACCCAACCCCAACCAACCAATTTTCCCTTGCAACCGCTGCAACGTGTCTGCCTGTCCCGCATCGGACTTGTCAGTCACCAACGAGCCTGCAGCAGCGTGGACATACCCCTCCATAAATCTTCATCCACGAAGCCAAGCCAAAGAACAAAGAACAAAGAACAATGCTTCGATTTCACAGACATCATTTACAGATACAGTGATTCACAGCAACATGCTGTGCTGAAAACTGAGATGAATCACACACTGGTTTTCTTCAGTTCAGGATTTTTTTTAATTTCTGGAACTTGCTTCCAGAACTCAATAGTAGACTGCAAGTTAGGGATCAATCTTAGTCCCCGGTCTTCCTGCATTTCCATTAGTTCCATTTCCGTAGCAAATGAATCTGTAACCAGAGCACTGAGAGTAGGACAACCATCACTGATCACATCATCCATGAATGGATTTACAGAAAGGGTGAAGCAGGGCTTCAGCTTCTGCAAGTCCTCAAACCTGGCTAGGAAATGATCATGCAGTCCTTGTAATTTTTATTCTTCAAGTTTAATTTCAATATCAGTGAATGTATTTATTCTCCTTTGGAGATTGGGAAAGTGACTTAAGTTTTTCACAGTATCCCTCTTAAAAACTCTTATTTTATTCTGAATTCTTAAAATTTTCTGAGTAAGATCAAAAACAATCCCATCCTTCCCTTGGAGTGCCAAGTTGAGAGTTTCTAGATGATTCATTATATCAGTAATGAACATTAGATCTTGCATTCAATCATCATTTTCCACTTAATTATGAATCCTTTCTTCAAGTAAAGTAATAATGATCTCCAACAGATCTATAACCCTACTTAAGACATTGCTGGTTGATGGCCACCTCATATTGCAGAAGAAAGAGACGTCACTGGGTATATCTTCAAGCTCCAGTTCTTCAATAAACATTTTGAACTGGTGGTGAGTCTTTCTATTTAAAGATATGAAGTGGACGATTTCAAGGACCGATTTAATATCAGCGCTGGGGCTTCAGGAGCTCGGACAGGCGGGTGGGAAGGGCATCAGGAGCTTGAATAGGAGGGAGGCCAGGGCATCGGGAGCTTGGATGGAAGGGTGACTGGGGCCTCGACAAGATTCTGTGTTGGGTTGCCGGAAGCTCGGATAAGAGAGCAGCTGGAGTGCTGGAAGCTTAGATGGGAAGGTGGCAAGAGCATTGGGAGCACAGATGGGAAGGTGGCTGGGCTGTCAGAAACTTGGTTGGGAATCAGGAGCTCAGATGTAAGGTCAGCTGGGACGTCAGGAGCTCTGTTGGGCAGTCAGATAGTTCACATTCATGGTATCAGGAGCTCGGATGGTTTCAGTCAACATATTTCTGTGAGCTTCACATTACATATTAAAGAGCCACCCTGGCATAGTGCTTTTGTTTCTCAAATAATCCAGCAAGTCAACACTAATATGCATGCAGCAGAACAAATTAGAAGAGCAAGATGATATTTAAGTTAGAGGTGTTACAAGAAAAGGATCAATGAGCATGTAGGAAGAGAACCATGAGGTCATTGTTGTAAGGTTCATTCAGGAGTTGGATGGCTGTGGGGAAGAAACAATCTTTGAATCTGATAGTACATGATTTCATGCACATATTGATCATTGCATTTACTACCATTTGACTTTGAAGCTATTGAATGCATCCACTTTAGCATCTTTCTGGACTACATTGTGCATTGTATATTTGTGCAAAGATACAAGTAAATCAGACCCATGGTTTAAATTAACATTTTTTAATTGATTAATGGATATATATTGGTATGTATTCTCTCTCTCTATCTCTCTCTTCCTCCCCGCCCCCCCCCCCCCCCCCCACTTTCTCTCCCATTTTTTTTATAACATAAATTCACAGAGCCCTCGGCTGTTTCGTGACACTTTGGTCAATGTCTGTAAATTAGGGCTAGAAGCTATCCCTACTGAATAGTCCCACCTTTGAAGATGTGTCTATAATCAAAACCAACTTGCACATGTTTTCTTCATTGTAGAAATATTTGTTACATAATATGTTCATGAGGGAAAGATTATGAAGTTATAGCAGATGAATATGTGGCTGAGGATTGGTGCAGGGGGTTCTGGTTTGTGGATCATTATAGTCTCTGCTGGAGGAGATATGGCCTTTCAAAAATGATGGGTTGCTTCTTAAATAGAGAGGGACATCCTTACAGGGAGAATTATGAGAGGTGTTGGGGAGGATTTAAATTTGCGAGGCAGGGGAATGGAATTGTGGTGTTAGGAGGTTTGGAGCAGTTGGTGGAAAGATGGATGCAATGAGACAGGCAGTATATAGAGCATAAATGCAGGCAAATGGGTTGGAAATGCATGTACTGTGATGTAAGAAGACTTAAGAACTTGGAGAATGGATCAGTACATGGAATTGTAATCTTGTGGTCATAACAGAGGCTTGGCTGATACAAGGATAGGATGGTAATAAAAGAAGTAAAACACAAAAGTCTGCAGAAACCATTGTTGAAGTAAAAACACAAAGCTGGAGAAACTCAGCAGGTCAAGCAGTGTCCTTTTTCTAGCAAAGGTAAAAAATACAGAACCAATGTTTTGGGCTTGAGCCCTTCATCAAGATATGAAAAATGCCAGCCAGCACCTGAACAAAAGAGAAAGGGGGAGGTGCGGTCACAAAGGCAGGAGGTGATCAGTGGAGAAGGGAGTGAGGGGACAGCAGTGATCAAGGAGAGGAGGGATGGCTAGGTGAAGGGAGGGTGAAGGAAGGGAGGAAAACTGGACAGGAGAACAGAAGGGGGAGGGGAATTAACTGATGCAAGTTCCAGGGTTTAATGTTTTAAATGGGATAGGGAAGAGAGGGTGGTGGAATTGCTCTTCAGAGTTAGTATCACGGCTGCAGGAATGGAAGATGCTGTGGAGAAATTGTCTGCTGAGTAATTGTGGGTGGAAGTCAAAAATAGGAAGGGAGCAATCACTTTAATGAGAATATCCTAGATGCCTCCAAGTAGCCACTGTGATATGGAAGAGCAGATAATTACCCAGTTTTTGGAAAGATGCAAAGGTGCAGTTGTTTTGGGGGACATGAACTTATTGACGAGCAAAGGTTCACATGGGGAAGAAATTGTCAGGTGTATCCAAGAAAGATTCCTGATACAGTATGCGGACAAGCCAATGAGAGGATCTAGTGGTGGATAATGAACCTGGTTAAGACAGTGAGCACAGCTCCTTAACCATGACTATAGACAAAGATAGGAATAGACAAAATGGGGAAGTATTTAATTGGGGAAGGGCTAATTTTGATGGGATTAGGCAGGAATTTGGGAGAGTAAATTTGGAACACATGGTCTTGGAGGAAATATGGAGGATTTTGGAAACCATGTGCAGAAGTCCGGATAGATTAATTCCACTAAGACAAGGAAAAAAATAATAGTTTAAAGAAACCATGGTTGATGAGAGAGGTGGGACAACTAGGCAAGAGGACAAATGAAGCATACACAAGGTTAAGTAAGAGCAATTCCGGAAAGGCTTGTGATAATTATGGCAGAAACATGAGAAATGGCTGAGGCTAGAAATGGGCACAAGAAAGTCTTGGCAAATAGGGTTAAGGAAAACTCAAAGACATTCTACCTGTGTGAAGAACAGAAGTATAAAGTGAAAATAGGACTCATTAGGGATTAAGGCGGGGGTGGGGGAGGAATATGTGCCTGGAGGAGTAGGGGTGGCCCCAAATGAAAACTTGGCTTCAGTGTTTACTTGGGAGAGGGACCTTGGTGAATGTGACGTCAGTGTAGTATAGGCTAATATGCTGGAGCATGTCACTGTTAAGAAAGAAGTGCAGTATCTTGAAAATATCTGGATAAGTAAGTTTGTGGGACCACAAGCAATATATCCCAGGTTAATACAGAAAGTGAGGGAAGAGATTGCTGGAGCATTGGCAATGATCTTTGAATCCTCGCCTGCCACAGGAAAGATACTGGAGGATTGAAGAAGGCCAAATGTAGCCCCTTTGTTTAAGAAATGTACGAGAGAGAATCTTAGGAATTAGAGGGCAGTGACTTGCATCAGTAGTGGGCAAAATATTGGTAAGGATTTATTAGGATAGAATGTTTGAGCATTTAAAAAAGCATAGTTTTCTCAGGGATGGTCAGCAAGGCGTTGTGAGGGGGTGGTCATGCCTCATGAGCCTAATTGAATTTTTTGTGGAGGTGACAAAATAAATTGAAGGAAAGGCAGTGGATGTATGTATATGTATTTTAGTGAGGCGCTTGACTACGTTCCCATGGTAGGCTCATTCAGAAAGTCATGAGGCATAGGAGCCAAGAAATCTGTGTTAATTTAGAATTGACTTCCATGCAAATGCCATATGATGGCATGGATAGAACTTGTTCTACCGGAGGTTGGTGATGAGTAGAGTTATGCAGGGATCTGTTCAGGCACCTCTGCTCTACTTGATTTTTATAAATGACTTAGACAAATAAGTGGAGGGGTGTCTCAGTAAGTTTTCAGATGACATGAAGTTTGGAGGTGCTGTGGGTAGTGCTGAAGGTTGTCATAGGTTACAACTGGCCATAGACAGGATGCAGGGTTGGATGGAGAAGTGGCAGATGGAGTTCAATCCAGATAAATGTCAGGTGATCACTTTGTAAGGTCAAACTTGAAGACAGTGTTTAACAGCAAGATTCTTAACAATGTGGCGGAAAAAGATATCTTAGTGTCCAGGAACATAGATCCCTCCAAGTTGTCATGCAAGTTGATTCAGTGATTAAAAAGGTATATGGTATGTTGATTTTTGTAAGTTGGGATTGAGTTTAAGAGCCATGAGATAACACTGAGGCTCTATAAAAGTTTGGTTAGGCTTGGAGTATTGCGTTTAGTTCTAGTTTCCTCATTGGATGAAGAATGCTTTTGATTGGATGCATAGAAAATTTAATAAGATGTTGCCTGGTTTGGAAAACATGTCTTGTGAAGCAAAGTTGATAGAGTTAGGGCTTTCCTCCTTGAATTAATAAAGGATAAGAGATGACTTAATAGAAGTGTACGACATTATGTCGTGCATAGATGGGGTCAAGAGCCAACATCCTTCTTCCTGGAGTGACAATAGAAAATACCAGATGATTTCGGTAAAACATGAAAATCTATAGACAATGCGGTTGAAATAAAAACACAATTCTGGAGAAACTCAGCAGGTCAAACTGTGTTCTTTATATAGCAAAGGTAAAAATACATAACTGATGTTTTGGGCTTGAGCCCTTTATCCAGGTATGGAAAACTGTAGGCAGGCATCTAAATATAAGAGAAAAGGCAGAGAGGAGGACATGATCACAAAGGCAGGCAGTAATAGGTGGAGAAGAGAGGGAGGGGACAGGAGTAAGCAAGAGGAGGAGGGCTTGTATGGTGAATAGAGAGGGAAGGGGGAGGAGGAGAACTGGAAGGGGGAAGTAAAGGGGGGGGAGAGCAGGTTAGCAGAAACAGGAAAAGTTTTTGTTAATGCCATTTGGCAGGAGAGTGCCAGGCGGAAACTCGTGTTGTTCCTCCAATTTACGGGAGTTTAAGATGATGAATTTTAAGAACTCTGAAACTGAAAGACAGTTAGAAAATAAAATGGAAATATATAAAGAAAGGCTAGCACAAGGTTTTGTAAATGGCTCACATACAAGACTTTGTTGTAATTAATCCTTAATTTAATTGTGTTGGATCCTATGTCAATTTCATTGTTCCGGTTGATCAAATTTGATCAGAGTCCTGTATGGCCAATCATTTTATTCCTGAATATAGCAAATAGCAGAAGGGTAAGAAAAATACAAAGCAAATACAGATTCTAAGATAACAAAGGAAAATGGGATTTAAAAATATGCTTGTACATTCTTGGAGAACACACAAGAAAATAAAGAATAGATATGAAAAAAGCTGAATAAGATATGAGATTATAATTCAGCAATGAACAAGTGTGAGGATGGGTGAAGAGAACAAATTCTGTAGTGCTAATAATAGCTGTGAAGTGGTTGGCATGCTGTGCATAGACATCAAGAAAAAAATGCTTGGAGAATGTATAAATTCAACCTCCGGTCTTGTTGGAAGAAATCCAATGAGGTACAGAATCCAATACAGAACCCTAGGCTGGGTCACAACCGCAAATCTGCTAAAATAAGGTTGGCGTAACTCTTGGCACAACACCTTTACAGCACTAGAAATCAGGACTAGATTTGGGTTCAAATCCCATACTGTGTGTAAGGTGTACATTCTCCCCGAGTCTGCGTGGGTTTTCTCCGGGGGCTCCCACCATTTGAAGCATACCGGAGGTGTAATTTAATGAAGTGTAAGTTGGGTGGCACGGACTCGTGGGCCAAAATGCCCTGTTATCATGCTGTATGCCAAAATAAAATAAAAATAAAATGGAAGACTAGAGAAGAGTGTAATCTGTCAGAAGAACAGCAGTGTTAATGCAGAAACAGGAAAGTACTTCCACTCCTTCTGAATTATTATCATATTACTGAGAGTAATTGACAAGAGAAACATAAGAACTGCAGGGTGACTTGTTGCCTGACCCACTGAGAATCCCCTGCAGCTCATTGTTTGCTCAAGAGCTGCACATGCTGGAACTTTGACCAAACAAAGCAGAGTTGGAGGGACTCAGCAGGTCAGGCAGCATCCGCAGCATTTCAAGTCACGTCCCGTTTGTATTTGAGACTCACACCTTTGAAATTGCCTCTGAAACTTTAGAGAAACACAAAACCAGCAGATGGTGAAATCTTGAGCAAAAAAAGAAATGCAGGAGGAACTCAGCAGGTCAGGTGGCATCCAAGGTTAGGAATGATCGATCAAGGTACCAAGTCTAGGGTCCAAGCCTGAAACATTAATTGGCCACATCTACTTGCGCATGCTGCCTGACCTGTTTCTTTCTTTCTTGCAGCTGAAAGGCGCATACATTTGGTGGGCTGCTGGAGACTAATATCGGGGGACTTATGCCAGGCTGCGGACTGCTGAAGACTGGCTCGAAACTAGCTGAAAGGGTACCAGGTATCGAAACCTGGATGTGAGGGGGTGCCAAAGGCGCTGAAGGGTTCCTCATCATGTTGGAAGTTTCGATCTGGAGCTCAGGTTGCCAATGGCTTGGAGGTTGCAGAAGCACTGGAGGTGAACTTACAGATATTTGGTGATTCTGGGAGGACTCTCTTTTGCTTCTCTTTCTCTGACTGTAAGAGGAGCTTCAGGCAATTTCTGCCGACAACGAATCTGTCTGCTTTACAGCAGGCAAAAGCAATTTTGTGGAATATGACACTGTTTTATTACATGACAATTGAATCTTGAATTTTATTTTATGAAGATAAAACTATAACAGTGCACTAATCAGCTATTCTAAACTGTCATGTCAGTTGCCTGCTAGGACTTTAATTTACGTATATTATTTCATGGCCGTTGTCATACCCACACTCCTGTTCGGCTCCGAATCATGGGTCCTCTTCCGGCATCACCTACAGCTCCTAGAACGCTTCCACCAGCGTTGTCTCCGCTCCATCCTCAACATCCATTGGAGCGCTTTCATCCCTAACGTCGAAGTACTCGAGATGGGAGAGGCCGACAGCATCGAGTCCACGCTGCTGAAGATCCAGCTGCGCTGGGTGGGTCACGTCTCCAGAATGGAGGACCATCGCCTTCCCAAGATCGTGTTATATGGCGAGCTCTCCACTGGCCACCGTGACAGAGGTGCACCAAAGAAAAGGTACAAGGACTGCCTAAAGAAATCTCTTGGTGCCTGCCACATTGACCACCGCCAGTGGGCTGACATCGCCTCAAACCGTGCATCTTGGCGCCTCACAGTTTGGCGGGCAGCAACCTCCTTTGAAGAAGACCGCAGAGCCCACCTCACTGACAAAAGGCAAAGGAGGAAAAACCCAACACCCAACCCCAACCAACCATTTTTCCCCTGCAGCCGCTGCAACCGTGTCTGCCTGTCCCGCATCGGACTTGTCAGCCACAAACGAGCCTGCAGCTGACGTGGACTTTTACCCCCTCCATAAATCTTCGTCCGCGAAGCCAAGCCAAAGAAGATTTCATGGAGGTCATTGCACATTTTCAGAGATAAAACAAAATAAAATCTATTTATGAACACAAATTAAAAATTCAGAATACAGATTTTTAGAAATATTACCCAAATAAAATAAAGGGAAGCATTATAAGGCACCTGGCCCAGAATTCCAGAACAAAGCATCAAGTGTGTGCTCAACGTCACTAGCCAACAACGCAAATTAAGTTTATCTAGGATTCTCCACCTTGACACATGGTATGGACTCACTCTGGAACATCCAGGATGCTGAAGATTTGCTGGATAGCACCTTTAGCGAGTTTGTCACACCACAGCTTAATAGAGTTGAGGGAGATAGGGACTGGGTGACCAAGGGTAAGAGTAAGAACAGGAAGGTAGTGCAGGAGTCTCCTGTGGTCATCTCCCTGAAAAATAGATATTCCACTTTGGATGTTGTTGGGGGAGATGGCCTATCAGGAGAAGGCAGCAGTAGCTAGGGTCAGGGCACTGTGAGTGGCTCTGCTGTGCAAGAGGGCTGGAAAAAGAGTGGTAGGACAATAGTCATAGGGGATTCAATTGTAAGGAGAATAGACAGGAGCTTCTGTGCCTGTAAATGGGACTCCCAGTTAGTGTGTTGTCTCCCGGGTGCAAGGGTCAGGGATATCACGGAGCGGCTGCAGGGCATTCTGGATGGGGAGGGTGAACAGCCAACTGTTGTGGTCCATGTTGGTACCAATGACATAGGGAAAAAGCGGGATGAGGTCCTACAAGTAGAATTCAGGAAGATTGGAAGGAAGTTAAGGAGTAGGACCTCTAGGGTAATAATCTCTGGATTATTGCCAGTGCCACGAGCTAGTCAGAGTAGGAATTGCAGGATAGATAGAATGAATATGTGGCTTGAACAGTGGTGTAGGAGGGAAAGGTTCAGATTCTTGGGGCATTGGAATTGGTTCTGGGGCAAATGGGATCAGTTCAAACAGGACGGTCTCTATCTGGCCAGGGCTGGGATCAATGCCCTCGGCAGAGTGTTTGGTAGTGCTGTTGAGGAAGGTTTAAACTAATGTGGCAGGGAGATGGGATCAGGAGTAGAGAGATAAAGAGGTTTAGCATGAGGGAAGAAGTCAGAGATAGGAGGGTGAAAAGCAAAAGAGGCAGGCAGGTAACTTCAGGGCAAAAATGTAAAAGGGCTACTTTACAGCATAATGGTGATGGGGTTAAGACTCTGGTAAAAACAAGCTTGAAGTCTTAATGCAAGGAGTATTCATAATAAGGTGGATGATTTGAATGTGCAGATAGCTATAAATGACTATGATATAGATGGGATCACAGAGACATGGCTTCAAGGGGACCAAGGCTGGGAGCTTAACATTCATGGATTTTCAATATTCAGGAGTGACAGACAGAAAGGAAAAGGAGGTGGGTAGCATTGTTTGTTAGAGAGGAGTTAAAAGCAATTGAAAGGAAGGATGTTAGCTTGAATTATGTGGAACCAATATGGGTAGAGCTGCAAAATGCAAGGGGCAGAAGACATTAGTGGGAGTTGTATATAGACCACCTAACAGTAGTAGAGAGGTTGGGGATGGCATTATACAGGAAAAGGGAAATGCCTGCAACAAAGGCAAGGGAGTTATAATGGGTGACTTTAATCTCCATATAGACTGGATGAATCAAATTGGTAAGGGTACTGATGAGGATGATTTCTTAGAAGGTATACGGGATAATTTTCTAACCCAGTATGTTGAAGAACCAACAAGGGAACAGGCCATTCTAGACTGGGTTCTGAGTAATGAGGAAGGGTTAGTTAACAATCTTGTTGTGCGAAGCCCTTTGGGCAAGAGTGACCACAATATGGTGGAATTTTACATTAGGATGGAAAGTAACAGGGTTAATTCTGTAACTCAGGTTCTGAACTTAAAGAAGGGTGCTTTGAGGGCATGAGATGCAAATTGATTAAGTTAGATTGGCAAATGTTACTTAAAGGATTAACTGTAGAAAGGCAATGGCAAGCATTTAAGGATCACCTGGATGAAATACAGTGTTTGTTCATCCCGGTTTGGAAAAAGAATAACTCAAGGAGGGTAGTACATCCTTGGATAACAAGGGAAATCAGGGAGAGTATCAAGTGTTTCTTTCTTTCTTTTTTTTTGGCTTGGCTTCGCAGACGAAGATTTATGGAGGGGTATGTCCACGTCTACTGCAGGCTCGTTGGTGACTGACAAGTCCGATGCGGGACAGGCAGACATGGTTGCAGCGGTTGCAAGGGAAAATTGGTTGGTTGGGGTTGGGTGTTGGGTTTTTCCTCCTTTGTCTTTTGTCAGTGAGGTGGGCTCTGCGGTCTTCTTCAAAGGAGGTTGCTGCCCGCCGAACTGTGAGGTGCCAAGATGCACGGTTGGAGGCGATATCAGCCCACTGGCGGTGGTCAATGTGGCAGGCACCAAGAGATTTCTTTAAGCAGTCCTTGTACCTCTTCTTTGGTGCACCTCTGTCTCGGTGGCCAGTGGAGAGCTCGCCATAGAACACGATCTTGGGAAGGTGATGATCCTCCAGAGGAAGCATATAGACTAGCCAGGAAAGACAAAATACCAGAGGATTGAGAGAAATTCAAAGTTCTACAGAGGAAGACAAAGGGTTTAATCAGGACAGGCAAAAGAGTTTATGAGAGAAAGTTGGCAGGGAACATAAAAAATGACTGCAAAAGTTTTTAGATATGTAAAGAGAAAGAGACTAGTAAAGACAAATGCAGTCAGAAACAGGTGAATTGGTAATGGGGAACAAGGACATGGCAGACCAATTAAATAATTACTTTATTTCGGTCTTCACTAGGAAAAATATGAATAATCTTCAGGAAATAATAGGGGACCATGGGGCTATTGTGATGGAAGGACTGGGGAAAATAAGTGTAAGTTAGGAGGTTGTGTTGGATAAATTGAAGGGATTAAAGGCAGACAAGTCCCCAGGGCCAGATGGTCTGCATCCCAGAGTGCTAAAAGAAGTAGCCCATGAAATAGTGGATGCATTGTTGATAATTTTTCAAAACTCTTTAGATCCTGGAGTAGTTCCTGAGGACTGGAGGGTGGCTAATGTAACTCCACTTTTTAAAAAGGGAAGGAAAGACAAACCAGGGAATTATAGACCGGTTAGCTTGACATCGGTAGTGGGGAAAATGTTAGAGTCAGTTATTAAAGATGTGATTGCAGCACATCTGGAAAGTGGTGAATTTATTGATCAGAGCCATCATGGTTTTCTGAAGGGAAAATTGTGTCTGACTAATCTTATTGAATTTTTTGGTGGTGTGATTAGTAGAGTGGATAGGGGAGAACCAGTAGATGTGATTTACCTGGATTTTCAGAAGGCTTTTGATAAGGTCCCACACAGGAGATTACTATGCAAACTTAAGGCACAAGGTATAGGGGATATGGTATTGAGGTGGATAGAGAATTGGTTGACAGATAGGAAGCAAAGAGTAGGAATAAAAGGGTACTTTTCGGAATGGCAGTCAGTTACTAGTGGGGGTACCACAAGGCTCAGTGCTCGGACCCCAGTTATTTACAATATATATTAATGATTTAGATGAGGAAATAGAAAACAGCACTTCCAAGTTTGCAGACGACATGAAGCTGGGTGGGATTGTGTGCTGTGTAGAGGCTGTTAAGAGTGTGCAGCGTGACTTGGACAGGTTGGGTGAGTGGGCAAATGCATGGCAGATGCAATATAATGTAGATAAGTGTGTGGTTATCCACTTTGGAGGAAAGAATGGGAGGGTTGAGTACTATCTTAATGTTATCCAATTAGGAAAAGGGGAGATGCAAAGAGACCTGGGTGTCACTGTGCATCAGTCATTAAAAGTGGGCAGGCAGGTGCAGCAAGCAGTAAAAAAGGTGAATGGTATGTTGGTGTTCATACCAAGCGGATTCGAGTTCAGGAGCAGAGAGGTATTGATGCAGTTTTATAGGGCCTTGGTGAGACCTCACCTGGAGTATTGTGTTCAGTTTTGGTCTCCTTATCTGAGGAAGGACATCATTGCCATGGAGAGAGTGCAGAAAAGGTTGACCAGATTGATACCAGGGATGGCGGGACTTGCATATCAAGAAAGGCTAGAACGACTTGGTTTGTACTCACTGGAGTTTAGACGATTAAGAGGAGATTTAATAGAAACGTTCAAAATTCTTAAGGGATTTGACAGGCTAGATGCAGGAAGATTGTTCCCAATGTTGAGCAAGTCTAGAACCAGGGGTCACAGTATAAGGATAGAGGGGAAGTCCTTTAGAACTGAGATGAGGAAGAATTTTTTCACTCAGAGGGTGGTGAATTTATGGAATTCTCTGCCACAGGAAGTGATTGAGGTTGGTTCCATAGCTATATTTAAGAGAGAGACAGATTTAGTACTTGTGACTAGGGGGATCAGGGGGTATGGAGAGAAAGCTGGAACAGGGTACTTAATGGATGATCAGCCATGATAAAAATGAATGGTGGTGTAGGCTTGAAGGGCCAAATGGCCTATTCCTACACCTATTTTTATGTTTCTATGACTTTGAAATTCATGATACCTCAAAGATAATTTGGGAGGTTTAAGGCCCAAGCCGAAGCCTGCTGCCAAAAAGTGGCTGTACAGTGGAAGCAAGACTAAAAATATTCTTCAACAGAAGTCAAAATGGAACATAGAACCCTGCAGCACAGTACAGGCCTTTGGCCCTCATTGTTGTGCTGACCTATATATTCCTATTAAAAAAAAAACTGTCTTGGACAAACATTTTCAAGGCTTTGTCAATTATACTGTGCATTGGATTGTAACCTAATCCATTGACTGCTATTTCTGGAATTATAGTTCCAGAGGTGGGTCGAGTTCTCACATCTACCCATTGTAGCCTTTACTACATCGTTGGCCAGAAGAGACATTTTATTTAAATGGAAAGATGCTCATTCACCTATTTTGCTGCAATGGCTCCCTCAAGTTACATCATGTTTAAGTTTAGAAAGAGTTAGAAGTTGTACTTTTGATACCTCCATTCAGTTTGAAGAGAGTTGATGTCCTTTTATGAACTATTTTCGTATGAGTTAATCTGTACTTTGACTTTTATCTTCCAGACTGTTTTGGATTTCTGTTTGTTACTTTTATTGGCAAGGACCAGATAAATACCTTGTATCGATCTGTTGTAGTGAATTCTCAGTTAAGGCTGTCCAGCATTTTTTTACTTTTTGTTATTTTTTTTTGTTTATTTTGGTAGGTTAGATGGGGTTTTAAAAATATTT
Source organism: Narcine bancroftii (assembly GCF_036971445.1). Lineage (NCBI taxonomy): Eukaryota > Metazoa > Chordata > Chondrichthyes > Torpediniformes > Narcinidae > Narcine > Narcine bancroftii. The sequence goes on from NC_091475.1 coordinate 140,117,238, forward strand.
TTTTCTCTTTTTTGAATATTCCAAATGGAAGAGAAAGGGATAATATTGTTCAATATGTTATAATGTTTTACATTGTATTATGTATTGCAATATATTGATGATTCTGTTTTCACTATTCAATTTTGTATTCTATATCCTCGTGTATTGTTTACTATAATATGTTTCATAAAAGGATTGAAGAAGAAACAAAAAAAATGGAACCCTTCCTACCATCCATGTGCCAGCAAAGTTTTCAAGGTACCCACAACTCTTTGTTTATTAAAAAAAATACCCATGATCTCTCCCTTGCATCCTCCTTTCACTTTCTTCAAAAACAGGAGTTTGTGTGTGCTTTCTGTGTCTGTGTGGGGTTCCCCTGGGGCTCCAATTTCCTCCCACCATTCAAAACCTATGCAGGGTATAGGTAAATTGGCGTAAATTGGACAGCATGGACTCATGGGTTGAAATGGCCTGTTACCATGGTGTAGCTATAAATTAAAAAAAAAAATTGACTATAAGTCAACCTTGCAGATCAGTGACAAGGGTGCCTCTTCTACTGACTGGTTGAACACTCGCATGGTTTTCTAAGAAAAAAGTATGTCACACTAAAGCAAACTTAGTCTCCCACTAGGGGTGAGGAGGATCCTACCCTGGGTGAGCTCACACAAAGTATCAAGATCAGACAACATACTTGGTCAGTTGCTGAAGGACTGTACTGCCCAGCTGACGGAGGTCATAACAGATATATTCAACAACTCAATGCAGCAGTCCCCTGGCCCCATAGGATTTAAGGCAGTCACCATCATCCTGCTCCACTGAGAGTAATGGTGTAATAGCACTGATTTACCACAACTTACAATCACATAAAGAATACACACACTTGTTTCTATCAGCACACCATGAAATCAACTTTATTTATTGTTCACTAGACCAACATTGCATTCTTCAATTCTCCAAACACCACCCAACTAAACTCCTCCATCCTTCTCATTTGCTCACATGGGTGATCCTGACACCCTCACTCTCCTCCTCCTGCATCTGAGATTCATCACATGTATATACTGATGCTTAACAAACGCGCGCATGTAACGTTATTACTTCCGCGCGTCGCATTGCTTTGTCATCAGTGGCAGCCGGCACCACTCCAAATGACAGTAGGTATATGATGGCAATAATGGTAACTGGACTAAATGACTCCTGCTCTTTATGTCTGACTTCTAGGATTATGAAATCTTCTGAGTGATTGATAATGGAAAGCATCAAATCCCACTTTCCAGCGACATTGCACCCCTTCATCCAAACTGGTCAACAAATGATGCAGTAGCCTTGACCATCCATTGCATCCAGACCCACTTAGTGAACAATGCCTCACATACCAGGCTATTGTTCATTGACTTCATCTTGGCATTCAACCCAATTATACCTCAGAGTTTGATGGATAAACTGTCTTTGCTGTGACTCAACACCTCTCTCTGCAACTTCATTCTGGACTTCTTGACTGAAAGACCATAATCAGTCTGGTTGGTAGAAAATTCTCAAGTCCCACCACACTAAGCACTGGCACAACTTAGGGCTTTGTGCTCAGCCCACTATTGTTTCCACTGCTAACTCGCAAGTGCACTTCTAGATTTAATTCAAACAGAATAATCAAGCTTGCAATGGATACACCAGTAGTTGGACTCATTAACGACAATGATATTAGCTTACAGAGGAAGTTGGGCACCCTGTAAAATGGTGGGAGAATAACCACCTGAGTATTGACCAAAGAGATAATTGTGAACTGCAGGAGGGCAACAGGTCAACTACTCTCCATTACCATCAACTGTTCTGTTGTGGAAAGAGTGGAAAGCACAATATTCTATGGTGTGCATATAAAGGATGACCTCTCCTAGACTTAGAACACCTCTTCAGTAGTCAGGAAGGCGCAGCAGTGCCTGCATTTCCTCAGGGGGCCGAGGAAGACAAGGCACCCGGATCTCATCTTGACAACATTTAACCACTTTTAGTGTACTGTCAGGCTATATTGTTGAGTGATGTGCTATGTGCAAAGCTCTGGACCTGAAGTCAATACAGGGGATCATCAATACAGCTGAAAAGATTACTCGGGTCTCCCTTTTCTCTATCAATGACAATTACAAGGAGCAATGCTTAAATAATGTTCAAAAAATTATTCAGGACTCTTCTCATCCAGCCCCCCCCCCCCCAAACTGTTTCTATTTCCTTCCATATCCCAAAGACATGTGGGTCATCCAGTTGAATGGCTGCTATAAATTGCCTGTCATAAGTAGGCAATCTGGAGAGGAGAATTTGATTTTAAAAATGCATTAATGTAGGATGAGTAGAAAATGGGTGCTTGATTAGCTGAAGGACCTGTTTCCAAGTCAAAGCTAAGTTTAATGTAATCTGATTGTATGTACAACCTGACAAAACAGTGTTCTCTGGTCCTCGGTGCAAAACACGCAGACTTGAATCCAGACATAACACACATACAGCCAAGCAATATATATGCAGGACAAGTATTATTTCAGAGGATCATCAATACAGCTGAGAAGATTACTCGGGTCTCCCTTTTCTCTATCAATGACAATTACAAAGAGCGATGCCTAAATAATGTTCAAAAAATTATTAAAGACACTTCTCATCCAGCACAGTATATTTGACCCATTACCATCATGCAGATGCTACAGGAGCATTAAAATCCAGACTGCCAAGCAGGGAAATAGTTTCTTCCCACAGGCTATGTGACTGATGAATAGTATTCGGTAATCAAGAAAATAATCTCACAATATGTGTATATATTTATAAATGGTATCATAGTGGAAATCGATATGATTATTATGTGCTGTGTATGTGTCCAGAGGAATGCTGTTTTATTTGGTTATTCATGCATAGTCAGATGACAATAAACTTGAACTTGAACATAGACCTGCTATTGCTGTTTGCAATCTTTCATCCTGGCTCTGAGGTGTAATAGCAACGCAAGCAAACAGAAAGTATATCAGACAGAATTCTGGGACCTAGTCCTTCCTTTGCTTTTTTTTTTATTTTAGTGAATAATAAATATAGAGAATAAGGATACATAATCAAAAAGATTACAATATACAACAAATAGTACATAATAATAGTATCTTCATCTCCCATGCACCATCAAAGAGTATGCAAATTTAAAAAAGTATATTCTAGTAAAATCCTTTGTACTAATCTAATGAAGAAAAGAAAACAAAAAAAAACCTAACTGGAAAGCCTTGGATAAGCGATCATCAAACGTAAGAAGCCTGATCCTCATCCAAAAGAGAAAGTTAAAGGTATCAGGATGGGGCAATAAATCAAAGAAATTGTTAGAAATTATATCATATGAAAATGTTGTTTGAATGGACACCAAATTTCTTCAAATTTAACAGAGGGATCAAATGTAGCACTTCTAAATTTCTCAAACAGGCCATAGTTTGAGAAAACCATTGAACTATAGTAGGTGGAGTGCGGTCTACCCATTTCAGAAGAATTGCTCTCATTAGGCTGGTAAAACCTATCACCTGATAAGCAGAAGTCAAACAATAACCTACATCTGTTCCTAAAACTCCAAAAGAAAAACAGTTAAGGGATTTAATTGCACATCAGTTGCAAGAATTACTGAAAGAGAAACAAGGTCAACTTTCCAAACCAGACAAGCACGAAAGATATGGGACAGTGAAGCCACTTGCGAATTACACCTATCACAGATTGGATTAAAATTAGGGAAAATATGCGCAAACTTGTTCTTGGACATGTATGCTTTATGTAATATCTTTAAGTGAATAAGGGAGTGTTGAGCACACATTGATGAAGTATTAACTAGTTTGAGAATGTTTTCCCACATCTCTGCAGGAAAAGACTTTTGGAGCTCCTTCTCCCATGCCCTTTTAAATTTATCAGTCTAGACTAGCTGCAATTTTAATAACATAGCATATATGATGGCTGTTAAACCCTTAAAAGAGGGATTTAAACATAAAAGAGCATCAGCCATATCCAATTGATATAGCAGGGGAAAATTAGGTTATACACCATTCAAAAAATATTTACCGGTAATTTGAAAATATCTAAACAAATGCAAATTAGGCAAGCCATATTTGTTTGAAAGCAGTTCAAGCGACATAGGATAACCTTCCAAGAACAGATCCCGAAAGCGTATGATACCCTTGACATTCCAAAAAGAAAATGCTTGATCATCCACAGATGGCTGGAAAAAAAATTTAGATAAATAAAGCCAGATAAAGTATTTTTTTAATTAAAAAAAAAAACTAGAACTGAATCCATATCTGTAATATATGTTTTGGTATAGGACTAGTTATTAATTTACTTTGTAAGTGAAAAAGGAAGTGAAGGTCCCAGTAAGGAAACTATTGAAAATTTCTCTACTGATTTCAATTCCAGATTTACCCATGACAGACATTCAAGTTTTATGAATAATAAATCCAGAATATGATATATCAAATATTAATTGCCCAATAGTAGAATCTATGATTGGGTAAAGCCAAGCCCCCGTCCTTTTTCAACTTCTGTAATTGAGCTTTATTTAAGCCTCGCACTTTTATTCTGCCAAATATAGGAAGATATCTTGAAATCAAAAAATATGATTCAAGAATAAAAAAATTGGAATGCTTGATATAAACACCAAGAATTAGGTAAAATCACCATCTTGATTGCATTAATAAGACGTGCTAATGGTAATGATAATGGGAACCATCTATAAAGGGGTTGTTCCACATATTCAATTAGGGAAGAAAATTTAACATATAATTTTTTTTTTTGAATTTTAATACCTAGATAAGTAAAATGATCCTTCACAATCTGAAACAATATATGCTCATAAATGGGTACCTGAATATTCAGGAAAAGTAATTCACTCCTGTGAAAATTTAATTTATAACCAGAAGAAACAACTAAATTGCATCAGCAAAGATAACATGAATGGATTTCTCAGGGTTTGAAGCTATAGCAACAAAGCATTTTGCATATAGAGATATTTAATGGTGCTTTCTCCCCGAGTAATTCACCTTTCATTAGAATCTCAAAGCACAATTGCTAAGGGTTCCAGAGCTAAATCAAACTGTAAGGGACGAAGTGGACAGTCCTGTCTAGTTCTGCAATGGAGCCTAAAACAGGGAGGACCATTGATTATTGGCAATGACAGATGCAGAGGGAGCATGATATATCATTTTAATCCAAGAAATAAAACCAGGGACAAAATTAAATTTCTGAAACCCATTAGTCAACAACACAGAGATGAAAAGGTAAGGGTGTTCCAGCATCTTTTAGATAACTTTGTCAACTCAAAAATACAAGTAAAACTCTTAAAGCTGCAGCGATTTCCCAATGCAGCAATTCTCTCTGAACCCTATCCCAGCCACTGACCCCTTCTCCTCCCACCCACCCACACCTTGTCCCTGTGGACCCCCTTCTCCAGGCTGTACCTGCAGATGCCTCTCTAGTGCCACTGCTTCCAATGCTGAACAGTGCCACTCCAAAGCCACCATGGCTCCATGCCTCGAGGGTTTGGCAGTGCATTGAACGTCATGGTCCTCCCGCATCATCCAATTCTCACACCCTCCTTTGCTCCCTCCCTCTTCAATGGTGCAAATACACTTAAAGTCCGGCTGCCATTCTGCAGGGCCAAGCGGCGGCCCCACTATGAGCCATGACTGTACCGGAGGTGTCACGATGGCGCACGCTACTGCTTCTCCCCTTCCTTCCCCCCTCACCTACCTGCTGTTCTGCTCAGCCCACATGCAACATTGCCTGAGAGTGGATGCACATCACCGGCCACCTGACAATCGACTGTGTAGCAAGCAAATGGAAAGTGAATGGGAACCGCAAAGCGGATGGGCCACAGTCGTTCGGAGGGGCCCTGTGTCATTGGCCTGTGTATTAAGAGTGGATTTTTATCTTATATTTATTTCAATGAAGCACAATACATGAAAGCCAAATCAGATCAAACAATTTTATTAACATTAGTTTTCCAGTACTTCCTTGTCCCACCCCCATGCATCTGCATTTGAGTAGAAAATTAAATTTCCTGAAGTATATGGGTTATTTATACATACTTGCATTATGATTACAATTGTTGGAATTAACGCAATAAGGACAATCGGGTACATAGTTACAGATAGAAGGCAGGTGATGACAGGCATGCACATTGCTCCGGGGCTGACACAGACAGAGCAGTTCCAGCTGCATGGCGGGGTATGGGTAAAGAAGATGGCCATTGATCCCACACCAAGGTGCTACCACCCTGAACAGCCCGTGGTGTTTTGATTTCAGTAAATAGATGAAAGCAAATTGACAGGAGCATTGAAAGCTACAAATTGTTGCAATTTTAAAATACTTTTAATATTTTGTCTAACTTCTATTTGACATCATTAAAGTAACATTTCTATTGTATCTCTTATTTTTATTATTGTTTGACATTGGGTTTCCTTAACTTCTGGGGTCCTAGGCTTCAGCCTACTCAGCCTAATGGTTAAACGCCACAGAAAAGGGTTTCTGTCCCAACATCCATGACAATTAAAAACATTTGATTTTCTGCTTGATATCCAGTAAATGACAGCAGGAATGGTAGATTATCATCTCTAGCTTTAATGCAACCCAGTGAAACATATCACTTGGTGTTAAGGTGTTTTAAATGTGTCTTGCAACAAGACTGTTGGCATGTTTAATTGACAGGTAGCAGATGGGTGAACAAGAAAACAGTAAAAAATAGTTTTTGTGGCAATTATTCCACTTAATTTTTTTCTTAAGCATGGACTTTATCCAGAAACTTATTTTTTTTGTCCCTGCCACATGCCCTAACTTTCTTGGCAAACTGACAGCATAATGATTTTTTTTTTAACTATCACTGGTGCTAAAAGAATGAATCCAAATTGTTCTGACTCCCAAGCAAGCAGCAGTATTATGAAGTTAAATAAGATTGTCTGCAGATGCTCTATAGTGCTACACACAAGTTCTGGAGAAACTCAGCAGGTCATTATTATTTTTAATGCTCTTTCCTCTCCAAGGGTACAGAAACAAAATCAAATAGATGAGAAAATAGTTTCATCTAACAAAATCTTTATTGATGATATCAAATCAAGCAATAATATTGAGGGGATTGCTAATCTTTGGCAATGGCTTAAATATTGCTTCAATGAAACAGTTCACATTTCATTCTCCTCATTCCCTGCTACATCTACCCCACTCTTTACTGTGTTGTCATAGAAACTTGCTTGGTTGCAAAAACTGTCCAATGCAACTGATGGCTTACTGTTGAAAATTCCTTTTTGTGACCTGGAGTCAATTTTTTTTAAGGATATTTATACCAATACAAATACATTTTGCACTGTACATTCAATTATGTTCTAAAAATACATTTTTAAAAATGATTTTCTTGTGTAACTTAATCAATGTTGATATTTGATGGTTTTGTGATTTTTCTTAAGACCATTCTCCTGTTGCAGCTTAAATAGCACACAATAACTTTGCCAAAGTTCAATAGTAGCAAAAGTATTTAAGAAGATGATGATTCTGAGAAAGTACTTCAAAGTGTAGTGAAACTATTATTTAACTGGTTTTCAAACAGATCTACATTTTTTCAAATAAACACAGTCAAAAAGAACAAAGGGATATATGGGTAAAGCAATAATTATTTCAAAAATACATATGTTCTGAAGTGAGCCACTAATAACTAATTTATAAAATACTACTTTATGATTTTGATATGCAACATAAACAAAGGAAATCTTGAATAATTCATTTTCTTCTCTAAAAAAAAACAAATCTGTATATTCATTGCATTGACTAAATCAGTGGTTCTCAACTTTTTTTTGCCCAAGGCCCCACTTTCATTTTTCAAAAAAACATACGCCTCACCATTAGTGGAAGAAAGCTATATATATTCAAAATAAGTTTTAATTAAATATATACTGCAAGTGTAGTTCAATGCAATTAAGGTTGGGAATACACTGGAACACATATTTCATATTCAACTATTACTTCAATATGTCAACCATCTCAAACACACATTCAACAATTGGGTCACTTCAGTGGGAGCCTTGCCCCTGCCGCTAGCTACAGATTTTTTGGATTCGAGGGAGTAATTTTGTTAGTTTCAACCTCAAAACTCCACGTTTTGTAATTTCCAGTCGGTTTCTCTTAGCTTGTAGTAAATCATGAACAGCACTGAAGCCACATTCTACTAAATAAGACGATGGAAAATGTATTAATAGTTCCCTTGCTAAAGTAGTCAAGTTTGGGCACTTCTTTTCAATCTTGTTAGACAGCCACATCATGGTTCCTTTCACTTAGAACAGTTTTCATAGATTCATCATGCTGCAACTCAGATAACTCCTCTTGGTATTGCACTGGAACTTCAGATAAATCTACCAGCAATGGCTGAGTTAATCAAGAGGGGAAATCACAAAATCTATCATTGAAGTCAGTAACCAACATTTTCAAATGGTCAACAATTATATTTGTAGTAGCATCAGTTACCTCACACTTATTCAACCAATAGAATTGACTGATATTTCTTGCAGATATATTCCTTTGGCATAATTCTAGAAGTGTCATGAATCCAAATATCTTTGTTTTTTTGATTCATTGAGCATCATATTTGCTACTTGGAGTTGCTTATTCAATGTACTTAGTTTCTCAAAAAAATGTCAATCAAGTAACTCACATAAGCTTTGCCATCTGTTGTTAGCAAGAGCTTCATTTCAAGTTTGTTTTTTTAAAAACTTGCTGAGGGGATCAAACAGTTCCATAAACCATTTTAAGCAGTTTCCCTTTGACAACCACCTTACTTCAGTGTGAAGCAATAATCTCACATGTTCTGCATTTTTATCAACTCAAAACTGCTTAAACAGACATTCACATTTGGCATTAGTTTTGATGGCATTGATACAATTTGATCAGAGAATGCAGTATCTTGTGTAGAACATGGAAAAAAAAATCTTGGTAAATGTTTTCTCTGTGGAGAACACAATGCACAACCAACATATTTGGAATTTTATCCTTCATTAATTTTAAACATCCTGGGGTTTTTTTTTTACCCATCATAGTGGGTGCACCATCTGCAGCACAAGATACAATGTTTCCTTTTGGTATTTCATTTTCATCCAAATAATTTTTGAGCTTGCTGTAGGTATCAACTGCAGTAGTGGTTGTTTCTAATGATCCACAAAACAACATCTCTTCTTGAAACTATTCCTGATCAATATATCTCATGTATGCCAATAACATAGCCACACTGTCCTGTATGGTAGATTTATCCAGATGTATTGAGAACTTTCATGAATTCATCTGCTCAATAATCTGTTTTTCAACATCTTGACACATGTCATCTATTCTGTTGCAGACAGTGCTATTACTCAATGGCATTTCTCAGAGACATTTGTCAACCTTTTGCAGAAATTTTTGAGAAACAATGACATTGTGCATTTAATCAGTTTCTTCCCATGTTTTTCTATTGGCAGAGAAATTTCTTAGCTAGCTTCAAGGGTATGATTCAGGACTGTAGTTTGCACAGCGAATAATGAAGTGATTTTTGATCTATTTCAAACTTCTCTTTCAGTGATTTAAAATATTCCAATTTCAAATTGACATGGTTAAGATATTTTACTTTCAAATGAGCTTCAAGACGGCCTGCTTTCATTGATTAATTTGTCAAAGTCTGTTGGCATAATAGACAAAAAAGTGCATGTTCATCGTATACAGCAGGTATAAACCCAAACTTCAAGAACTCTATATTGAATAGTGATGAACCATTTGCTTGCTTGGTCTGCTCATTTTGAATATACAACAGTGCGAGCTCCCTGAAACAAATTAATACAACAGTGTGAGATCCCTGAAACAGATAATCAATATTTTATTGTGTTTTTGAATTGAAAAAAAAATGTAATAAAAGTAATGATCAAATAAAAAGAAGAATACTGACCCTAAAAAAAACTTCAAAAAAACACGCTAGCGCGGTTCCTGTATTTTTTTTAATTGCAGAAACTGCATCAAAACTGAGCTTGCCTTGTGCTTTACTTTCTGGGGTCCCTATTTTTTTTTCCAGATTTTGGCATCCCCCTCAGGCTGGTGCCTGGGGCAGAACCTCCCCTACTCCCGCATCAATACACCAGTGCACAAAGATACAGGTCTCACTCACTGCTGAACTGAAAAAGTAAAGGGGTGTGGAAGGAAACATAATTGTTGAGATAATTTGGAATCCTCGTTGCCAATGAGATAATTTGGAATGGACAATATTAAGACCAGACACATAAAAATATAATTTTAATGTTAACCTAACAGTTAAAATAAGAGAAACAATGGAGAAACAACAGAGAAACATCGGAGGAGCAAAAAACACGTTATGAAAATAAAAAGGACAAAGTGATTTTACTTGGAATTTTCCACAATTATGTGGTACTGGCAGTGTTGCCACGTCACATCTTTCACTACAACATAATAAGCTTATTTTTTTCAAACCAACCTTTTAATTATTTGCCAAAATATCCTCATGCCCCACTAAAATATTTTTAAGCTCCATGCCCCACCAAAATATTCCCATGCCCCACCCAGGTAGGGTATGCCCTCCTTGAGAATCTATGGACTAAAGCATCATCAATTATTTTGTGGTTCACGATAGCCATTATATTTTGGATTTAAGTTCTTGGGAGTTACTATTTTGCAGAATCTTTCTTGGACCTAACACACTAATGACATCATGAAGAATGCATGCCAGCTTCTCTACTTCCTCAGAAGTTTGCAGGGGTTTGGTATGACACCAGAAACCCTGGCTTATATCTACAAATGTAGTGGAAAATGTGCTGAACAGCTGCATCACAATCTGGTATGGAAACACCTATACTGTTGAGTGTAAAACCCTTCAAAAAGTAATGGATGTAGCCCAGGATATCACAGGCAAAACCTTCCCCACTATTGAGAACATGTATTGTGAACACTGCCATCGGAGGGCAGCAGAAATCATCAAGGATCCCAACCACCCATCACATGCTCTGTTCCTTCTGCTACCGTTGGGGAAGAGGTATGAGTGTCACAAGACTCGCACCACCAGTTTCAGGAACAGCTGCTACCCCTCCACCATCAGACCATCAACAACAAACTCAATCTCAGACTCATTTAAGGACTTTACTGAGTTTTTTTTTTAATTGCACAGTCAGTTTGTTTACATTCATCAACTGTTTATAGTTCTGAATGTCAGGATTCTGTGATGTCATGTATGCACTCTGACAATAAATTTGAAATATGTTTTTAAGAACACTGATTTACAGTATCTGTGCCCAACAAGAAAGTCATCAGAAACAGTGGGACCCTTCAAATGCTTGAAGAATTTAGCATTTTATTGCAGCAGAATTTTCAAACTTTAACTTGATTTGATGAAGTTCCAGCTGGTTTTAATCTCTAGATTGTAGAAATAAGTTCAGGAGATGCTGCAAAGATCATTTTGAGTATAGCAACCTAAGCTATCTGGAAGGATTGTGTGATCAGGGACTTAATTCTCTGAGGAGAGGAGCATTAGTAGGAGAACTGAGAAATATTTCACAATCATGGTGAATTAGAAACAGTAAGGTTCGTCCAATCAACAAAAGGTTTATTGTAGTTAGAAATTTTAAAAGTCAAAGTGCTGAATTAGAAACATTATTAACAAGATTTATGTTGCAGAATACAATAACACTCTGTAAAAGGAAAAGACCATTAGGAGACAGTTCAAGAAAATGACTTCAGCAATTATGGTAAGGAATGTGTGTGTATGCTTAGGTTTAATTTAAAGGCTAGAAGTAACACTAGCTCTGTTGATTGCAGAGTGATAATACCGTCAGGCAAAGAGTCCCGAAAGAGGAATTTGCAGGTTTTTTTTAATCAAGTGTAGTGGAATCATTCAGCAAGCAGATTGGTAAATGAGAGAGATCGAGAAAAAAAACCCTTTGAAACCCCAGACTTTATATCAAGGAAACATTTAGAATAGCTGTCAGAATGAAGATGGCAGTTTCACTGAGAGCACATTTCCAAGTTGCAACATGACAAACCTCTTGTTAGATCGTCTTTGCAGGTGAGTCACATGGCTGCCGCAATTCAACTCAGTGCCAGACAGGGCATCAAAGATTATGGGGAGAAGGATAGGCAGTGAGGTTCAATGGAAAATGGATCAGCTCGTGATATGAATGGTGGGCAGACATGATGGGCTGAATAGCCTGTCTCTGGTCCGATAGAACCATAGAATGCTGCAGCACAGAAAAGTCCATTTGGCCTAGTCTGTGCCAAGCATCATCTCACTAGTCCCACTGACCTGCTCCCACTCCTTAACCCTCCCATCCATGCATCTATCTAATTTATACTTAAAACAAGATTGAGCCCATATTCACCATATCAGATGTCAGCTCATTCCATACTCCCACAACTGTGAGTGAAGAACTTGAGCCTAATGTTCCCTTAAACCTTTCCCCTTTCATCTTAAAACTATGACCTCTCATATTTATCTCCCCCAATCTAAGTGGAAGAAGCCTACTCACATCCACTCTGTCAATACCTCTCAAAGTCTTGTAAACCTCTATCAAATCTCCCCTCATTTTTCTTCATTCCAATGAATAAAATCCTAACCTATTTAATCTTTCCCTGTAACTCAACTTCTGAAGATCTGGCAATATCCTAGTAAGTCTTCTCTACATTCTTTCAAACTTATTAATACACTTCCTGTAGTTTGGTGACCAGAATAGCACACAATATTCCAAATTTGGCCTCACCAATCTCTTAAAAAACTTCAACAGAACATCCCAACTCCTGTACTCAATTCTTTGATTTATACAGGCTAAGATGCCAAAAGCTTTCTTTACAAGCCTGTCCACATGCGACACCACCTTCAGGAAGCATTATTACTGTATTCCCAGATTTTTCCATTCCTTCTCTTCACTGCTCAGTGCTCTACCATTTACTGTGTATGTCCTACCTTGGTTTGCCCTTCCAAAATGTATCATCTCATACTTGTCTGCAATAAACTCCATCTGCCATTTTTGGCCCATTCTCCCAGTTGGTCCAAATCTCTCTGCAAGCTTTGAAATTCTTCCTTGCTGTCGACAATGCCTTCTATCTTTGTGTCATCAACAAACTTGCTGACCCAATTTACCACATTATGATCCACATCATTGATATATACAACAAAACAACAATGGTCCCAACACGGATCCCTGAGGCACAACACTAGTCACCGGCAACCCTGTCATTTTTTTTTAGATGGGAAGACTGGAGAATGAACAGAATGAAAAAAATGACAGGGTTGCTGGTGCTACTGTCATGACAGCACTGCCTCTGATGTAGACCTGGAGAAAGCAGGGAGTGGAGGCACAATGCTCCCCTCTGGGGTCCTACTGCCCAGTCCAACACATGTTGGTTCTGTACAGGGTTTAAACAGCCTGATAATGGAGCCGACAGTGTTTTGTTTAAAACCCTGGATCTGGACGCAAGATGGCAGCACCTGTGTTCAGACTGGTGGATAAGTGGACTGGTGCAGGGCACCAGTAACAGGGAAGAACATTCTCCATTGAGAAGGAGAAGTGAAGGAGATTACCTTAACGTGGTGGATCAGTGAGGGGCTCTGAAGTTGAAGGACACACGCAGGTGGCGTGCTGTTGGCGACATGCAGGTGAGGAACCCACACAGGCTGTGGGATGTCAGCGACTCAAGGTTAAAGGACTCACACCAGGATGAGTGCTGGAGACTGACTCTCAAGGATCTGATATTAGAACTGGGATTCGAGAGTATTCTGAAGGGCTCTGGGTGCTGAAGGCTTCCTCATCATTTCGGAGATGGATTTGGGCTTGGGTTGCCATTGGTTTGAACTGAAATGGAGTCTTGCATAATTGCTGAAGCACTGTAAACTAATTCATGGACACTCACTGACTCTGAGAGGACTCTCTTTTGCTTTTCTTTCTCTGACTGTAAGGGATGGCAGGCAATGCTAATGGCGATTCATGTCTACCTTATGGCAGACTAAAGGCAATTTCATGTAATATTACATATCAATTACATGGAAATACATGGCAATAAATAGTATCTGATCTGAAGTACTTGCAACTGAGATTTGTGAATTTTCACTCTACTCTGAAGCCACTATCCGAAATGATGTATTTGTAGTGAATCAACATCTTTGAATGTCAAATTCCCTTTCATTTTCTTGTGGCTCTGAATCAGTATCAATATGCAACAGATACATGTTTCAGCAAGCTGCTGCGGCCCTCCTTCTTGAAAAATCTTGTGTTCAACTACTAAACTCTCCTTTAGTTTAAAACCTTGCATTCTTTGTCACTGCAATCAGAAATTATCACTGCAACCACTCTCAAGACAAGAGCTGCTGATATGTATTGGACATTCATCCAGGGTTCTATGTTCCTTTACATCATAAACATCACACAACCTTGTTCATTGGAGTTGCAACCTGGGAACCCCATTTATGATCAAGATAATTAGTGTATTTTCATACACATACGTGCACTGAAATTCTTGCTGCAGCCAAAAAGGGAACATTCTTTAAAAAAATTGCAATACTATACATTAAATACTACAGAAAAAGAGATAATAAATATAAAAGGCAACAGTCAGTTCAAGAAAAAAAAGTTGTGTTTCAATAGTACAGGCATGCTTTATTGTGCTGTTGGAATAGTTTATGGTTAGGGTCATAAGGGTTGGTTCAAGAGCCTTCTCTCTGAAGGAAAGAAACTGTTCTTAAACTGGGAGGTGCTGGACTTCAGGTGTCTGATTCTCGCCAAGGTGATGGGGGTCCTTTGTGATGTTAGCTGCTCCCTTAAGGCATCACCTCACATGAATATCTTCATTGGATAGGACGTTCGTTCCTGGGACACTGTGTTCATCACATTCCACAGCCTTTTGTGTTCCTGGTCCCTCCCATTACCTAACCAAGCTGTGACACTATCAACTGACTGGATTTGTGAATGGCATGTCCTAGCAAAAATCCAAAGGCGAAACCATTCCTAAACATCGTAATGCAACATCTGAGCTACTAAATGGTCAAGCCACCATAGACTGGGAGCTCTATTAGTTTGTCTGCAACTTCTACATGACCTGTTTCTTCCTACAACCAGTTAATAAAGTCATATTTTATACAAATGCATCCTATTAACAAAGTAGTTAACCAACATCAGAAAGCTTCAAACTTGAAATAAAGGAATAATCTTAAGATTTATGCTCTGCTAGGATTTTGCAAACTATCCCAAAATACTCCAAGGATTATTACCAACTAAATATGACACCAATCTATGTAAGAAGATATTAGGGCAAATAGTCTTATCAAAGGTATAACTGTTGAAGATAATCTTAAATAAGGAGTAAAAGGTAAAGTAGGAGAGGGGCTTCAAGAAAAACATTCAGTATTGAGGGACTCACATTGAGTATGCATAAGAGACAGAATTTAAGAGATCAGAAAGATTGGAGGAAAATATTGAGAAATAATTGCAGTTCTTCTTCTCAGTACCAATATGTTGTTTAGATTGACCATGTATGAAAAGCTACAGCCTTTAAATTTACCAAGGGAGATGTGTTTCTTCAAGTTTTGAACCTAGTAAAATTATATACACCAGCCAACTGTCTGTCCAAAACTGGGAAAGCAAAGTTCTTGGCTAGCATCTAATTAGTTAAAGTATCAGTGCTTGGAGGTTGCCTGGAGCTTGTAAAGTCAGTAGCAGGGAGAGTAATTTGGCAGGGATGATTAGGAGGAGTGCCTGAAGCAAGAAAGGCTTAGATCTTACTTGTGGGACTTTGAACAGCAAGTGTGCCTCTCCCAGCCTGAGAAAGTAGATTTTAACATGAGCCTTTTGTGTTGTTTTGTAAAAAATCCATGAACTTAATTAAAAGATTCCTCATCATTCAGAAACACATTTATAACTCCAACACCAATGACACTTGTTATGGTTACCTCATTTATTCGTACAATTGATTTCTTGCAGACACGAGCAGCATGTACCTGTGAGCTCTTTCCTGGAAGACTGAAACATTCCCCCAAAAGATCTCCCATTTACATCCCACATGTCCAAAAACATATCCTTCGTGAAATCATGTCACATGATGGTCATGAGATGTAATGAAATTAAATTTGTTTTCCACAAAACTCCAGCTTTTGATTTAATGGCAATTTCTTATCACAAGGAAAAAAAAACTTCTTCCATTTCAGATGTCAAATTTATGATTGAATGACAAATCCAATGGAATTTCTATCCCCATGGCCAACTTTATTGTGCAGAGTTCTCACACTTAACTATAGGAAACATGTCATAAGCAGGAAATGAGGAGAAAAGATTGATGTCAGTGTTACTTGGATCTGTAAGCTTGAGTCGTGAAAAAAGGTTGGATAGGCTGGGAGGATCTTTCTGTCCTGAAGTGTAAAGGTATATAAAACCACAGACATAGTCCTAGCCACCCACCACCCCCCCCACCCCCTCCCCCACCCCCCCACCCCCTCCCCCACCCCCCCACCAGATAAGGGAGTTGAAAATTAGAGTGTTTAGATTTAATGTGAGATAGTAAAACTTTAATGGGACCCAAGAGGATCCCCTTCAATAGTGGGTGGTGGGCATGTTTATCAAGCTACTAGAGAAAAAAAAAATGGTTGAAATAGATGATTGTAACATTTAAAAGGCAGGTACATGGATCTCAAGAGAGATATAGGCTTTGCAGGCAAATGAGACTGTCTTGGTTGACATGGATAAATTAGGTCATAGGAGCTGTTTTGTGCTGCAGAACTATAATTCTATTACAATATATGAAATTACACAAGGCAATTAAGTGTATGCATTTTATTTAACCTTGTCTTTTCATTTTCCAAATTACTCTAAAATATTGTCACTAGTTTGTGGTTAAATGATTCTGATTCAACTTCATTTAAAAAGTTTTTTTTTATTTTGCTGACCAAACTGACAGAAGAGGAGGTTGAGGTGGGTACAATTGCATTGTTAAAAATTGGCTGTCCTGAGGTAGTTAGTTTGTTTAGGATGCACATGTTGGGCCAAAATGCCTGTAAAATTCTGGGAGTCTGCACCAAACTGCAATATTCACATTTATTTCTTGTGGCCATAAATCAAAAGATTAAAAACTAAGAGGGAGATTTAGCTCCCAGCTGAGAATGTTTAATTTTTTTATCTAAACAATAATATTTTTGAATTTTTTTCACTTTTACACCTAATTTAACAACTGAAACAAACAGTATTCAGATCATTGTTTTAAAAATGTTTAAAAATTGAATCCTAATCTAATATATGCATGAGGAAGAAACTTTAAATCAAGAGAAGGGCAAAGCACCATCCTCAACTCAATCCTGTTAAGAAGCTTCATCTTCCATCCTAGTACGGGCCCTGTGTTCCATGATAATTGGCCTATTTAAGGGAAAACTATTATAGAGATTAGTTAGGCACAATACAGTGGATTATTAAAATGGCCAAGATCACTGGGGTCTTTTTTTCCTCATTCACTGCTTGAAAAGGGCTAAAAAAAAATTATGGAAGACCCTTTCCATCCAGCACAAAGTAACTTTGATCAAGAAGGAGGAAAAGGTGCATCCAAATCAGGACTGCCAGGCTGAGCAATTGGTTCTTCCTATAGGATTTGAGATTGATGAACAGTATTCTGAACTGAATAAATAATAGCAAAATATATCTGAAATGAATATATAATGGAAAAATATGTAGATATTAAAATATGTCTGTTGTAATGAGAGCTGTATTTAAAGTGAGGCTGGGAGGAATTCACTTCCTGTCTGTCGACTTCCTGTATGCCTTGATATAGCTTCGAGGCCATGCTGTGTGTAAGAGAAGTCACAGAGGGAGGAAGGCAGGTAAATATTGTTGCTCCAGATGAAGTTGGTTTTTAAAGCTTTAAGTTGTTGAGTACTTCTTTCTCAAAGTAGAAGTTATCACAATGTCTATATGTGACTATTATATGCTGTGTATTGAGAGTGCACTGTGATCCACAGAAACACTGTTTTGTCAGCTTGTATATGTACAGTCAAATGATAATAAACTTGAAGTTAATTATGTGGTAATGAATGAATGACTTTTGAATTTAGAACATGAGAGAAAGTTTGATTTATTTTCACATGATATCACTTTGAAGGACCAATGTTCTGATGGACATTCATGTGATTTTTATTTTATTCAGTTTTTATGTTGATGTATTTTTGTGCTGCATGGAATAGTTGTACATTTGGCAAATGTTAAGTTAGACCAGTGTTCTAAAAAGGTAGAATTTCTGAGAGATTAGTACTTTGTATACCAGAGCAGTAGCCTTGAAAGGTCTTCCAAGCTTTATTCACTCCCATTCCACCTGCAGAAATACTTTGCTGAAGTTGAAAAACTGTAATATTCCAACAGTGGAATCTACTGCAACATTTACAGAAATATATCTTCAATGATTTTAATTTTGAAAATTACTTTTACATCCTTCATGGCTTAAACTGTGGAGGTATGTTGCTGAATTAAGTTATTTTTGATTTCTTATCCTGAAGCTTTAACTGAAATTGTGAATTTAATATGTCTGCTTGTACAGAAATTATAAAGGATATGTATGCTGTGAGGATGCTCCTCAAGCATCCAAGCTACTGGCAGTCTCTGTTTTTAATTCCCTGCAAAAAGAATGTTAGCTTCTGAAATCTGATTGTTTAAGTTAAGATGACAGGAAAAATAAAGACCCTTTTAACTGTTTAAATTCCAAAAGTAGTTGCCAAGAGTTTCTGGGGAAAACTTGAGTCTCTTAGACAACATTTACTCAGGTGGACAGAAGGGGCAATTTAAAGGAGAAAAGAAATGTTTTGGGAAATAATATAAAAGCCTTAGAAGTTTAGCATATGATCTTTAACTTGGTTAAAACTAAAAATAAACAAGGTAATTATGTAGTGTGTGCATGTACACCTGTGTGAGTAAACAAATGTAGCCAATAGAACTCAAATCAATATGCATCACTGATACAACAGATGAATCAGAATGGAGCAACTGAACATTGGAGCAACAGACTTTTGAGTCATTTGAAGCTGAGGAGAGATAGAATGTTTAAAAAAAAAAAAAAAAAAAATGACAGCACTGCACAAGTTGCCTCAACAGCAGTGCTACTGCTGGTATGGACTTGGGGAGAGCGGAGAGCAGTGACACAGCGCTTCTCTGCAAGGTTCCACCATTGAGCCCAACCAATGTCAGCTCCAAACAGGCTTTAAATGTTAAAGGAGCCATCGGTGTTTCATTTTAAAATCTTGCATCTGCGGAGTCTGGGTCGCAGGTAGTGGCACCTGGCTGGCTGTGTCCTCCATGGGTTGCAGACTCCAGGAAAGCAGATGACAGGTGCCAGACACCAGAAAATGGGGAGAAAAAAAAAACACCCATGTTTGAGAAGGAGAAGTAGAGGAGATGACCCAAAAGGACAATGAACATGGCAGCAGACTCGTGAGGGGCTCTGTGGATGAAAAACGCATCGGCAGCAGGCTGTTGACAAAACAAAGTGAGGAACCCATGCAGGCTAGGGGCTGCTGGGTGATGTGGTAACAGGTCTCACACCAGGCTGTGGCTCAAGGCTGACTGAAGGGGTAGCAGGTATCGGAACTGGCATGCGAGAGGATCCCAAGGATGGACAGACCCCTTGAGGGACCTCGAGAGCTGAAGGCTTCCTGTTTGTGTTAGAGATTTGGATCTGAAGATCGGATTGTTGATGGTTTGGACTGAGGTCTGTGCGGCTGCAGAGGCTATGTGAGTGCTGGAAGCAGATCCAGAGACACTCAATGTCTCTGAACGTAATCTCGTTTGCTTCTTTCTCTCACTGTAAGGGAAACCAGGCAATTTCTGCTGATGGTAAATCTTTGTCTGCCTTACGGCAGAATAAATGAAATTTTGTGCAATATTACATCTATTTTATTGCATGATAATAAAAGAATATTGAATCATGAACAATTGAAGCTAAAGGTAATACAAGTATGCATGGAGATCTCAAAGCCAGGGACTGAGGTATAAGCAGTGTCAAGTCCTATCATTGATCATTGATTACTGGTATGTTTACAGAAGCTCATCTTGGGATTAAGTATGTGATCAAAGTTGTGAACATTGGATTATCCTCAATTGCAAAAGTTGAGGGACAAGTGTTTGGGACTGAAGATAATAATAGAAATTATATCTCTGAGTGCGGAAAAATATAAAAATGGGAAAGAAACTGGTGCTCCAGTTTCTTCCTGAGCACTGAAGAGCAATTTTGTTTTTACAATCATCAGGCCTGAAGTACCATTTATCATAGAGATTGTGTCCAATTTTAGAAGTCATTTAGGAACAGGCTCCCATAATGTAGAAGGTGACCGTG
This sequence comes from Narcine bancroftii, assembly GCF_036971445.1. NCBI lineage: Eukaryota > Metazoa > Chordata > Chondrichthyes > Torpediniformes > Narcinidae > Narcine > Narcine bancroftii. The sequence continues at coordinate 140,137,566 of NC_091475.1, forward strand.
ATTCTTGATGAATCATTTCTTCCAGTCATGGACTGCAAAATGAATGCCCCAAAATGTTATTTTTTTTCATTCAAGGTTCACATACAATTTAAAAAAAAATGTTTAAATTTTGACATGCACCACAGTAATAGGGCCCTTTGAGCCCATGAACCCTGCCACCTAATTAGACCCAATTGACTTGTAATCCTGTATGTTTTGAAGAATGGGAGGAAACTGAAGTACCCAAAGGAAACCCATGGGGAGAACATGCAACTCCTTACAGAGAGTGTGGGATTCGGTCCTGATCATTGGTACTGCAGCAGTGTTGTGCTAACTGCTATGTTAACCATGTACCCTTTGTGCTATCTCTGAGCATTAGATTCTAGGATTTAACAGGAATGTCAAAGATGAATTTTGCACTAAGTGGTTTTAATGAGATTCACCCCCCTCCCCCCCACCAACCTTTCTAAGCTCCAGTGAGTACAGGCCGAGAGTCATCAAACATTCCTCATACATTCACCCTCTCTTTCCTGACATCATCCTCTGGACCCTCTTTCCTTTGACTTTGAGCCAAAACTTGTCACAGGATTATCTGACCAAGGCCTTGAAAAGCCTTTTCTTTTAATTTACTCTTATTCATTAGTTTTACTTTACTATCAATTATGTTTTGAGATCACTATTCAATTTCAAATCTGTCTTTTAGTGCATAAAAGCAACCATAAGTATTTTGAGGTCCATGTCAACAATTAGAGACAATAGCATAAAAATCGTTGGTCAATCTCAGCAGGGAAGGAGGTTATTTGACCCTTTGATTGTGTACTGGTCCAATCTTTCATGTCCTAATCCCCTGCTCTCTTCCCACAACCAGAGAAATTAATTTCTTTCAGCTCTTTTAAACATCATTGTTGATTCTGGTTCCTCTGCTATTCCTGGCTAGGTGTTGCTTTGTTAAAACTATCTTAATGTTTCTGATGTGTACAGCAATACATTCTCCTCCCCCTCCACAGCCCCCCCCCCCACCCTGTGCAATTAAAGCATGGAATATTCTTCACCCTACCATACTCACACAACCAGACACAATTAAATTTAAGACAGCCCTTCTTCAAACATCTCTTCCTTAAACCCATCCTCCCCCACCTCCAGTTTAAATTCCATACAGAATATTTTGGAGGACAAGAACCTCGCTCTTCTTGGGTACCAACATAATTGAGGACTGCGTGAAACAGGTGGGTACCACATCCTGTTGGAATTTCTCATCAGAAAGAGCAGGAACGATTACCATGTGACCTTCATGGTGAAACTGTGTACTTTATGTGGATTTTAGATATTGTCATAGCAACACAGAAGCTTTCCACCTGGGTAAAATTCTGCCGTATTTATTGAATGAAAATGTTCGCGTTTGTAACATTTTTCAGGCAAGGTTAGTATCATTTTAACACAGGTAAAATCAGGCACAGCTTTAACTTCTAATTCTCATGTTGCTCTCACATTATTTGGACAGAAAGGGTAATGCAAGTTTTCGAACTGGCCCACAGGGGCGACCTGTAAAAATAATGCACCTTGAGTTATGTGGGTCTGATTGATCAGAGAATACAAACTTGTATTGTCACCATTACCTGAAGATTTAATTTGGTTGACAGATTGGGAGTAATTTTCAAATCAAGGGATGGAAGTGAGACAGGTTCTACAACAGGCGGTCTCTTGATTTCACCAGGATACTGCCCGGGCAGTGAAGTTGAAAATTAACTTCATTTTCAACAAACTCCATTTAATTACATGCCATCTGTTACTGTTGTTTTCTGTTTTGCATTACAGGTTTAGTCAGGCTGAAAAATAAGGCAATGAAAAGCGAATTAACTATTGGCTTGTGAAAGTGCCATTAACTGGATCACTCTGCCCCATGTATTGTGGGTATTGTGCAAATAAAGAACGTCCCTGGTTTAATATTGGTTTACTCAGTGGGAATTCACCTTGGGACTGCTTGCAAGCAATGTAGTGCACTGGATATAAAGATGGGTGAATTTGTAATGGAGCACATGAAGCTACAATGTTGGAATGTCGTCTGGTCCATAATCCTTATTTGCCCACCAGCCTTCAGCCTTCATAATCCCACATGATAGGGCTTGTTTCTTTGTTTTTTTAATTATACAACACAGCCACACCCACCCCCCCTCAATGGTCCCTCCAATCCTCGCATCCATGAATCTGACTAATTTGTGACATTAACAGCAGCCCTGTCTTTTGTAAATCTTCATCAGCTTTTTGGTTTTTTGGTTGCAGAGACACTTGATTCAAGGTCCTAAATTACATGCACATTTAACTTTCCCATTAAAACACATACATGATTGCCTGCATCACTGAGTGTGCAGACCCAAGCTTAAATTTCTACTCCATTTCATTTATATGATTTATAAGCAATGCTACTTAATTCTGAATATTATTCAAAGCACAATTTATATTTGTTCAATTAAATAGATGCACTTTCCTGCTACATTATGGAGTTGAAAGCAATGCATGTTATAAAATTTTAAATGATATATCACATGACTGAAGTATGTAGCATCGCACAGACATATGGAGACAGATAAATGACTTTAACTTGTTTATGCAATTTTTTCCCCCTTCTTGCCAAATCTTTCATATTATATTTTACCCTAATTTTCTCATAATTGAAACACATCACCTTAACAATTCTTAATGGTAGCCAGTTTTGCTTTTGCATATCTATTATCTTAGATAACAATGGTGCATTTTTGTAGTGCACATCAAAAGAATCAAATGCTTGTTGATCCAAACCAAGACTTTTATTAACCAAAAGACTGGAGGGTATCACATGTAGGTCGACCAGTCCAGAATGATCTGGGTCTGGCTAGGAGCAACCCTTTAAGACCTGCCAGTAGGCGTGGCTATGCTCTCAGCCGATCACAGCCATCCTATACTACAATATACATATATACATCGGTGATAGAAACCGTACTATCACATTCACCTCTTTCTTGAGAACTGACCCTGGGGTGAATGGAAAGCTGTAAAGATAAAAACTGCGGTGGGGGGGGGCAGAGAAAGAGACTGGTGGGAGGTTAGGGGCTGTAACTGTCGGAGGTCCTGATCGTCCGGCGTAACCGCCGTGGTGCTGGGATTGGGGCTGCTGGAGTCATGTCGCTGATGGGCTCATTGGGTGTATGCCCCGTCTCGCTCAATTCTCCAATGGTGTCGTCAACAGGCTGGCCTGAGTTGTTGCTACTGCTGCTGGTGGAGTGGTGCCGATCCCTTTGTACAAGCACGTGACCTAGTAGAGAAGGATTTGGAGGGGGTTGGGTTGGCAGCAATGCCAGGTCCGATCTGGCTTGTGATAGGTCCCTTACCGAGACCGTGTCCTCCCTTCCATCCGTGTACTCAATGTAAACATAATGCGGGTTCGCATGAAGCAGTGTCACTCGGTCAACCAAAGGGTCTTTCTTTGAGTATCAGAAGTGGTGTCGCAGCAGAACAGGTCCAGGAACCATGAGCCACACCAGCGTGGTTGTTCCCGATTTGGATTTCCTCGGGAAAGAGAACATCCTTTCATGGGGAGTGGCATTCATTGTGGTGCATAGGAAGGAGTGGATGGAGTGTAGGGCACTAGTGAGTACGTCCTACCAACGAGTGGTGGGGAGGCCTTTGGACCGGAGGGCAAGTGTGACCGCTTTCCAGACAGTGGAATTCTCTCTTTCAACCTGCCCATTACCACATGGGTTATAACTGGTGGTCCTGCTCGAAGCAATACCATGCTCCAGGAGGTACTGCCGCAGCTCAGCACTCATAAACGAGGATCCCAGTCACTGTGGATGTAACTGGGGTACCCAAAGATGGCGAAGATGCTGTTCAAGGCCTCTATGACTGAAGAGGTGGTCATGTCCGAGCAGGGCACGGTGAACGGGAAGTGAGAGTACTTGTCGATCACCGTAAGAATGTAGGTATTATGGTTGGTCGATGGTAGGGGACCCTTGAAGTCCACGCTTAGACATTCAAATGGCTGGGTGGCTTTGATGACGTGGGTGTTCTCCGGGTGGAAATGGGGCTTGCACTCAGCACACACCGGACAAGCTTGGGTCATGGAGCGAATCTCCTTGACCGTGGAGGGCAGGTTACAGGGCTTAACGAAGTGCACGAACCGAGTAACCCCCGGATGACAGAGGTCCTCGTGGAGTCTCTGCAGACTGTCCAGTTGTATGTTGGCACAAGTCCCCTTGGAGAGCATGTCTGAAGGGCCGTTGAGCTTACCAGGCCAGTATAGTATGTCGTAATTGAAGGTGGAGAGTTTGATTTTCCACCTAGTGATCTTGTCATTCTTGATCTTACATCGCTGGGTATTACTAAACATGAAGGAGACCGCACGTTGGTCAGTCAGCAGCGTAAAGCGCCTGCCAGTGAAGTAGTGTCTCCAATGATGTACTGCTTCGACTATGGCCTGGGCCTCCATCTCGACAGAGGAGAGTTGGCTCTCAGGGCCCTGGAGGGTCCTGGAGAAGAAGGCTACCGGACGGCCTGGTTCAAAGTGGCCGCCAGTGTAAAATCGGATGCATCGTTTTCTACTTGGAATGGAATGGACTCGTCGATGGAGTGCAGTGTTGTAGTGGCGATGTCCGATTTGATGCGGTTGAAGGCTGCTCTGGCTTTGGTTGACGGGGAAGGTGGTGGTCTTGATAAGAGGACGTACCTTGTCGGCATAGTGTGGAACCCACTAGGCATAATACGAAAAGAAGCCCAGGCAGTGTCTGAGTGCCTTTTGGGTGTAGGGGGAGGGGTGGCAGGTCCATGAGGGGATGCATGAGGTCTGGCATTACCACCCCGTTCTCCATCACGCAACCAAGAATTGCATGCTGAGTGGTCCGGAAGACGCACTTGTTGAAACTGTAGGTTAAGTTCAGTGGAATCGCAGTCTGAAAAAAATCTTTTCAAGGTTGGTATCATCATCCTGCACGTCATGGATGGTGACGTTGTCCAGATACGAGAAAGTAGCTGTTAGCCCATTCTGGTTTACCATCTGGTCAATTTCCCGCTGGAAAACCACAACGCCATTCGTGACCCCAAAGGGTACCCTGAGGAATTGGTACAGGTTCGCTTTGAAGGTCGTGAGAGGTTGGTCTTCTGGGCAGATCGGGAGCTGGTGATAGGCCGAACGTAGGACAATGGTGGAGAACACACAATATTGGGTGATCTGATTCACCACATCCATGATCCATGGGAGGGGGTTTGCATCCAGAAGGTTGGAGCAATTGATTCTCTGGCAGTAGTCAACCACCATTCCACAGCTTCTCCCCGTTTTTAACAACCACCACCTGGGCCCTCCAGGGACTTGAGCTGAGTTCGATAATGCGCTCGTCCTGCAGTCTGCGTCCCTCACTTGTGATAAATTTCCTGTCCTCTTAACTATACTGCCGGCTTTTTGTGACCACTGGTTTTCAGCCAGGGATGAGGTTTGCGAAGAGTGCTGGAGGAGCAACCCGGAGAGTGGAGAGGCTACACGTGGGACGTGGGGGCAGGTGGTGTGGGCTGTCACGGGCAGGAGGCCTCCGGGATGGAGTGGTTACAGACAGAGAATGGCATGTGGGGCCCCCATAGTGCAGGGAAACAGTTCGGAACTGACACTGAAAATCCAGTCCCAGCAATATGGGTGCACACAGTTGAGGGAGGATTAACAGTTTAAAATCGGTAAATGTCATACCCTGGACTTTCAGGATCACCAGACAATACCCCTTTACCCCAGTCGAGTGTGATCTGGTCACCAATTAAATCTTTTGGTCAGTGGGGAGGATGACAAGTCCACAACGGTGGGCCAGGTCTGGACGGATAAAACTCTCAGTTGACCCAGAGTCAAATAAGCAGTTAGTATGGTGTCCATGCACTTTAATCCATTGCATCACTTTTGTGAGGGCATGGGGGCAGTCCTGGTCCAGGGTTACCAATGCAGCGACCTGTGCTGGGGACAGTGGAGTCTTGCAAGATGACGTCATGCAGCGTCGAGGCTGAAGTGCACTACATGTGTGTGGTGATGTCACAGGAGCAGTCAGGCTGGAGCTGTCGGTGTTGAGTGGCTGGGGCTGATGCTTGCAGCTGGCTGGGACTGTCAGGCTGCTGATGGTAAGTGCTGGGGGTCGCTGCTTGCAGTCAGCGGTGGGACGGTCGGTCGGGTTGTCGTCGGTAGCGGCGGTGGGCACCAGGTCGGAAACGGAGGTGGGTACCCCGTCAGCGGCGGTGGTCAAGGCGGGAGCCATTACCAGGTCAGTAGCAGTGTCGCTGAAGTCTGGGCCAGAGTCGGGGCTGAGGCGACCGTTGCTGAGGTCACTTGAGTCGGGCCTGGGTGGCTGTTGCTCCGTGTGGGCGGTCCAAGCGGGCCAACATCATCAGCAAGGGTGGAGTGTACCTTGCATGCTCGGCGCCTGCCCTGTGACGTCAGGCACTGCCGCATGATCGGGCCCTCTCTCTCATTGGACGAGAGCTCTGATGAAGAGAGGTTTGAATGAGGGGGTGGCTGTTGGGCCTCACACAAGGCACTATGTTTGGTAGTGGCCATTGTGGAGCGACAGACTACAGCAAAGTGACAGTTTTTAAGGCACTTCTGGCATCTGGCTTTCCTTGCAGGACACTGGGGCTGCTGTGCTTGTCACTTCAGGATCACATCAGGCAGGGTAGCAGCGGCAGACAGACCATCGGTGAGCCATCGGGTAGTAGGGTTACGGAGGGGCATCCTACTCACTTCATAGCATGGAGTCCAGGCCTGAGAATAAGCATCCATTCTTAAGACCGCAACTTCCATCGTCTCTGCGATCCGGGTCACGTCCTCTAGGTTTTCTCCCTCATGCTCTAGCAGGCACTGCCTCACATCATTCGATCAGACTCCGGCCACATAAGCATTCTGAATGAGATCGTTAGTGATCTCAGCAGCAATTCTGTCTGTGCAGGCACAGGCTCTGCCCAGTACCCTTAGTGCTTGGAGGTAAGCTCTACAGGACTCATCGGGCAGTTGCCTTCTGGTCACTAGCTTGTACCGGGCGTAGTCCTTGTTCACAGGTAGTTCGCAGAGTCCTTTCAGCACCTTCATGGCTGCTGTGTAGGTGGCTGCATCCTGGATGCTCTTGTAGACCCTCGGGGACACCATAGACCTCAATACTAGCAGTCGATGGCCATCCTCCTCCACTGCAGGGTCTGAGAGTTGTCGGTAAGCCTCGAAACACCTCACCCAATGCTTAAAGCCATTCAGGGCAGTAGCTGACTGCGAATCAATGTTGAAGTGTTCCGGTCGCAGCATACGCTCCATCCCTAGAAAACATTTTTTTGCTTAATAAAATTATAGTGCATGTCGAAAGAATCAAAGGCTTGTTGATCCAAATCAAGGCTTTTATTAACTAAAGGACTGGAGCGTATCACATGTAGGTCGACCAGTCCAGAATGACCTGGTCTGGCTAGGATCAACCCTTTAAAACCTGCCAGTAGGCGTGGCTCCACTCTCAGTCAATCACAGCCATCCTATACTACAATATGCACATATACATCGGTGTTATAATCCATACTATCACAATTCTGAAATAGAATCTTGGATGGGTACCTTGTTTTTAATTTATAAAATAATACAAATATGTAGCATTGCAACAGGCCCTTTCTGCCTCCAACTTACACCCAATTAACCTACACTCTGGTACATTTGGAATGGTGGGAGGAAAGGAGAAGCATCAGGGAAATGAGGAGAACATACAAACTCCTTACAGACAGCATGGTATTCGAACCCTGGTCCTGATCGCTGGTGCTGTAAAGGTGTTGCACCAACCACTACATCAGTGGTTCTTAACCTTTTTGTTTTCACTCACATACCACTATATTTAACTGTAAGAGGTGCTTGGGAAAATCTTGCTGGTGGCGAATCTGTCTGCCTTGCAGTGGGCAGAATGAAATTTCATGTAATGCAACACTGTTTTATTACTACGAAAATAAATTGAACCTTGAATCTTGAGATAATTATTGCCTTGTTGCTTCTTAAATATTGCCTGTCAATAATTTTGCATTTGTGGATTCAGATCAGCGGATTAAACTTTTCTCTGATAAATATTTAGTGTTTATGTCTTGAAGTGTACAATATGATGTTTTGGATGCATGGTTGTTCAGCTACTGTCATGATTTGGTTGTTGTTCACAAACAATGAATGATTGGCTCAGAATCCTATCTTATTTACATGCATTACCAAGGTGGAGGAGAATCTACTGCCAACACAATGCAGAGGGATAGCTGTGTCTAGTGGTCAAAGTTTCTTTTTAAATTTTTTGACATACAGCATGGTAACAGCCCATTTCGGTCCAGGAGTCCATGCAGCCCAATTGCATCCAATTAACCTGCTACGTTTCAAATAATAGGAGGAAACCAGAGCCTCAGGGAAAACCGATGCAGACATGGGGAGAAGGTCCAAACAGCACAGGATTCGAACCCTAGTACTGAACACTGGCACTCTAAATGCTTTGCGCTAACTGCTACACCAACCATGCCGCCCCAGGTGCCTGATCAACATGGGTTTTTGGATTAACCACCCTGCTCTTCTTTCTTTTCAAAATGGGATAAAATATAGGAAAATCCTCTTCTTAACAGTTGTCAACAATTGTGTCTGAAAGTTCAAGAAAAAAAAAGAAAATGGAAACAAATATGTGCAGTGAGTTGTCAGTATCCCATGGCAAATGACCATTTTAAAGTTTTTCCTTTAATTTCATTCTGCTTCATCTGACAATGTTAAATGTCTCCACTATTTCAGCACTCATTTGGGTAGGTAAGCTTAAAGAAAGCCAAATCTAAGGCATGGTCTTAATCTTACTTCAAAGCACACTACAAAGATTTAGTGAGAGTTTTTGTCTACCTTGTAAAACATTGAGGTAAACTGAAACATACTGCACATTTTAATAAACGAGCATTCAAGCTCCTGTTCTCCTGGCACTTTCACGATATATCTACCATGATCAAATTAAAAAAAAAACATTTGAAGATGATCATTTATTACTTCAGCTTGTGCTGCAGCTGGAATTGGATGGCATATTAAAAAAAATCCCTTCAGAAATTACATTATGAATACAGAGCCCCACTTTGGCGTTTTAATTTCTGATAGAGCAAAATCTTCATCTTATCTGCATACTTCAGTCACTTAATGCAATTTGCTTTCAATCTTTCTATAAAATCTCATTGCTGATGTCTATTTAGTTCAGCGCAATAATCATAAATGCAATGTACAGCCTTAATTTCACAGATTTCTGTCAACACTTAAAGGAAAAGGAGTACACCTGGTCATAACATTACTGAACAGTGAGAAAATTTCAGATCTTACTCAGTGATTTAAAAAAAAATGTATTGAATAAGATTTATCATATCAAAGACTTTATCAACAAATAATTGATTAACCCAAGAAATTGGTAGTGAAGAAATTAGAGGGTTGTATATAAAGGAGCATATAGGAGGGAGATTGGAAAAATTGACTGGTGCACCAGCAGCAACATTACTCTCAAGGTCATCAAAACTAAGGAGCTGATTGTTGACTTCAGGAAGTGTACAATCCAGTGATGATTGGTGATCAGAGGTGGAGAGGGTGAGCAAATTTAAGGTCTTTGGAGTCACTATCTCAAAGGATCTGTCTGGGACCAACACACCAATGGCAGCATGAAGAAAGCACATCAGCCCCTCTATTTAGGAGTTTGTGGAGGTTTGGTATGACACCAGAAACCCTGGTAAATTTCTACAGATGAGGGGTGCATCTGCATTGTGTTCTGGTATAGGAAGACAAATACTCCTGAGTGGAAAATCTTCCAAAATATAATGGACACAGCCCAGGACGTCACTGGCAAAACCCTCCCCACTATTGAGAACATCTACAGGGAATGCTGCCATCAGAGAACAGCAACAATTATCAAGGATCCACCTCACCCACCACATGATCTGTTCTAGCTGCTACCATCAGGAAAGATGTATAGGTGTCATAAGACTAACACCACCAGGATCAGGAACAGCTGCTACCCCACCACCATTAAACTTCTCAACAACAAACTCAATCAGGGACTCATTTAGGACTCTTTTGCACTTTATTGATTTTTTTCTTTCTCTTTCATTATTGCACACAGTTAATTTACACAGCAAAACAAATAAAGAAATGTATGTTGAGTACAGTTTTTGCACTACCAATAAGTGTTAATTCTGCCTCACCCACAAGATAAAGAGTTTGAGGTTGTATGAGATGTCATGTATGTACTCTGGCAATGAATCTGAAATTTGCCAAGGGTAAATCAAAATGAATACCTTTGTAACTGGGTTGCTGATAAAGGAATTTCAAATGACAAATTATAAATCATTTGTTGCTCTTTTAAAGTATTTGTCAGTTCATATGTGTGGTTCAGCCTTCCAAACCTTGGCATTTTCTCTTTGTCAGCATTGTAATCATCTATGTGCTAACTAGTCAGAGCTGCTTTGGTTGCCTTTGTGATTTCTTAGTTATGATTGGAGAGTGAAGTCTGCAGTCATGATTCTTCTTTCTCATTACCGTGCAGTGTGTGAAAGTGTAGGAAGTGGCCAGGAGTCGATGCAGGAGATCAGCCATCCCTCATGGATGACTTGGAATCCTCCAGGGTTGAAGAATAATCTCCTGAAACATTGTTGTAGATAAATGAAATTATTTCTTGTACACTACAATTATGAATATAAGAAATCAGAATTAACAACTGTTAAATAGGGAACTGTAACTTGAAGAGCCCGATGATTCACTCATCTGACATGGGCAGATGGTGTGCCTTGTGGGTGAATGTGCTGGGCATCTGATGTCAAAAGAATGGCAGCATGTCAGTGTGAGATAGGGCTTCAGGTAATGGAATGTTAGGAATACATCCCATTAGAACATGTCTCTCTGGGGTGAAATCATTGTATGAGATCAAGACTGAAATCCTGCATTTGTCTGGTAACATTTCCTCTCAAGTACAACACTTGAAATATCCATAGCTGGAGCAAGGTATTGGAAGGCAGTAAATACCAATGAAATGCACTACGGGTGTTAAGGTTTTTGAGAAAGAGGAAGGCAGGGAGTGGAAGAAAGATATTACGGCAAATCCAAAATAAGTTGAATTTTGTTCATCTCCCTTCACTCTTTCTTTGCTGTGTCTGATAGGAAGGGAAGTCGGAAGGGAGTTTGAGTGAGAGAGGTGAAATGGTGGCCTAGCTGTCTGAAAACTGTCTATGTTTTCTGTAACTGGGTTCATTTGGATAAATATGCAGAAATATTGCTGGGACAATGGAAGAAGCTTGCACAAAATGTAACCCCAGAAAACACAACTTGAATAATGTATGTATTATACTTGTGCTTCAAACTATTAATGGAAATAACTCAATGATTTTCAAGTTAAGCTGAAGGTCTATGGATATCCAATGATTTGATAAGTTTGATTGTTGATGCTAGGAGGCTTGAGTATTCTTCAGCACTTGAAATGTGCCACAGGCTCGTTTGTATGTCAGTTCTATTATGAAAGACAGGCCATACTCCAGCTACAAACCACTTAAATATTCAGTGATTTTAACAGAGATTGCTGGTGTTGATTAGCATTGTGTATGTTGTCACAGTTGTTCATTTTTATGCTTCCAAGTTGCAGATTTATTGGTCCGATATTTCTAACAAAACAACATTGAAAGGAGTTGTCCTTGAATTAATTTGAATTAGAGTGAAACCAAAGCATCAGTGATAAACGGAGAAGATTTCTTTCATTATATTATCTATTCCCACACTATTTTCATGATGAGCGTTTTGTAGTTTAAACTGTGAGAGGTATTAGAATATAGGAAGTAAAGCTAGTATGAATGAAATAAGGAATACTAGACTAGATTAGAGGAAGTTAAGTAAGTGCTGAGTAGGGATGAATTCCGATAAGGATGAATTTGGATAAGAATGTGAGGAAGGGTTACGCAAGTATAATAGGATAAGGGTCTTATAGTGATAGAAAGAATTAGCAAGTTCTGCAGAATTAGAAAGATACCCCATGGTCTTTCAAGTTTACAGAAACTGCACGTAGGCAGACAGAATTACCAAATGCCAAACCAATCCAGAAGGCAGAAGAATGTTGGGGGGAGGGTACCTCTACACTGAAATGAACTGTATAAAAGTTGGGTGAGCCTCAGTATGTGTGTGTATTCCATGGTAAGGGGAAGCACCCAACTTTGCACTGTTGTACAATAAATGTTCTTTGTTCTCAATTTTTGTCTCGAGCGAAACCTGTGAAGGTACTTCTGTTTCTCACAAATGGGGGCTCGTCCGGGATCGCACTCCCTCCACTGACAGAGTGCCCGACGACGGTTCAGCTGGACTCCCGGACGAAGGGTGACTTGTCAGTGGACGAAGCGAGTGATATCCGAGAAGAGGCATTGAGAACAAACGACGGGAGAACGTTAAGGAAGCGCGCTAGGAATAGCTACTGGATCCTGGTAAGAGGAATTTATTTACCTGCTAGTATGGGAGGAGTAAGTAGCAAGGGAAACAGTCCTGAAGAAGGATGGGAAGATCAGATACCTAAACATAGTCCGTTAGGATTCATGTTATCTGATTGGGGTGCGGGGAAAACCCGTGGGAAGGATAAGCAGACTATGGTCAGGTATTGTTGTCAGGAATGGGTTAAGAATCCGATAAAAGGGAGTTCAGTATATTGGCCAAAGTTCGGATCCGACGAGGACTGGATGTGTCAGGCATTGAACATCTGGCTCTACCAAAATCAAGGAGACCATACCAGGAGTAGGGAATATGCAGCCTGTTGGCTTAGTGAATCGTTTAATCAGATGATATTGGACGAGAAGAAAGATACAAATAAGAAGGATGAGGAACCTTCTGCCCCCGAAGTAAAGGGATGGGATGTGTTACATTCCCTTCCTCCACCTTATGTTTCCCCTTTGCCGGCTCCCATCCCCTCCCTCTTCCCTATGCATTACCCATCTTCACTTTCCCCTCCCCCTCCACAGTTACAGAAAGAAGGAGAAAGTAGGAGTGGTATGATGACTCGCTTACAGAGTTCAAAATTACCGCCTCAATTGACACGAGAGGGAGGAGACTTTGATTGTGAGGGTCATTCAGAAGAACAGTATGAGGCCCTTCGGGAGGAAAGGGCTGGACTCTTTGATTTGTCTCGCAAAGGGTAGGAACTTAACCATCATAGAGGAGGAGATAAGCAGAAACTAACTGGATGAGACCTTTACGAGAGGTTCCCTTGGGATGGGATGCAGGGGATTTCGGATTTGTAAATGTGCCTTTGACTAGTACTGAGGTGCGCAATTTTAAGAAGGAAATTACCTCTCTGATAGAAGACCCTCAGGGATGTGCAGAACAATTAGATCAATTTTTTGGACCTAATATGTATACCTGGGATGAATTAATGTCTATCTTTAAGACTCTATTTACTTTGGATAAGCGTGGAATGATCCGCCAGGCAGGGATCAGAGTCTGGATATTTACTAGTTCCCCAACCTGGAGTTTGCTTGTTGGGACGGGATTTACAGCACCAATTGGCTATCGGTACCAGACCACAGGGATCAGGTATCGGGGTTCAATTTTATGTTCTAACAGAGGAGGATCGGGAACTGATAAATCCTAGAGAATGGGATTAAATGCTTACCCTTAGCTTTAATTAGGACTCGCACAGCTCCTCGTAAGGACCTTGCTGTCTCACCATATGAAATTATGTTTGGTCTTCCTTATATGGGATTCCACACTGATACCCCTACCCCTGAGGCTAATGACCAGTACATATCTAAATATTTACAGGGACTTTCTACCTCTCTGTATGACTTAAGACAGAAGGGTTTATTAGCTCAAAACCCACCCCTGGACTATCCTATTCATTCTGTTAAACCTGGTGATTGGGTATATGTAAAAGCGTGGCAAGACCATAAACTAAAACCGATATGGGACGGCCCTTATTATATACTTCTGATTACAGACACTGCAGTGAGAACAAAAGAAAAGGGGTGGACTCACATACAATGCATTAAACAAGCTAATCCACGGACTAAAGACATTGATAATATACCCTCCACCTGGTGTGCAGTCTCGCATCCTTCTGGTCTGAAAGTTACGCTATGCCTGGAAAATGTGCTGTAATGCTATTTTTATTATTTGCTTTATTGTTTTTCTGATGGTTCCCAATTTTTGGGAAACCACCCAATTGTACACAATGTATTAAGTCCTCCTGGAATAGGGGCAGCAGAGGTGATAATTACTTTGAGGAATGGACAAGTTTACCTTTAGAATGCTGACAGGGCACAGGTATAGAGTGTATTCATAGTGGGGTACCTTATTTAGTAATTTAGGATCCCAACATGGACCAGATAAACAGAACTGCCCTAGGGGAGTGGATTGGGTTTGAGTCCCGGCCTCTACAGATATTAAAGAGATGAGTGCTAAAAATATGGAACAAAGAAGATGGTGGGAAAATGATAGGTAGAACATTAGTCAGGGCTATACCTGGAGTAGGGATAAAGGGGGTATATATGCAAATGCTCGCAGACAAGCTGCTACTCATAGGTTAGGTAACAATAAACGCAACCCACCCCCCCGCAACTTGGCATCTTGTAAATCATTCTTTGGGTCACGAATACATTCGGAAGGCTAAAGGCCATCACTATAAGGGGGATTCCAGTTGTAAACGGCTCAAGCTGCTCCAGAGTACCACAACTGTTTGGCATTTAAACTGTTTAATCAGACTCCAGGCAGTTTTGGAGATTATCACCAAACAGACAGCGACGGCCTTGGATTTATGGGCTGAAGAACAACGACAGATACGAGCTCCAGCTTATCAAAACCGCCTGACTCTCAATTACTTGTTGGCTGCTGAGGGCGGCATTTGTGGAAGATCGATTGATGACAACGGTCACAATGGTCAGGCGGTTGAACTTTTTACTGGTGACATAGCAGTTGGACTCGTTATTTTAGCCATCATGATACTTCCCTGCCTAATGACTTGTGTGCAGTGTTTAATTCAATGGACCCTTCATCAGATCACTACAACCCAAAGGATGTATGTTTCCCAAACTCCATCTGATGATGCTGAGATGGCAGTTCATTTGCTGACTCGCTGAAAAAAACATACCAAGCTTCCAGTTGAGAATTTACTAAGCGCAGCTAAAGAAAAAGTGTGGACTGTGAGAGATAATAGAATATAGGAAGTAAAGCTAGTATGAATGAAATAAGGAATACTAGACTAGACTAGAGGAAGTTAAGTAAGTGCTGAGTAGAGATGAATTCCGATAAGGATGAATTCCGATAAGAGTGTGAGGAAGGGTTGCACAAGTATAATAGAATAAGGGTCTTATAGTGATAGAAAGAATTAGCAAGTTCTGCAGAATTAGTAAGATACCCCATGGTCTTTCAAGTTTACAGAAACTGCACGTAGGCAGACAGAATTACCAAATGCCAAACCAATCCAGGAGGCAGAAGAATGTTAGGGGGGGGAGGGTACCTCTACACTGAAATGAACTGTATAAAAGTTGGGTGAGCCCCAGTATATGTGTATATTCCCATGGTAAGGGGAAGCACCCAGCTTTGCACTGTTGTACAATAAATGTTCTTTGTTCTCAATTTTTGTCTTGAGCGAAATCTCTGAAGGTACTTCTCTTTCTCACAAAACTATATAGACATTAAAAATCTCATGGGCAATGCATTCTTTTTGCAACTTGCTGTATAAACATTTGCAAAGTGAATTTAATTTTTCAGTCAACATTCACTTGCAGTTATAAACACTTAATGCTCTTTATTACTGCACATGGGAATTATTCTTCCTAAATTGTCATCTGTCCATCACATTTTCTTGTCATTCAAACATTGCGGCATGGATCAGTTAGGCTAAATCGTCTGATCTTGTTGTATAAATGCTTTTAATCACATTTCTGGATCTTGAGAATGAACAATATTCAGAATGTTCAGGCACAAGGTCTTTCAGTTGTTAATTACTGAATAGAAAATGCTGAAACACTCTGCAGGTCAGGAACCAACTGTCAAAATAAACAGTTAACTGTGAATAGAAGCACAAAAACTCCAGCTGTTGGCATCTTGAGCAAACAATGAGCTGCTGACGGATCATTATGGGTCACATATCATCCATGAGTGGAAATTGTCGGTCAATATTATGGACAGGAGCCTTCAGCAAGACCAAAGTAATCTATACATCTTTGCATCTATGAAGGAATCTGGAGAGTGACCAAGAGATGACAGGGTATTTGGCAGATTATGGGGAGTTCGGAAGAGGGAGACACCATTACAGGTGAGCGGGAAGGAAATTGGAAAAAGTAGGAATAGCAGTAGATAAAGAATAAATGGAATCACATTAAAGAACTTCCATTCTCACTTGGAAGGAGAGAAAACAATTTAATTAGATGGGGAAGGGAGATGGGTGGAACAATGAGAATTACTGTGATGGGGTCAAATAATGCAGCCACTAAGGAAAACTCCTTTGTCTGTCTAATGAGATGCTAATATAATAAATTCTAGGTAATGGGGACCAGGCTAAAATGAAAGTCAACATTTAAGAGATGACAGCTGAATAAACTGTCCAGTCCTGATACAAGCATAAAGAGAAATTTACGCAAAGTTGGAGAATTTGATTTTTGAGTCCTCCAGGCAGCAACATGGAACATGGTCTCAATGTGAAAACCCAATGCAGAACACTAGATTGGAAGAAGTACAAGTGGATGACTGTTTTGGAGACTGAAGGTATTGGAATTTGGGTTAGGAACTTGGAGGAACTCAACAGGTTGAGCGGCGTCTGTGGGAGGAAAGGAATGGTTGATGTACCAGGCCAGAACCTTTCAACATGAATTGTTGCTCTACCTGGAAAGATTGTTGGGTTTCCTGGATGGAGGAAAGGAAAGAGGTAAAATGACAGATAATTCACTTGTGGCAGCAAAGGGAAGTGATGAGGAGTATTAATCAAGGTCTGAAAAGCAGATGAGAGATGTACAAAAGGTGAAATCCTTCAAAATACTGAGAGGGGAAAGGATGTGGCCTCCCCTTCACTGGAGAAACCAAGCATCAATCTGATGATAGCAAAGAAAAAGATACAAGCCCGAATCATCAGTTATGCATCCATATCTTTGTTCAAGCCGGAAATGTCATTTATGTACAGTATCTTTATCTTTGCTATATAAAGTACAATGTTTGACTTGCTGAGTTTCTCCAGCATTAACCATATAACTATATAACCGTTTACAACATGGAAACAGGCCATGTCAGCCCTTCAAGTCCATACTGGTTCACTTGAACAACTCCACTAGCTCCTCTGCAAACTCCTGAGGAAGCAGAGGCTTTCTTCATGATGCCATTGGTGTGTTGGTTCCAGGAAGTTTTTCCGAGATAGTGACTCCCAAGAACCTACATTTGCTCATCCTCTCCACCTCTCTGTTCAGAAATCTGATGGTGGAAGCCTGCAGACACCATGGTTAAAATAAAAATAATGCTGGAGAAAGTCAGCAAGTCAAACTGTGCATTTCATGTAGCAAAGACAAAGATACAGAACCAATGTTTTGGGCTTGAGCCTTTCATCAAGATCTGGAAAAATGTCAGCAGGCACCTGGACAAAATGAGAGGGAGGGGGAAGAGGGGTAAGAGCACAGTCCCAAAGGCAGGAGACAATAGGTGGACAAGGGAAGGAGGGAACATCATCAAGCAGGGGTGAGGGATGGATCTGTGAATGGAGAGCTGGAGGAAAGAAGACAACAGGAAAAGGAAGGGAGTGAGAACTGAGACTAGGTTAGCAGAAACCTCTCTAACCTGGTTAGAGAGTGCCCAGAAGGAAAAACAAGTGGTGTTGCTCCACTTAGGGGTGGTCTTGATGGGGTAGTGTATTAGGCCATGGAAAGACATTGTTTTTACTTCAGCCACAGTGTCTGCAGACTATCGTGTTTTACTTCTGATCTTGCCTGCCACTTCAATTCCTCATCCCAATACAACTCTGACCTCTGCCTGTGGCTTTCCAGTCCTACAAGGTCTCTTTTGGAACAATTCCAGGAGCAGTATTCACTTTAGAAAGGAAAAAAAAATATTATTGGATGCTCTAGATTCAATAAAGCAGTCAAGCCACATGTTTCAAATACAGTTGTAACCACACTGCCACGTTTGAGTTACTTTTTCAAGCGAGATCATATGGGTGTCAGGATTGGCATAGGGGTTGGTGCCAGTGACTGGGACTAAGGTTCGAATCCCAGACTGTCTGTAAGGAGTTTGTATGTTCTCCTTGTGCATATGTGGGTTTTCCCTAGGGACTTCTGTTTCCTCCCACCATTTGAGACGTGCCAAGGAGTATAGGTTAATTGGGTGTAAATTAAGTGGCAAGGACTCATGAACTGAAATGGCCTGTCACCATGTTGTATGTCTAAATTTAAAAATAATTACATTTAAAGAAAATGGATAAGCAAGTAGGGTGATAAAATAAGCACATGCTATAGGGCAAAGATCATAGAAATAGATAGGACAGTACAGGCCCTTTTGGTCCAGAGTGTTCTGCCAATGAAACAACCTACTCTAACAACGCCTAAAGTGACTCCACTGCATCACCTATGTCCCCACCCCTATTTTTCTAATTTCCATGTAATAATATCTTGAAATGTCCTGTTGTACCTGCCTTAACCACCATTGCTGGCAGTGCACTCCATGCACCCATCACTCCATATGCTTTGCTTCACTGGATAAGACATTGAGTACAAAAGTAAGGAAGTCAGGGTGCAGCTTTATACAACTCTGGTGAGATCACACTGGAGTAGAGTGTGCAATTCTCATGGCCACAGTGAATTAAGGTTGTGAAGGCTTTGGGAAGGGTTCAGAAGTGGTTTACCAGATTTAGAAGAGTTACTTTCTCTGGAGAATAGGAGACTGAAGAGAGACCTGATAGAAGTTCATAAAATCATGAGAGCCATTAATGGAGTCAATGTCATAGTCGATTTTCCAGGTGAAAACAGAGGATTGATGAATTTTCAATGATATTAATTATTTTTTATAAGACAGAAACTTCACCATTTCCCTTTCAAGGGATGTGCTCTCACAGCAGGAGATGTGTGCATTGATTGCACAACCCAAAAACAAATAGGTTATTTGTTGAATATATTCTGTTTTTTTTGAGCGGTCTTGTGCACAGTCATGTTTGTCCAGACACTGTAATGATGAATTTAAAAGTAATTATCTGATGTTATGCAATCAGATATTCAAATAAGTTAATTTTCTGTTTTCAGGGAACACCATTTAGTTAACCCATTCCCCAGAGACACTATAGCTGTGGTTCTCAACCTTTTACCTTCCACTCACCTACCATTTTAAGTATTCCCTATACCATAGGTGGTCTGTGATTAGTAAGGGATTGCTTAAGGTGGAAGGTGAGTGGTGGTTGATAACACTGCACTATAGATATAATATTGTAACATGTCCAGTTCACATTTAATCATGTCACACAAATTAAATATTCTTTTTTGGATCATGCAATTCAGGAAACAAACTAGGATATCATTCTCATTCTCCACTCTCTGTCCTGATGAGGGATCATCAGGGACTTAAACAAGATGTTGTGATTACAATTTAATGGACAAAGGTGCAGAAATAATTCAGCATGTCACAGTGTCCATGGGAAGAAAAGATATATAACCAATATTTCGTGCCTCTGCCCTTCATATGACTAAGATAAAGTTGGTCATGAATTTCCTTCTGACATTATTTCATTTTTTCAAATACTTTTAGTTCTTTAAACATATCAAGTTCTATGGGGATTCAAGGGTGGCATGGTTGGTGAAGTGGTTAGTGCCATGTCTTTATAGGGCTAGCGATTGGGACCGGGTTTGGAATCCCATGCTATTTGTATGGAGGTGATATGTTCTTCCTGCGTCTGCATAGGTTTTCCCCCGTTTCCTCCCACTGTTTGAAATGTACAGGGAGTGCAGGAAAATTAGGCGGCGTGGACTCTGGGCCAAAGGTGCTGTATGTCTAAATTTAAAATTGTTTTGTCAAAAGGCCAAAGAAATATTTTTGCTGAAGTAATGAAGTAATTCTTGTCTGTATTAATTTTGCCTTCAAATTCAAAAGGCTACCTCCAGTTCTTAGGTCCAGCTGACCATATTGAAAAAGAGCATGAGAATAGAGGAGCCATCACAATGCAAATTTCCTGATGACACCACAGTTGTCAACAGAATCACAGACTGCAATAAAGAAGCATTCAGAAGGGAGGTGGACCAACTAGTTGAGTGGTGTCAACAACAGCCTTGCATTCAATATTCGCAAAACTAAGAAGCTGATTGTGGACTTCAGGAGGGTAAAATCAGGAGGACATGATTATGATCAAAGAAAAGAATTATGAATTTCATGTTCTTGGGTGTTGACATCTCTGAAGATCTGTCCTGAGGACTCTATGTCAATGCAATCATGAAGAAGGCTCCACACCAGCTACACTTTGTGTGATGTTTGAGGAGATTTGCTATGTCAACAAAGACTTTTGCAAATTTCTACAGGTGTACCGTGAATAGCTTTTGAACTCGTTGTATCACTGTCTGGTATTGAGGTCCCAATGCATAAGATGGGGGGGGGGGGGGAAACAACTGCAGGAAGTTGTGAACTTGGCCAGCACCATCTTGGGCACCAGTCTTCACTCCATCAAGAACATCACCAAGAGGCAATGTCAAAACAAAGCAGCATCAATCCTCAAGAAGCCTCATCACCCCGGCCATGTCCTCTTCACACTGCTACCATCAGGATGAAGGTACAGGAGCCTGAAGACAAGCACTCAGCAGCATAAGGACAGCTTTCCCCCCCCCTCCATCAAATTTCTGAATGGACAATGAATGTCAGACACTAGCTTGCTTTCTTTTTTTCACTGACTTATTTATTTTTAAATGTAATTTATTGCAATATTTTCATTGAAATGCTGTAGCAAAACAAATAAATTTTTAACCTGCTCATAATGATAATACATTTGGATTCTAATGTGGTCTTTTGAAGTGACAGGGAGTGGTGAGAAAATGGATAAAAATAGAGCCTGTAATAAAGTCTTCTGCAAGTTCTGTAAGTACTTATAGGGTTATGGGTGAGAGTTTGGGGGAAAAATTAGGTTGTTGTGAAGCATGTTTACATCAGTCAGCACCCCATCATGGACTGATAGAACCTTTCATCACCGGAAAGATCCATGTTCAAGGAAAGGAGGAAAGCATTACTCCTCAACAAAGCCTTTGGTTCCCAGCTTTGAAAGGTTTCTGAGTGATAAATAAAATAAATGAATGGAAATATACTGATGCTATTTATTTTCATGTTTCTTTTTTTTTTAAAGCAAAAGGGGAACATTAGACAAAACTGCCTTTTGTCTTCCAAAAAGGAAGAAAAGATTTGCCATAAGCAGTGCCTGATGTCCCTCACCATCAACAAAAGAGACCCTCCAGGGCCCTGAGCCCTGGCATTCAGCTGTCGAGAAAGAGGCCCAAGCCATAATGGAAGCTGTGTGCCATTGGAGGCACTACCTGGCTGTAAAACATTCACTTTGCTGACTGAC
Organism: Narcine bancroftii; assembly: GCF_036971445.1. NCBI lineage: Eukaryota > Metazoa > Chordata > Chondrichthyes > Torpediniformes > Narcinidae > Narcine > Narcine bancroftii. The sequence goes on from NC_091475.1 coordinate 140,159,084, forward strand.
CAACGTGCAATTGCTTTTATGTTCAGCAACAAAGAGTGGGGAAAAATTAAGAACAACAAGATCCTGAAGTGGAGAATTGAGCTATCCACCTACAACTATGAGATATTGTACTGGCCAGGGAAACTCAACGACCCTCCTGATGCCCTGTCCCAGGGGATATGTGCCAACGCTGGATTGTATCCAAGTCCTCTGCAACAACTTCTGCCACCCCTGGAGTTACCATCCTCTACCACTTTGTTAGAGCCCACAACCTCTCCTACTCAGTCGAAGACATCAGAGTTGACAGGTAACTGCCCAGTCTGTGCTGAGGGCATACCCCAGTTCTACTGGCTAGGCAAAACCCACCTTGTCAAAGCCACCCACCCCTTTGAGCAGTTGAGCATGGACTTTAAGGGACCTCTTCTGTCCACCAACAGGAATATATACTTTCTAAACATTATGGACAAATACTCCTGTTTCCCCTTTGCCATCCCTTGGCTGGATATGGCCACGGTCATAAAAGTGCTACGCAGCATCTTTGTTCTGGTCAGGTAACAATAGTGACTTGGGTTCCTCCTTTATGAGTGAGGAGCTGTGCCAGTACCTGTTGGCTAAGGGTATAGCCATGGGCTATAACCTCCGGGGAATGGGCAGGTATAGTGGGAAAATGCCACCATTTGGCAGCCCTTAAATCAAAAGGACAGCCGATCTCCCAGTGGCAAGACTCCCTCCTTGATGCACTCCATATTACTAGATCCCTTCTCTGTATGGATATAAATGCAACACGGCATGAAAGGCTCTTTTTCTTCCCCAGGAAGTCAGCATCTGGAACTACACTACCATCCTGGTTGATGAACCCTGGGCTGGTGCTGGTTTGAAGGCACATCAGACACCACAAAACTGACTCTCTGGTCAAGATGGTCCACCTCCTCCACACCAACCCCCAATACACCTATGTGGAGTATCAAATGGTTGACAGGACACTGTCTCCATCTGGGACCTAGCACATGCAGAAGAATCCTTGATTGACTGACCCATCCACCCGCTCCCATAACCCCGACCAACTGGCCCCACTATTGGCACCCAAATTTGTGCCCCAAACTCCAACTGACCTGAACAGCACCACAGTCCCAACCACCCCTCAGCCACCAGGTTGTCCGCTTGTTGCACAAGACACCGCCCAGGAACTGACAGCTGTGCCACACCAGTCCCTGTGATGGTAGCAGCGACAGATGAGACCACAGGTCAGGCTAAATCTGTAAGGGACTTTGAAGTATTACAAAGCTCCAATGAACGCTAAACCACACCACCCCTTCAGACTTTGTTTCAAAAGGAGGGGTGAATGTGGTGCTACCACAATGTATGTTTGTGCTGTATGGACTGGTCCGCCCCCTGAACCTGTATCTCCTTAAAGGTTGTTACACCCAAACCCCTCCCTCAGTACTTGCCTTGGAACTGGGCCAGCAACATGCAAGCTGTGCTGACACTTTGAGGTGATTAAAGCCTCTTAATCATGATTCTCTGTCTGATTGTGGTTGATTAGTGGTACAACCACTACACAGTGACCCCATATATTGCAGAATGTTACAAAAATTCTCACCATGTATCATTCCCCAATACTCAAGCTCAATGTGATGTTGGACAAATTCACCCTCATTCAGACTCCAAATATCTGTAATTTATATTTACCTCCTATGGACACAGCAAGAATACCTGAGTTCCTCAAAGTATTTTTTTTAAAATGACAATCACAGTATCTGTAGACTTTCGTGCGTTACTTCATTTTGTCCTGGACAGATTCACCCTCAAAGTGTAACATTCATCAATACCCAAGGTCAACATGTAGTGGGACTGATTAACCCTCAGTGTAATGTTCCCTTCCCCCCCCACCACCCCCCCCCTGATGTCACTGTGTAGTGAGACAGATTCATCCTCAATAAGGCCGGAATTGTTGGGAATATATCTTCACTGCCTATAAATGATGCACAAGTTCTTGAGTTCTTCCAGCAGTTCTGCATTTTTACTGCAATCACAGTGTCCTCAGACTTTCATGTTTCATTTAATTGTCTGGTCGGACAGATTCACTCTCACAGTGCAATATTCCCAAATACCAATGATCACTCTGGAGTGGGACAAATACACTCTCAGTGTAACATTCTCCAAGACATGGGGTCACTGGGTAGCAGGACAGATAGAGTATACCCCAAATGTAACATTCCCAATGCATGGGGTCAAGTTTATTGTCATTTGAATGTACAAGTGCAACCTGACGTAAGAGCTTGCCCTGATCCTTGGTGCAAAACAGGCAGATGCACAACCAGACATAACACACATACAGACATACAATCCATATAGTGTGCAGTGGGACACAAACAGTATACCTTCACAGTGTAACATTCCCCAATGACCAGGGTCTCTGTGCAATGGGACAGATTATTCCTCAGAGTGTAACTTTCTACAATACCTGGGTTCCCTGTGTAGTGGGACTAACTTACAGCTCAGTCTAGTATTCTCCAATACCTGATGTGATTGTGTAGTCAGGCATTTTCCTGGTCACACTCTAACATTTCCTAATACCTGGGGTCACATTATAGTGGGACAAATGGATCTTCTATTTGTAACATTCTCCAATATCATGGTTACAACACAGTTGAACAGCTTCGACCATACTTGGGCCTGAAACATCGGTAATATATTTTTGCCTGCCATGGATGCTGCTCCACTGCTTGAGTTCCTCCAGCGGGTGTGTGTGTGTGTTTTTACTATAATCACAGCATCTGCAGACTTGCATGTTTCACTTCATTTTGTAATGGGATAGATTCACTTTCAGTGTAACATTCTCCAACACCCTGGGTCATTGAACAGTTGAACAGAGGTACTCTCACTGTGTAACAGTCCCTTATACTCAGGCCTAGTGTAGTTGTGTGATAGTACAGATTCTATCACCAATGTGTCTATGTACAAATGTACAGATTGTAGTGTAGGATGACTGTCATTGGCTGAGAGTGTAGCCACACCTACTGGCAGGTCTTAAAGGATTGCTCCTAGCCAGACCAGGTCATTCTGGACAGGTCATACTTGTGATATGCTCCAGTCTTTTAGTTAATAAAAGCCATGGTTTGGATCAATAAGTCTTTGTTCTTTTGACGCACATTACAAATTGGAAGATTTACTCTCACTGTCTCATATTCCCAAATAGTAATAATCACCGATTCACCCTCATTGTAACATTCCCCTATACCCCAGATTACTGTGTTGCATGACAGATACAGTATACCATTACAGTGTAAAATTCTCTAACACTCAGGGTCACTGTGCAATGGGACAGATTCACTCTCACTCCAACTTGCCCCAATGCTCAGGGTCACTAAGTAGTGGGAAAAATATATGTTCACAGTGTAACATTGCCCAGTACCTGTGGTCACCGTGTTGTGGGATATATTTCCCCCTCTCAGATCATTCCCTGATTATGGGGGATTAGTGTGTAATTGAACAGATTCACCCTCGGTCAAGCTGGAAATGTTGGGAATATATCCTTTTCTCCTATGGATGCTGCAAGCCTGCCTGAATTCCCCCCAGCATTTCTGTTTTAATACTACAATCACATCTTTTGTGTTTTACTTCATTTCATAGTGGGACAGATATGTCCTCACAGTGTAACTTTCTCCAATACCAGGGGTCACTGTGCAGTGAGACAGATTGACCCTCAGAGTGTAAAATTCTACAATACTCGAGGTCACTGTGAATTGGGACTGATATACTGTCACACTGTAAAATTACTTGAGGTCACTGAGCAGAGGGATTTGTACTGAACAATCTTTTTTTTTCTACTGTTTTGCCATTAAACTCTACTGTTTTTGAATTTCACATACATTATTGACCAAAATATTGGTTAGTTTATTGAGGAAGAAGCTTTCCTCTTTGAGTCTGGTGACTGATTTGGTAAAGAATGAATTTATCATTTGCCAACCTGAATGGAATATAAATCTGGGCAGATGCTGGATGGCTGAAGTTATCTTTCTTTTTGACAGAAAGCTTTAGAAAATCACTCAATATATTCTGTTAACATGAGTTATATTTTCCAAGTGTGTATTTCTTTCCCACATTGTTGGTAATGGGATCATGTGGCACCGTTGTCTCAGATTCAAGCAGAAAATGTGGTTCTTGTATAATAAGGTCATGTTAAGCGGCTGAATTCAGTCATCTAACAGGCAGTTTCATCATTCTGACAGAATGGTCAATAAATGTGATGTGTCGCTAGATACTAATAACTTATCTTAGTCTCAAAATTAAACCTTGTATTCACAATTTTGGTAATTATTGAACAGAATGTGATGACAACGTGATCACTAAGAACTACAGTATTGACTTGAGTGGCAGGGTGAAAGATGAAAAGGGCAGGAGGATTACACATTTAAATTGGAAATGCTACAAGTATCCAGAAGATAAACTTAAAGCTTTCAGAGAACATGGGAATAGCTGGAGCTACTACAGAAAGAAATTGGGTTATTATAATGTGTTTTTGAGGATATTTGAATTGGATTATTAGTATTAAAACTTAACATAACATAACAATTACAGCACGGAAACAGGCCATTAGGCCCTTCTAGTCCGCACCGAACCAAACACCCCTTTCTAGTCCCACCTCCCTGCACAATGCCCATAACCCTCCATCTTCTTCTCATCCATATACCTGTCCAACCTTTTCTTAAATAATACAATTGACTCCGCCACCACTATTTCTCCCGGAAGATCATTCCACACAGCTACCACTCTCTGAGTAAAGAAGTTCCCCCTCATGTTACCTCTAAACCTCTGCCCCTTAATTCTTAACTCATGTCCTCTTGTTTTAAACTTTCCTCCTCTTAACGGAAATAGTCTATCCACATCCATTCTGTCTATCCCTTTCATAATCTTAAATACTTCTATCAAATCCCCTCTCAACCTTCTACGCTCCAAAGAATAAAGACCCAATCTGTCCAATCTCTCCCCATACTCCAGATGCTTAAACCCAGGCAACATTCTGGTAAACCTTCTCTGCATTCTCTCCACTCTGTTTATATCCTTCCTATAATTAGGCGACCAGAACTGCACACAGAACTCCAAATTAGGCCGCACCAACGTCTTATACAATCTCAACATCACCTCCCAACTCCTATATTCCATGCAATGATTGATAAAGGCCAGCATACTAAAAGCCTTCTTCACCACCCTATTCACGTGAGTTTCTACCTTCAGGGAACGATGTACCGTTACTCCTAAATCTTTCTGCTCTTCTGTATTCCTCAATGCTCTCCCATTTACCACGTATGTCCTATTCTGATTCTTCTTACCAAAATGAAGCACCTCACACTTATCAGCATTAAATTCCATCTGCCATTTTTCAGCCCACTTTTCTAAGCAGCCCAAATCCCTCTGCAATCCTTGAAAACCTTCTTCAAAAACATTTCTATTTTATGCAAGTAGCAATTATAAGATATTGACACAAACCAGGACACACTTAGTAACTTGGATACTTGCACAAGATTTTAGACGTATAGCATGGTAACAGGCCATTTCGTCTCACGAGTCTGTGCTGCCCAACTTACATCCTATTAACTCACATCTCCGGTATGTTTTGAATGATGAGAGAAAACAGGAGACCCTGGGGAAAACCCACGCAAACAAGGGGAGAATATACAAACTCCTTACAGACTGCATAGGATTTGAATCCCTGTCCTAATCGCTGGTGATGTTAAGGCGGTGTACTATCTGCTACACCAACTGTGCCATCGCATGATGAAAAACAGTTATATTATTGCTTGTTATTTCTTCATCGGTGTGGGGTAAGTTTTCTTTCAGGTTTGATGTTACTAATTATTTTATTAAATTCTGCTTCACTTATGATCTAGAGAACTATAAAGTTACAGCCATTATAATCCAACATTGGTAACTACCATATATACTTGTGTAATAATTGATCCCATGTAAAAGTTGAGCTTCCCCTCCATCACCATTTCTTTTGACCATAATTCATATTTTTTGCAAATCACCTGTAAAAGTCAACCCCTTCCCCCTTCCCCCTACCCCCACCCCCCATTTTTGGCCACAACCACCTGCCCATCCAACATCTCGATGTCCTGATTGCAAGCCCTTTCCTTGGTTGCCCGCCCACCCATACTCCCGACGTCCTGACCACCTGCACATCCGAGAACCCTATGCCCCAACTGCAATCCTTGCCCTGGCAGCCTGTCCACCATAGATCTGCAAACCCCAACCACAGATCCTAACGCCGGACACAAATCCTCTCCCTGGCCACCCACCCAGAAGAGCTACTGATGCCCCAACCACAGATCCTCACCCTTGCTGCTCACCCACTGGAGCTCCTGATGCCCCACACCCCGACCACAGATCCTTGCCCTGGCCATCCACCAACTGAAGCTCCTGACACCCCAATTGCAGATCCTCGTCCTGGTCAGTGGCTGGGGGGAATGCAGGGGAAGCAACATTTTTCAAATCTGGTACCTTTTCCTGTGTCCCCTGGTCTGACACCACCAACACACCCACCAGTCCATCATCGCTGTCACCCTCTCTTCAGTCTGTCTTTGCCACCACACCCCCTGTCCAATATCACCAACCCTCCCCCACCCCCCCCACCACCCCACCCGGCCTGACTCCACCAGAATATCAGTGCATCTTGCCAGTCAATCATTGAATCACCATGTGGTATGTGTCGTGGCACCTTTTTCATGTTCTTACTCCCACAAACTTTAGAACCTAGCTATGCCCCTGGTCCTCGCCATCTGCTCATGGGAGTTCATGATGCCCCTAATGCAGACTTACCATCTGGTCTTGGCCATCCAAGCTCCTGACAACTTGGATGATATCATGATCATGAGTACCAGTAGCATCTGTGTAAAAGATTAATCCCCAACTGAGAAAAATGGTCCCCAAAACACAACTATTACACGTGTATATATGGTACATATTATTGCTTATTTTATTAACCTACTGCTTTTTTTCCTCATGTACTGCCCTTTGCATCGCTTTGGCTTTACTTGACATTGAATTTGAAGAGCATTTCAGTGAGTCAAAAATGATCATCGTCCATTTATTTTACAAAGAATACTTGATTAACTATTGCATAAGTGCAAATTGACCATAGTATAAACTAGCTCCTCTATTTATGCTGTTGAACTATGTACATTTCTTGCCAAAATATCTTTGGTTTTTGATTAAAATTACAATGCTCAATCAGTAATAAATAATGCTAAATATGGGCAATTTGATGGTCAGACATTTATTTTGCTGATCTAACCATCTCTGTGGTAATGTCTTTTCGCTCAAACAGTTGGCTTGTTTGATATGCTACTTAACTACCTAATCAGCATTCTAAATGGCATGCATTGCCTTGTATCAATAATCGAATACAAATTAAATTTCCTTTGGACCAAAGAGATGAATCCCAAAGTGTACCTTTGGCCTTGGTAGCTCATTTTGGATGTCCCTTTATTCACATTTGCAAGTTATATGGCAGATGTTTGAATATTGGTCAGATCCATGCTGTCATAAGTTGCTATCAGAATTACCCTTATTATTTAATAATTGCACTGACAGTAATGATGAATATTTTGAAGTACCAATTGTTAAAATACACTTTCTATCCCTTTTCATCGCTATTGGCGTAAAAATAGGCTGCAATAATTATTGACCAGTGGCTCTGGCATCTACCATCACTAATTGCTTTGACAGGATGGTCATGGCTCACATCTATTCTAGCCTCCCAGCCAGCTTTAATTGACTTAGTTACTCACTGTCCAAAGAGATGCTTGGCGGATTCAATTTCCTGGCCCTCTGTTTGGTCCTCAAACTCCAAGATATCAAGGACACTAATGTAAAACACCTATTCATGGACTACTGCATGATCGCATAGAACAAACCAGAATCTAGTCCTCAGTGCCCTGAATGGCTCAAGAAGGTAGCCAAGATAATAAAGGACGTCACCCTGCTCATGATCTCTCCTCACTGCCACCTATGGGTAGAGGGTACAGAATCCTGAAAGTCAACATCTCTAGGTTCAAGAACAATTTCTTTCCAACAGCTACCAGCTTGAACCTCACTTTGTTACATAAGAGGACTATCTGCAATATTGTAGAGTTGCTTTTTTTCTTGACCAAGGATAACTGGGTATTTATTAACCATTTTACATATGATAAATTCATTTTATTGCTGTCGTCGACAATGCAGATGCATCTTTAAAAGCATACTTGCTGAAAACATCACAATGTGGTGTGGGAGCTGCTCAAGATTGGAAGACACTGCAGTAGGCAGTGAATGCATCTCAGAACATGATGGAAATGTTTGTCTTCGATCTATACCCCTTGCTGTCTAGGAAAGACAGCCAACATTCTGAAGGATGCTTTACACTCTAGGCCCACCCCCTATTCCCTCCTCCCACTGGGGAGAAGGCTTAAGAGAGTGAAATCATGCACCAACATCTTTTAAAGACCGTTTCTTCCCCTCATCTATCAGGTTTCTGAATGAACCTCATAACAGTGCTAATACGCTGCTCTCACTTTGTACAAATTGATCTTTTACTCATTATATTTCTATATTCTGAAATTTGTGCTCTTGTTCTACTTTATTTAGTTGTATGATCATTCAGGTTAATGTTAAATTACTTCCAGAAGAAACTTTCTCACTGTTCTTTTTACAATATGGCAAATAAACGGCCTAAACTTTATCATCCTATTCACTGAACTTTAGTTATCAGATGCAGACCTTTGAAGTACATTTAGCAATGGTTAAACAGCTCGTGCGCACAAATTTCCAGGAATAGCTTGATTTGCACCAGGGAGCTCCCCTGTAATGGCAAATGCCATGAACATTTTGTATCTGGTGATGGAATGACAAAATGGATCCATCATCCATTGTTGCTCGCTATGTGGCAGAGAGCGCAATTGGTCCAGTAAAATTGTGGGTTGATCCAATGTAGCTAACTTTATGAAAATATTAATGGTGAAAGCATCCTTCCTTGTGTATAAAACATAAGGATTGGCCAGCTGAAAACACTTTCTACAGATGAGATCCACGATGGTTATAAGTTCTAACCAAAATATTTATATTAGTAAGTGTGGATTTGGGAACTGCATAGTATTAGGCATGAATCTGGAAAAGTCATCAGGAACAATAACCTGAATAGTACATGAAAGTTGTCAACTCTAATTTCACCATAATGACATTCACAGAAAGATTTACATTTTATAGCATTTGTGCAGGGCCAACATGCTCTCATCAATCCATTTTCTGAGCTAAGATTTTAAAGACATTTGGTGAATTTTGCTGGTAAAATAATTGAAAACTAATTTCTTGATTTATTTTATAATCTTTGATTTGTTATGAAAGTAGAAATGTTGACGAATGAGGTATTTTTTTTTCGCCCTGATTAAAAATTCTGTCTTTTTCTTTTTCTTTCTCTGGACAAATAGTTTCTTTCTTTTAGAGGGTTCAGTTTTTTTATATAATAAAAAATAATATAACAAACAATATAATCTGTTTGATTAAGATGTGGGGTACCTTGGATGTAATGATATGATTTAGGTGTAATGTATCTTTTTGAATTTTAACATATATTTGTATGCACTCTTGGATTTTGTTAATAAAAATAGTGAAAAAGAGAAAACAAATTTCAACACATGATTAAGTACTTGCTTTCATTACAAAATGCAAGGTGTGACAAAGCTGGGATGTGAAATGTGTGACAGAAGAAATTTTTCACATAATATTTGTACTATTATTGCTTGCTATTTAAAAAAATGATGGCTATAAAAAGATTATTCAAACTAATTTAAATTTCAACATACAGCATGGTAACAGGCCATTTTTGCCCATGAGTCTGTGTTGCCCAATTAACCTACAACCCAGTTTTGAACAGTGGGAGGAAACCAGAGCCCCCAGGGAAAACCCACACAGACACGGGGAGAACGTACAAACTCCCTACAGACAGCACAGGATTAGAAACCTGCTCCCAATTGCTGGTACTGTAAAGGCATCGTACTAACTGTTATATTAACCATGCTGCCCTTTAGTCTTCAGATAAGGTGGGGTGGGCATGAGAGCATTGAAAAACCTGGAGAGGGAACACCAGCATAATATGATTGCAGTTTAAAGTCACATGATTTGTCTATATTTTATTTATAATTCTTTGATATGCTATTATGTGAAATAATTGACCACATGTAGCAAGCTGTACTAATCCACAAATGAACCGGGTCGCAGAGGTGCAGGCTCACACTAAGCTGACATCACAATGGTCTTGGTGAGAGGGGGCGAAAAGGATCATGGGAGTGGTGCTGATAAACTCTTGAGAGTTCCAGTAAAGTCAATTGGTTGGTTCAACTCTCACAGCTTCTGTGTGGTTTTTCCTTTGTTCGCTTAACAGCACACTGGGAACTGAATTTGACACTGTGGGTGAATTATATGGAGATTATAATTGTTGATTGATTGGGCAGCAAGGTTGGCAGGATCGGGACCAGGGTTCAAGTCCCATGCAGTCTGTAAAGAGTTTTTACGTTCTCCCCATGTCTGGGTGGGTTTTCCCTGGGGGCTCCAGTTTCCTCCCACCATTTGAAACATTATGGAGCCGAAGGTTAATTGGGTGTAAATTGGGCAGCACGGACTCATGGGCTGAAATGGCCTGTTACCGTGCTGTATGCCTAAATTTAAATTGGTGTTGAGGATAATGCTGGCAGAATTTTAATCTATGATACATGCTGATTCTTATTTCTGTTCCATACTGTCATTATCCTGCGCTCACATGGAATCTAATATCAGGAGGTATTAGCACTATTTGAGGCAAAGTAGATTCTCTTAAAATGTGTTTTGTCTGAAAATTTGTTTAGAGATTATTCTTTGCTGAACAGAACAAAAGCTGCTGAGGTTCTTCGATGCTACACAAGAGACCTGGGTGCAATGAACACAATCTTGAATCTTGCACAAAATATTCTAGGCACATGGAACAAGGTTGCAACTTAGTATTGTTCCTCACGCATAGAATCTGTTTGGTAAGAAGGTTGCTGATTTAACAGGAATGATCAAGTTAAGATCAACACAATTTTTATGTATTGCAATGGAAATGAATTCATTGTTCTGCCATTCTTATGACTCCTCCACTATTTATCCTGCTTGTCAGTAAAGTGGGTGGACTTTACGCAGCTGGGCAATAGATCTGTTGATCTCTCTGGTGCTTGTGCAATCTCTAAATGGAAGCTCAGCAGTATTCCACCCCTTAAGTACAAGCACCAGCTGCTTCCCACAAAAGCATCAGCAACGGCAAATTTGGAAAACAAGATGAAGGGAAGGCACTAGCCATTTTCACATTGGCTAACCAGAAGATAGGCCACTCAATAAACCGGTTAAGGAAGCCGCTTTTGCCTTTCACATTGAACCACGGTTAACTGGTTCTCTGTGTCCTTTCACACTCACCACCCGGTATCCCCAGGGATAGGGATTCTATCTTCCACCAATGTCGTCTGAATAGTGCATAGAGCGATGGTGGACCTGCCCTACATTCTGATCAATGTATTATGATCTTATATTTAAACAAAATTAATCATGCCTAATTATAACATAATTAAGCATCATGTACAACACAGTATGAGACCTTCAGCCCCTGTTTTTGTGCCAACTTATATTTCTTTTCTTCTTTGGCTTGGCTTCACGTCAGCTGCAGGCTCGTTGGTGGCTGACAAGTCCGATGCGGGACAGGCAGACACGGTTGCAGCGGTTGCAAGGGAAAATTGGTTGGTTGGGGTTGGGTGTTGGGTTTTTCCTCCTTTGTCTTTTGTCAGTGTGGTGGGCTTATAACTTATATAAACCTTTATAAATTTATAAAAGACCATGGGATAGTGATATAAAACACAGAGCCACACAATTTATAAATACTTTAGGAAAAAGCAATGATGGACCTTGCCTCCCAGAATTCTGAGAAAGGGTTATATGTAGAGAGCATTGATGGAGCACTGATGGGGAGGTTTCTCTGCTGCACAGGATTCTGGAAGGGAAGATCCACCATTGCATTTTCTCCTCTGACAAATATTTTAGGTATGGTATAGACAAAAATTGTGGAGGTGAATTTCCATCTAGACTGGAATTGTTTATTCTGGGGAATTTGACAGTTATAAAAGTTAACTTCTCTAGAAGTAAATCTAAATTTATTAAAATTATGTTGTCAATAGCCAGGAAATGTATAGTGGTTACATGGAAATCCAATTCCCTACTTAATATTGATTGTTAGAACATGGAAGTGCAAAGTTGTATTCCCGTTGAGAAGATTATTTATAGCCTTAGGAATAGATTAGTATGTTCGTCAAAATTTGGGAACCTTATTCAGATTACTTATATACCCAGATTGTATAATTTATTTTCATATTTGTCAATTGGTATATTCCTTATTAGAAATTTAATACTCTTAAAATGTGACTCTTGAGATGTTCAACCTTGCTCCTGTTGCTTTTTCTTTTCTATTTTATTTCTTTTTATCTCTCTCTATTTCCTGCCATCTGTCCCCTTTATTAAATCTGGGGAGGGGGCGTTGGGAGTAGAGGGACTCTCCTTATTTTTTTTTGGGACCTTGTGAATGTTTTTCTATGATTTTATATTCAATGTATTATTAATTGAGTCCTATATTCTGTATTTGTTTAAAAATTAAATATAAAATAAACCATGGGGAAGAGTGATGGTGGACCTGCCTTCCCAGAATTCTGTGGAGAGGAGATCCATAATCTCTCTCTCTCTCACGCTGCCACTTTCCCACAGTCCTTTAGAAATTTATATAGGTCAGAAAAGTATATTCCTTTTAATTTTTTGTTTCCTTCACATTCCTGCACTCATGCAAAAACATCATCAACGTGTCACTACTTTGTCCCTGGATAGTTCATGACCTTTACACACTGGGCTAATTGGCAAGCAAGCATTTGTTGATGTCAGAGACAACACAACCTACCAAGGTAGTATGATCTCTGGTGTGATTTGATGCCTGTGTGCCGATTAAGGAGCTTTCACACTGGACGCTTAACTGATAGATTGGCCGTCATTTACTAGGACAAAGTACTGGTATGAAACGGGCTGCAGAGATAATTCAATCCCATTATGTGCAGAATTCCAATCCTAATTTAATAAAGTTTGATTTATGTTTGCAATTGGTTGCCATACACAATAGTGCTGGGGGAAACTCAGTAGGGCACACAGCATCTATAAGAATAAAGGGTAATCAACATTTCAGACCTGAGCCCTTTGTGAAGGTATGAGCAAAAAAGCAGGGGTGGGGAGGAGAGGAGGGAGGAAAGGGCAAGGGGAGGAGTACAGGCTAACAGGTAAGAGGTCATTGGTAACTATGGCTAGCAGTGTAGAAGAGAAATAAAGCTAAAGTGGGGAGGGGTGGTTCTCTGAATGGAGATGGAAGGAGGTGGGGAGCTGGAAGAAAGGAGACAGAAGGATAGGGAAAGAGGCTCACGGGAAGGGTTTTAGATCAATGTTAATGCTGACTGGGTGGAGAGTGCTCAATTTGGTTGGTGGTACATAATTGTGAGAATGGTGTGTGAAATTAAAATGGCCACTAGATAGTCCTTGTAATTGCAGTGGACAGAGTGAACAACTGATGTAAATGCGAGCACCGAATGAAATGGATGACCCCTGCAGATTCACAAGTGTTGCTTCACTTGGAAGGAATGCATGGGACCCAAAATGGTGGTGAGGGAGGAGGTGCTTCTGGAGGTCACAGTGGTAGGTACTGAGGGAACAATTAGTGGGAAGAGATGAATGGGGAGGATGTTTCTGGTGGTAGGATCACATTGTAGATGGCAGATATTTTGGAGGATAATATGTTGAGTGTGGAGGCTGATGAGGGTGTAGGTGAGGACGAGGGGAATTCTGTCTTTGTTATTTCTCGGGATGGAGGAAGCCAGGGCAGATGTGTTTGAAATAGAGGAATGTGGATAAGGCAATAAAGGGGAAGCTACATTGCAATTGGTTGGTTGTTTATGTCTGAAGTCAAGTATTACCATAGATGCCTACAGATTTTATTATTTGGCACAACAAACTTCTGCATGTACAAAATTCCTCTGTATTTATATGTTCTGTGTGGATGAAGTTGTTAACTGAAAAGTTTGGTATTTATTGAAAGTGGTCTGATCTCACCTGATGCTCTGCCATACTTCTCAGCTGCTTGTTGGTTTTCTATGCCCCCCCCCCTCCCCCAACACCTCCAACCATCTTGCAAACTGTTAATTGCCAATGTCCTCAGTATTCTTAGTTGCCTCACTGGTTATCTGACCATCCTTCATTTTGCCCAATACAGAATCATGTCAGTGGCAACCTCTTTACCCAGTCATGAATCTAGCCCAATCCTGCCCCTCACACTTGTTTGTTCTTCCCTTTTCCCTGTACTGCCTGTGAACTTCATCCTCTTGGTTCACAACCTAATTGATTTGCTTTACTAGTTTTAATTTATTTCAAAAATTCAAAATTGACTTTATTCACAATAAAAAAAATACAGTGCAAGGTCTTTTCACATTGAATTGTCACATTCATTTATACTCAAAGGAAAAACAGTGCTAGTTCTGAATGTACCTTCACCGTGAAACAAGTGAGTCTCCCTTACACATTTATTTTTTTGTTTCAGCACTCATTTTGGATGCTACATCCTTTGCGAGCTGACAGAACACCAGCATCAGGAAAACCAGGGGAGGTGACATTTGTGTCATCATTTCAACATGGTTCACAAACACCATGGTTATGTCCCAATCCTGCTCCTTCGACTTTGGGACATCTGGCAACCAAATTAGTGGCATCACAGGGGTTAGTGTTACCCAGTATGGCAACTCAAGGTGTCAGCACCCTCCACCCCACTCAAGGAACTCCTCCTCTACTAGACCATACAGGAATCCTTAGTAATTATATTTTTGTACTGATGTTACTTGTAATTCCTATACATCACTGAATGTAATGGCAATAATAGTGAGATAAACAACTAGCAAAATTAAAATTACACCTTTAAATTACAATATCATATGCATAGTCTTAATAAATTTACATTTACATAGTTTTGTATGGTTGAAGTGAAAATTCAGTGAGAAAACAATAGAATTCAAAATAAAAATGTTTAATTACACCTTCATTCTCAAAAATGTTATTGATATTGATTCACAAATACTACCACAATATTGTAGCTAAAACATCAGAAAATTTGACAAAAGCAGTGACTATAAAACAACAGCAGCAACAAAAACAACAGCGTGTGCTTGTAGCGAGGGGGAGATGAAATCACATGATTCAAAGAGTTATTGCAGTTGGGTAATGACAACTCTGACTGGAGCACATTAGAAGGTTCAAAAAGTAAATGAGCATAGAGTTTTAGCCTTCACAAATGTGAGCTGAGCTTAGGAAAAATGTTCTTGTTATAACGAACTACAGGAATATTTTTTATAAAATAAACAATTTCTGTGGAAACACTGATCAAAAAATGTATAGACTGTTACTTTGGTGTCACCCCTCTGATGGTGTCACCCATTGTGGTCTGCTCAACTCACATCCCCCTAGTGATGCCAGTGAATCAAGTATCATCTGTTCTTCCTGCTGAGAGTGTTCACCTCCATCATCCTGATCGTAGTATAATTCCGCCTCATGCAAATATCAGATTGGCAATGGAGAGACTGAGTACTGTGATTAGCAGCTTCAAGAGAGCACATACTGATGCCTTCCTGATATTGTAGGGGATTTCAATCAGGCCAACCTGAAGAAGTCACAAACAAACTGGCACCAACACTTCAATTGCGAGGACTCAACTCTGTCGACCACTGCTACACCACAATGAAGAAAACCTACCAAGCCATACTATGACTGGATTTTGGCAAGTCTGATCACCTGGCTGTATTTCTACCCCCAGCATTCAAATAGACACTGAGGATCACAGCACCAGCAGTGAAGATGGCAAAAGTCTGGTTGAGGGAGGCAGAGAATCCTCTGCAGGACTGTGTTTAATCAGTAGACTGGACCCATATTCGAGAACTTATCCTTAGAATTGAATGAATATATTATGTGTGTCACTGACTTCATCAAGACCTGGTGGATGAGTCTGGCCAGAAAGGGGAGGCAAGGGGAAGATGTGTCTGGTAGTTGTATCTTGTTGTAAGTGCCGGAAATTTGGGAGGAAAATGTGTTGGATGTGGAGGGTGGTGGGGGGGGGGGGGGTGTAGGTGCGGATAAAGGGGACTCTATGTTTGTTGCATATGGGGGTGGAGGGCAGGGCAGATCAGAAGGAAAAGGAGATCCAGTTGAGGGCTGAGTTGATCGTGGTGGAGGGGAAGCCACATTTATGGAAGAAGGCAGACATTTCAGAAGATCTGGGCTGTAAGAAATCATCTTGGGAACAAATGTGCCAGGGAGAGAGAAATTGTGAGAAGCGAACCTCGCAAAGGTCTTACGTACTGCCAAGTCTCTCAACTTGAAGTACAATAAGGACAAGTGGGTGTTCAACACAGATCATCTGGCTCTTCTTGGTTGTATCATGGGACATGGTCTCATTGCCCCGGACCCCGACCACATGCGTCCCCTTATGGAGCACCCAGTCCCAAACACCCTAAAGGTGCTGAAAAGGTGCCTTGGCCCAATTACGCTGATAAAGCCAACCCCCTTATTAAGTCCACAACTTTCCCATGATCGGCGGAAGCCCAAGCTACCAGATCGAGGAGACATCACAAAGGTCATGATGCATGCCATGGACAAGTCCTTCCCTTTTCAAGTGGAGAGCGATGCCTCCAATTTCACACTGGCCACTACTCTTAACCAGGCAGGCAGGTCAGTAGCTTTTTTCTCCCGCAAGCTGCATGGTCCTGAGGTAAGTCACTCCTCGGTCGGGAAGGAGGCCCAAGCGATCGTGAGGCGGTGCACAACTGGCAACATTACCAGGCCGGTAAACATTTTACCCTGCTGACAGATCAGAGGGCCATGGCCTTCATGTTTAATACTAAACAACGGGGTAAAATCAAGAATGACATGATTCTTAGGTGGAGGATCGAACTCTCCACCTATAATTATGACATCTTGTACCAACCAGGAAAACTCAATGATACCCCAGAAGCCCTATCCTGGGGGATGTGTGCCAGCACACATTTTGACTGTCTCCAGACCCTCCAAGACAGACTGTGCCACCCAGGAAAGCTATAACCCCAGGGGTACTGGCCAGGTGGAAAGGGAGGATGCCACCGTCTGGAAGGCAGTGCTCTTGGCTCTTAGGTCCAAAAACATGCCAGTTTCCTGCTAGCAGGACGTTTTGCCCAAAGCGCTTCACACCATCTGATCGCTCCTGTGCACCACAACTAACACCACCCCACTTGAATGTTTGCTTGCTTTCCCTAGAAGATCAGTGAATGGTGCCTCCATTCCTCCTTGGTTGGCAACCCCAGGGGTGGACCTGCTATGGAGACAAGTGAGGGGCCTTAAGATGGATCCACTGGTGGAAGCGGTACACCTCATACATGCCAACTTGCAATACACGTTTGTGAGATACCCTGATTGCCACGAGGACACTGTGCCTATCCGAGACCTGATAAGGGTCGGGGATACAGAAACTGCCCTGCCTGCCACTCACCATCCCACAGAGCAGACCCCCCCCACACAAGAGGGCAATATTGGAGGCCAAGCCACCCGGCTCTCCCCTCCATGAGTCGGGCCTCTGGGAGGCATCGAATCCCCTTTCCTCCCAGGACATTTCAAGCATCACCCCGACCCAGACTGTTCCCTCCCCTGCTGCCTCCCGGAACCACTTCATCTCCCAAGCAGCGGAGCTTGGACACGCCTGCCCTCCGGCGGTCCCGCAGATGGAGGAAGTTGCCGGTGTGGCTAAACATCTAGCAAAATTTTTGTTTCCTTCTCTCTCCCCTCTCGCTGTGTCAAAGGAGTGGGGGGGGGGGGTCTGTTTAAAATGAGGGGGTGAATGTAATGGTATGGATTGTGTGTGCTAATTGGCTTGGGCTGGCCTGCTCCCTGATGATGCTCACACTGGACTCCTTCCCTGGGACCCAGGCCATAAAGGTTGGGACACTTCTCCCTTCTCTGCACTTCCCTAGCTTGGATCTGGGGCAGCTCAAGTCTTCTGTGCAATAAAGCCTATCGTTCCCCTCAGTCTTTGTCCTTGTGATTATTGGGGCAACTGGTAGTGCCCAGCAACTATGTCACCTAAGACTCTTGACAGCTTCTACAGGTGTACCATAGAGACCATTCTGGCTGGTTGCATCAGGTACCTCAGGTAAGTCTAGTATGGAGATGCCAATGCTCAGGACAAGGATAAAAACAAAACTCCAAACTTTTGTTAACTCGGCCTGCAACATTAAGGGCACCAGACTCCACTGCATCGAGGACATCTACAAGAGGTGGTATCTTAAGAAGGCACCCTCTATCCTCAAGGTCCCCCACCATCCAGGCCATCCCTCTTCACTCAATTCAAGATTTAATTTAATGTCATTGTCATAAACAGTGTCATTTTATATGAAATTGCTTTTGCCTGCTGTAAGGCAGACAGATTTGCATTCAGCAGAAATTACCTGAAGCCCTTCTTGCAGTAAAAGAAAGAGAAGCAAAAGAGAGTCTCCGAGTTTCTGTAAATTCGCCTCCAGTGTTTCTGCAGCCAAACACAGTCCAGTCCAAACCAATGGCAACACAAGCTTCAGTTCCAACCTGCTACTATCAGGGGGGGAAAAAAATACAGAATCCTAAAGACAAGCACTCAGTGGCATAAGGACAGCTTCTTCCCCTCCACCATCAGATTCCTGAATGATTAATGAACCAAAGATACTGCCTCACTTTGACTTTTTGAGCACTATTTTTATTGCTATAAGGTGGTTTATATCAATATTTGCACTGCAACATTGCCACAAAACATTGTATTTAGTGACTTGTTCATGACCATAAATTCTGATTCTGACCTAAAATTTTTCACATTCTTGGAACAGCACAAAATACTTTACAATAAATTACTTTTGATGAATCATCATTCCTACACTAATGGCTACAAGAACTAAATGCTCAAAACAACAATAATCACTGTAAATGTTTTTTTTAAATACATTATTAAATACATATTATATCCAATTTTGCAAAATATTTAATGCTCAACTTTTGAGTCATTAACTGAGAAATCAATCTTCATCAAATGCCTTCATAATTTGCTGCTAGTATTCTTCAAATGATTCAGAAAATCATTGCTTCAAGCGTCATTCTGGATGAGGGCACATCATCTGATCTGATATTCCAGTGAACTAACAGTGCGAGTTTGTGTTAGGACTGGTTTCCAGATCAGACATTAATTCAAGACCTCAACTCTACATCTGGGCAAATGTAAAACACCTTGAGGTGCCATCTGTAGAATTATATGGGAGCTCACCAGATATTATGGCTGATAATTCAAATCACATCATCAAATACAGATTGATTTGTTGATTATTCATTATGATTTTTTTTAAACTTTATTTATTTGTTCAAACAAACAAATAATATATGACATATACAGCAATTAAACATGAACATGAACATTTTTTTTATATATGTAAAAAAAAAGAAAAAAAAGATCCCCCCTTCAATCAACTCTCCTAAGGAGAGCCATAAAAAAGAAAAAAATATTTAAAAAAGTTAAATACACATATTAAAATCTCATCAATATAAATTGAAATGTAAATATTCTGAGTATAACAGCCACTTGTTAATAAAAAATATAATTATGCAAAACATACATAATTTTTCCATTATTAAATACTATTTCATCTCATTATACCATCTATTTATATCAATCATATTTGTATCTTTCCACATACTAGCAATACATTTTTTCAATACAGATAAAGTTAAATATACAAAAGCAAGCTGAAACTTATCTAATCACAAGCCTTTCAGAGATTGCAAATTACCCAATAAAAATACTGTTGGATCTAAAACTTTTTAAATCTTATACAGATATTCTAAAAACAATTGAATTTTCTTCCAAAAAGATAGTATACATGACCATTCATCATGAAAAAAAGTATGAACCGTATCGCCACATCTAAAACACAAATCTGATTCATTAAAACCATATATTTTTAAAAATTTTTCAGGTGTCAAATATAATTGATGTAAAAAATTGTAATTAATCATTGCATAACATGCATTTATCAATCTAGTTACACAATCAAAACAAATATCTAATCAATCCTCTTCAGAAAAAGTAAAACCAATATCCGCTACCCATTTAATTTTAGATCTATCCCAACCCTTTTTATCCATACCATCCTGCAATATTTGATACATAAATGGAATATAACCCTGCTCTGGTACCTTCATGAGAAGTCTCAAATTTATTAATTTTAGGTAAAATCTCTCTTTGGCTTTGCTTCGCGGACGAAGATTTATGGAGGGGTAAATGTCCACGTCAGCTGCAGGCTCGTTTGTGGCTGACAAGTCTGATGCGGGACAGGCAGACACGGTTGCTGCGGTTGCAGGGGAAAATTGGTAGGTTGGGGTTGGGTCTACCAAACATACATTTTTACCAAAGATCGAATTTGATAATAAAAAAATAAAGAATTCTTACCAATACCAAAATCTTCCCTCATCTGATTAAAAGATCAAAACTTACCCTCTTTAAAACAATCTCCCAAATTCTTCACACATTTAAATCTCCAATGCAATAAACTTTGATTATGCATTGAAAAAGAAATAAGTTGAACATTATACAATGGAGTCAAAGCCAATAATTTACCCATAGAACCTATCATTTTATTTTTCTTTATCCATAACTTCATTAAATGTTTTAGTATAGGCACATTATATTGTTGTAACAAATTCATATTTCACCTAAACAAAAATTGATGTATTTCAAATTCAGAAATACTTGCCATCTCAATTTTGGCCCAACTAGGAGGCCGTACCAAATCCATCAATGAACTAATAAATTTAAGTTGGACTGCCACATAATAATTTTGAAAATGTGGTAAACGTAATCCCCCTAACTCATATGTCCAAGTTAATTTATTCAAAGCTACACTCGAAAATTTATCCCTCCATAAAAACTCCCTAACTATTTTATTTAAATCTTGAAAAAAGTTTTTATAGATTGAAACAAATATTGTATACACGGAAAGATATTCATCTTAATTGTATTTATCCATCCCATTAAATTAATAGGTAAATCTTTCCATTTAATCAATTCAGTTTTAATTTTTTTTTCATTAATGGAGCATAATTTAATTTATATAAAGATTGATAATTAACATTCAAAATTATATCCAGATATTTAATTCAATCAGTCCACTTCAAATTACTAATATTCTTATAAACTGAATAATCTCCTTCACTTACTGGTAATATTTCACTTTTTTCCCCAATTAACTTTATATCCAGAAAGACATCCATATTGTATTAAACATTCCTTCAAATGCAAAAGTGACTGAGCTGGGTTTGTTAAATACACCAATACGTCATCAGCAAATAAATTAATTTTATACTCCTCATCTAAAACTTTCATACCTTGTTTCTGTGTATTTTGTCTTATCAACTGTGCTAAAGGTTCAATCACTAACACAAACAAAGCTGGTGATAAAGGATAACCTTGACGAGTTGATCGAGTTAACTTAAAAGATTACAAAATCAAACCATTCATCAATACTCGAGCTACCAGTTTACTATATAGAGCCCTAATCCAACCAATAAAAGAAGGACCAAACTTAAATTTCTCCAAAACTTTAAACAAAAATTTCCATTCAACTCTATCAAATTCTTTTTCTGCATCTAAGGATATCACCATCAGATGATCTAAAGATTGTCGAAATCTATTAATCAAACTAATCACTCACAAAATATTATCTGAAACATATCTATTCTTTATAAAACCTGTTTGATCAATATGAATCAACTGTAGTAAAAATTTAGCCAATCTATTCGTTAACACTTTAGCTATTATTTTATAATCTACATTTAACAACGAAATTGGTCTATATGAAGGTATCTTCAAAGGATCTCTATCTTTTTTTTAGGAATTACTGTAATTAAAGCACTATAACAAGACTCATGTAAATCATAATGTTTTCCAACTTGATTTAATACATCCCCAAACACTGTAGATAAATCATCATAAAAAAAATTTATAAAATTCTACCAAAAATCCATCATCACCAGGCGATTTACCATTTGGCATTTCCAGCATAGCCATTTTAATTTCTGAATCAGTAAATGGTTTTTCTAACTCCTGTATATCTCCATCCTCTAATATCGGTAAATTCAACTGTGATTAAAAAAAAATCAATCAATCCAATTTCCTGTTTTCATTTAGATGTATATAACTTTTTATAAAATGAATAACATTCATCATTAATCTCACAGTTTATAAGTGATAAGAGAATTCCATCTAACAGCATTAATAGTCCTCGATATCTGTTCTTTCTTTAATTGCCACGCCAATACCTTGATGATTTTTTTTAAACCATGATCTTTATGTTTGCTTCAATAAACTTTCAAAGTAATTTATCTGCTTTTAAATGCAGTTCGTGATTGGTAAAAGTGATCAGTAAATATAATTTGCTTATTTTTATTGTTCTGAAGATCCATAACAACATTAAATAAAAGATGAATACACATTGTCTTACTTACATTTTTGATCTTATTCTTCATTGCATTCAGAATTGCTTTGTTAATTGTTCATTATTTTCATGGCAAAATAAAACATTTTAAGTGTGGACTCTCTTAACTGCACAAACTGCAGGTACAAATGTAGTCTCAAGCATAGAATTATTTAATGCTAAATTTAATTGACAAAAAGTCCTGGAAAATTGTCAATGATGGAGGCAATTTGGAATATCATGTCTCATCATAAAAGTGTAAGCCAGTCTAATCCTATCTTCTGGCACTTGAGATCCCTTCTCCACTGAAGGAAAACAAAGGAAAGTTTCCCTGTCTCTCCTCTGTTACCTATTGCTTTAAATCTAAAGTTTGGGTGCATGTTAGATGTATAGAGCTAAGGTCCTCATATTTTCCATGCCTTGGCAACTAAAAGCATTCTGGAAAATGTAAGCTTTTCAGAATGTTAAATACAGCAGTGGTAATTGTTAATTCCATAAAGATTCACTACGATTATGCATTAACAAGGAAAGCTATCCAATTCTAGGCACGTTTTGTATGTCCAATGCTCTCATCCATTTTAGAAAATAAATTAGTACATAATTCCCATTTAAATTGTCATTAGTAGTTGCTCGATCTGCATGTTTACATTTAAATTGCTTGTAACAACACAACCTTTTATTCACATTACTTTCTGCCACTTGTTGCTTGCTGTGTATTTATTCTGAAGCTTATCCTTTGCCACTCCTGGTCATTTATTCAATTGATTATTTTCTTTATAACCATTCTGTCCATCAAATTCTTTGTGGGGAAAAAATCTTGTAGAGACAGTAAAAAAAATGTGATTGTTTTTCATTTAAGGAAAATATTGTCCCATAGATTGAAGAATATTTTATCTTTAATCATTTCTAAAGATCAAACCAGTTTTATTAAAAACTGTTATTCTCATTTTAATATACACAGTTTATTGAATGTTTTATATTTACTCCCCCCTCCCCAACTCCTGCCCCTGAATGTACTCTCTCTTTAGATACAGATAAGTATTTTGATTGGGTGGAATGGGGTTATTTATTTGCCACTTTGGAAAATTTTTATTTGGACCATGTTTTATTAAATGGATTAAATTATTATATTTATGTCCTACTGCCTCAATTCTTACTAATTTACAGCAATCAAAACCTTTTTAATCTTTAACAGGGTATTCATCAAGGTTGTCCTTTAAGACCATTACTTTTTCACTTGGTATTACAACATCTATCAATTGCTCCTTGTGAAAGTAAAGATTTTGTAGGAATCCATAAGAATGGCTCTATTTCAATAATTTCAAGATGATGATGTTTTACTGACTCCAACTCAAAATTGAATTTATATTTTACCCAGATATACAATTTTGATTAAATGGGAAGACAATACTCCACCTATACATGTACAATGGTTAAGTGATATCATGTCTTGTCTAAGTTGAGAAAAATTAGATATACCATTAAAGGTTCCAATATGAACTTTAAAAAGAATTAGGGTTGTTCTGAAGCTTTGGTGCTGTGCTGTCCATCTCCATGTTGTTGTCACTTGATTCCTACCTGTCAGCTTTTAACTGTTTAATGGTATAGATTTTGAATTATAAGGGTTTTTTTTCCCCCTTTTGAATTGTACATTGCAATATTTAACTATTATTCAATTTTGCATAATATAAACATCAATAAAATATTTTAATAAGAAAGAATTATGAAGCAAAAGTTTTTAAAAAAATAGAAATTGAAGTGCTGGCCATTACATTGTTAGAACATTAGAATCTGAGCACTCATTTAATTGACAATAAACTTTGATTCTACAAGGAGTATGAATCATATTTCTTCTTGTCAATCTCATGCCTGGTATGATTTACATCACATTCCATTACTGAAAAAGGCAAAATTGGGGTGGGGAGTTGGGGGGGAGAGGGGCTTGGTTCTCATTGTCTGCCTTCTTCCAATAAACAGTGTAGAGTACGCATACATTCAATTGATTTGTGTGGGGTCAGAAAAATAGGAAAGATGTGGTAAGGTTGGCATATCAGTTTAGAGCCCCAGCGATTAGGACTGGATTACAAATCCTGCTCTGTCTGTAAGGAGTTTGTTCGTTCTCCCGTGTCTGTGTAGGTTTTCCCTTGGTGCTCTGGCTTCCTCCCACTGTTTGAAAAGTACTGTGGTTGTAGGTTAATTGGGTGTAAATTTGGTGCACGGACTTGTCAGCAGAAATGGCCCATTACCGTGCTGCATGTCTAATTTTTTTTTAAAGAATTAAAATGTTCCTCTACTACTTATTAGACTGTGCTCCCACCTGGCTACATTTGGTGATCCTGACTTACAGCATATTTAAAGCTGAAAAGTGTATAGTTTTGATCAAACTGTTGGGTGCTTGTAGCTGGGTTGAATTGAAAATTATTTCTCTTTCATTTTCCACACTCACCCTGCCATTGAAGTCCAATGCTGGATAACCAACTGTTTATTGTACTTAGTCCTTTTGGAGAGATACTGATTGGTACACCTAGACTTTTCTGTCATAATTATTTTTCTTCAGGGGTGGAATAACTGATGTTTATGGCTTGATGACCAGTTGCTATGACAATTTATCTTCATTGTGTCATTATTAAAAAGAGGAAAATCATACAGTTTAATTAACAATGAGCAGCAATAACTTACTCATATGGACATGATAAGAGTACATGCTATTACCTGGCCATTTCATTGTTTTAAGTTACTTCAAAGGCAGTTACGGCTACCTGAACATAGTCTTGCCTCCTGCTGATAGTTGATGTCTGGTAATAATAATCAACAGAGTAGCCTTGTTGGGGCCCATAAAAGGTCATCACAAAAAAATGCAGGGTAATGCTAAATCCTGGGTTCAAGAAAATCGACGATCAACCTGACCCAATGCTTACCTAACATCCTAGGACAACCCATTTTCACCATAGTTAACCATTTATTTTTGCATGTTTACCTTCTGGCAAGTAAAGTATCTTTGAATTAGATTTGAACTGTGATGTTTCTCCATTGATCTGCTTGTCAAACTTCTCAGCTTGAGCTTTGAGAATAGGACCAGATATTGGAAGACCTTCTGTGTGAGCTCGAACTAACCAGTAGTACAGGGAGTTACTGAGGTTGACATCTTTAGCTGTCTTCAGGCATTTGGATTTTAGTCCTGTTTCTTCTTCAACATTGCAAAGCAATGTGCATAACATCTTGAGATTTCTTGCCACAAAGTGTTGATTCTGGTATATCAAATTCTCATGCAACTTGAATTTGATGTTTAGACTTGATCAGGTCAAGTGCGTGAGGCTTATCTTTCACAGAAAAATATTTTATTTTTCTAACAGTTTATTCCATTTTGATCTAACTCACCAAAAAACTTCAGTTCCAAAAGAGCAAAAAAAGGTCCAATAACTCATTGCATTATATCCAAATTTGCGATAAATTGGCGTGCTTAAAATTGGTGCTAGCACCAGGGAAATGCAGCTGCATGGGGGATTGTGGGTACAGAAGATGAAGACGGTCATTTTATCCACTCAACCTGCATTGAGCAAGGTGCTGACCACGCCAGACCGGCCCCAAAGTGACCCAATGAGATCCTGGCCTGGAGCGGCACTCTGGGGCACTCAAGTGAGCCCCAGAAGTGCAGTGCCGCACCCTTGGGATTGAGATTATTGGCCTAGAGACTCTGATATTGTGTGCGTAAGGTGAGGAGAGTGGCACCCCCTCCTCCCCCTGCAAGTGGCACCTAGTTCTGTGCCTCACCTGCCATATCCTAGATACCCCAATAGACTGGACTTCCTAATGGAAAGACTACAGTCTGTCCAGGTTGGCAGCAGAACATTTAGCACTGTCACACTGAGCACTGGAGCAATTCATAGCTGTATACTCAGTCCACTCCTGTTATGTATTGACCCACGACTGCAATGCCAGATTCAGCTCAAACAGAATAATCAAGTTTGCAGATGATGTGACAGTAATTCATCTTATCAGCAACATGATGTGTCATACTACAGGGAAGATGTGAAAAATCTGGTGCGAGAATTACAATCAGAGTCTTTACATGGCCAAGATAAATATGATGATTGTGGATTGCAGGAGGAACCACCCTCTAATATTCATTTATAGTCAGCCTGCTTTTTTTTGTAGCTCACAACAAAGGCACAATATCAGTTATAATACTTTCAGTCTTATTGCAGGGTCTTGAGCAGAACTGTGATGTGTCACTTTGCCTCCACAGAAGCTACTTGATCTGCTGAGAATTTTTGGTGGTTTGTTTTTTTTTAATATAATATGGATTCAAGCATCTCTGGTATCTCCACTTTTATTCTAGGCAGCTTCAGTTCGTAAAGTTAACTGAAAATAGATGGACAACCTTTTCATTCACATATTGGATTAGTGAGTATTTTACTGACATTTGCAGAATATTTTGCTTTCAATCTGTCATCATCATCATTGCTATCCCTCGTAGTCAAAGATGATGGCCTTCATTCCATTGATCCACAGAATGAAGACACCTGTCCATGTAATAGTTTAATGTGTTCTTGATGTTCCACTCCAAGAGGCACATGATACTTCACAAATTAACCAACTAATTCCAATGTCATAGAACCACAACAATTGGAGCTGATGGATTTGTTGCAGCCTTTGTCCACCTTCATAGCCATTGAGTTCAGAGTAACTTCATCTGCATGTTCCACCGTTGAGGACTTGGTTGGATTGTTCTTTGTCAGGGATCTCACCCTTTACCTTACCACCATGGGGGACCTTACCAGGAGCATACCTCCAGATGGCATCATTCTTAGGATCACAGGAACACACAAGCTTGTCCACAATGACAAGGTAACAATCCACCAAGAAATTTCAATATATAGTATCTTCAGCATAATATATTGCTCAAGTCTCTACACAGCATTATCATGTGGCATTCAGCATTAACTATGGAAACATTAGAAGGCCAATAATTCAGTCAAAGAAGATGGTTTCAAGGAGTTTCATAAAACAGGAGGAGAGTTGCAAAGGTTTAGGGAAGGAATTTTAGAATTTTACAGATATGACAATTGAAAGCACAAATACCAGTTTGGAAGCTCACACTCAGGATGTGTGGACCCAGAAACTGAGGAAATGAGATGACTTATAGGTTGGAGACGTTTGCCGGATAAGGGAATTGTAAAGCCCTAGATGAGATTTAAAAGAAACAACTGGAAAATCAACTACTCTGTTTTAGTCTTTCAGCTCAAAGTTAAACTTCTCTTCTGTTCCAGCTGTTATTTTATTTTCTCAGCCTGTTTCCAGCATAATTTTTCATTTCAGTAGGTTGTCTGCCCACCTCAGAATGAAATCCGGTCCCCACTGAGGTCAAATAAATAGAGCAGGTGCAGCAACAATGAGTGTAAATAATCATTAGAATGTTCAATTATTTTTTTTATTTTCTGGAGCACGTTGCCACAAATACTCCAGCAGAATTCCAATTCCACTCATCCTACTTTCTATCCTGTTAACCTATCCCAATGAGAATTCAATTTGATCTGATATTCAGATCATTTAAGGCAGAATATACCAGTCACTCTTTGCTGAAGTGAACTCTTAAATAATGGCATTTTACATATTCAATATATATTTAAATAATAACATTATCCAACTTTTCGTATCAAAATAACAATTCTGTGTCTTGTACAAAAGCAAAACATTCAATATTCAATTAACTCAGTATTTTTGTATTTTTACTTTCCTCTTTGCTAAAATCTGTAGACTGAGAGGAATAATAAATTGTATGTTGTGTTTTTCTTACTCATGGATTACTTATCACACAGATGGTCAAGATATTTTGTTTATTTTCTACATAATTTCAATGCCTCATATCTGGCAAGCTCACTTACATGCCAACAGGGCCATTAGCAATCATGATACTTTTTTTTCTAAATCCAAAACAATTAATAATTACTCTCTCAGTTGGATATTAACTACCCAAGCTCTGACACATTGAAATTAAAAAAAATAAATGTTTTACAGCTGTGATCGGCTTTATGTGACAACACCCATGCTGATGAAAAAAAAACCTGTCACTGTATAAACCAAATCTCTGAAGCAGTTTAAATTGTTATTTAAGATTTTTTTTAAAAAATAGATATTAGATTTATTTTTAAAAGCCAGGGAAGCAAAGAATGGTGTTGAATATTGTCACCCAAAGAAATGTCTGAATAAACATATCCACATTTACTTCAAAGTAGATAAGTGATGTTACATCAGTCATAATTTGGTATTGTTGGGCTTACTAAAGATCTGTTACCCAGCAGCAAAGTACTAACTGGTTACTTTACAACAAAAATCTGAAATCAAGCGAAAATGCATGAGAAAACCACAGCAGGTTTGCAGCCAACATTGAGGTGTGATCACCAGTATGAATGATGGTGAATTGGGGAGCCATTGAGGAACAATTTCAGGATGTGGGATGTAAGGTGGGATTGGAGAGTCAGGGTGAGATTGAAGGTTAGGGAAACCTTACCATAGTTGAATTTCCAGCAACCTGCACCCCATTCAGAGGACATTGATATTATAGTACAATTCTGATCATCCAAAATTGGATTCTCCAAAATCCTTAGTTATCGAAAAAAAAATGTGGAGCTGAATTAACTGGGAACCTCGGGCTCCCGGCTCTGGCAGCAGTGCACAGACCTCGGGTCTCTGGTGATGGCAGTAACAGCTGACCTCGGCTCCCAGAGGTGGGAGTAGCGGACATCAGGCTCCCAGTGGCAGCAGCAGGGACCTCAAGCTCCCAGGCTGGAGTGGGACCCTTGGTCTCCCAGCATGAGTGGGGCCTTAGTGGGGAAGTGTCAGTGATCGGCCATGGCCATCACTTTTTTGGTGAGAATTAAACTTTATTTTAATGCTTAAAAAGCCTTCCCTTGTTGTTTGTTGTTTAAACATTGATACACTTGATTTGCTGTTGCAACTGGGTTATTTTTTTTAAATGATTGGTTCTCTGA
Source organism: Narcine bancroftii (assembly GCF_036971445.1). Classification (NCBI taxonomy): domain Eukaryota; kingdom Metazoa; phylum Chordata; class Chondrichthyes; order Torpediniformes; family Narcinidae; genus Narcine; species Narcine bancroftii. The sequence continues at coordinate 140,188,674 of NC_091475.1, forward strand.
AAAAATAACTTTTATCCGACATAGGTCCAGTCCCAATCATTTAGGATAATCAGAGTTTTACTGTACAATGGTATTATAATTCAGTGATGATTCCCAGTGACAGGCAGGTCTCAGAAACCTTGTTATCTAAGCAGTGGCTAAATGTGTGATATATGGGTAAAATTACATTATTCCTTATTCATTTGATGTGAAATTAGATCATTAATGTCAAGCATGAATGTGTAGCAGAGTCTCTGATGAGGTGCAATTTGAGCCATGAACTAAAACAAAACCTTGCAGGAGCAGGTTATGGACCAATAAACCTTTGGAAGATAATTCTTGGATCAGCTTCTTCATCAAATGTTTAAATTGAGAACTTTTCTCAATATTCATTATCAGGGCCAGTTCTGTACTGTGGGGAATAAATCATAATGCATGGAAATAATCTTACAGGTTATGTTTCTTTTTTAAAATTCAATTCTACTTAATTGGTTTTATAAAGTGCTGCTTTATCCTCTAATAACTTATTTCACTCTCTTGATGGAACCTCAATGAGTTCTTTGTATAACCAAAGTTTTTGTGTATCCCCAAACCAATGATCATTACACTACAAGCTAAATATTGGACTGTACTGTCATGTTTATTTCAGCACAATGTGGAAGACCAGTAATTATTATTTCTGGTACAAAACACAATAATAATGGTCTGTCACTTCATAAATTCTATTTGTTACTTCCTGTTGTGATTCTTTTGTACAGATGACAAGATTATGACATGAGAAATGCAGATTATAATATCATTCCTAATGAAACACAATTTGCATGTAATGAGTTGAAATTAAATCATAATGTTCTAAACCAGCCATTCTAAGCTTATTTTTTGGCATTGGCCTCCTAAGGACTCTGCACAGTTTATGGGCCCCCTTTCCTTTGAAGCAGTCAAATTTAGTTGGTTTCTTCTGTTCTTCTCTCCTATGGACTCATTAAAAAAAAACAGAAAAAGGATTTTATAATTTCAGTTCATGCGCTGTTTCCACCAGGGGAGCCTTTATGGCCCCGAATGATATTGGCAGTTCTAAACCAGGTCAGTCATTAAACATTTTCAATTCAACTGGGTTTTCATAAATCTACTTGTTTTGCAGTTCTGCTCTTTCAAGGGTCATCCATATATTCACATCAAACACATGTAACTTTTTGCAGAACTCACGAGAGAACTGCTCAATCTAATATTTGCTCTTATTGATCACCATAATCTTAAAATTTATTGTAGTTTATCCATTCGATCAAGTGTTTATGAAGGAATTCATCCAGATGTTCTGGGGAGTTAGGCGCTGCGACAATCGTTAACCCTATGCGTACCGACTACTATCCACAAAAGCTGCTTGGAGGCTAAATGAGGTTCTTGTTTATGACACATTTCAATTTAATCTAATACAAGTTCAGATAAGTTTCAAATGGTCTATTAATTAACACACAAAGGACTTGCAATGATCTTTGTTAACATTCTATGTCTATAAATAACAATGTCTGAAGAAATTATCCATAGTAAAGTTCTAAATGTAAACATTCTAAGAGTAAATCCGTGATAACAAAATGTCAGTGTTAATGGTCGACAAGAAATATGCGACCCTTACTTATCCTACCCTGGTCTATACCGCCATATTTTTCAATGCACACTAATGATCCTGAATTCGTACCCCAAACTTTCACATATGCGTCAACCGTTCTACAATACACAAACTCACCACATATGTGCCGACCAAAGACTCATGCATGTGCACAGGAATCAACATGGCTGTGCACACTATATGCCCCCTGGATGCTGCCTCACCCCAGGATTCCCCCAAACAAGGTAAGTACATATTTTGCCCCTACAGGAGAGAATTTTGCATTCACCAATTCTATTTTTCTGACATCAGGCTCAACCAAGTGCATTGTCTAACCAATGTTAAACCAAGTGCAATATCCAACATTCCACAGCAGCAAAATTTTCAAACATGCAAGTATGGGGGAGATATCATGTGATGATGTAGAGTTAGGATTCATCATCCTAACCCTCCTGACACTCAATTGAAAAAGTGTCAAAAATGAATGTTTCAATCAAATAAACTCAAATCAACACCCTCTAAACTACTCAGCCACCTCAAAGGCATGGGAAAGAAAAAGGATAAAGTTTCTGCTGACCTACCTGAATCACGCAAAGAGAAGCCAGAATGGACACTGAGGCCTGTGATGTCTCTGGAACCAGGAGATTGCATTTCAGCTGTTCTGGGGTGAATGAGCAGCCTCCACTACCACAGTGAGGTGCACCACACCTGGTGGAACAGGATGATGGAACTGAAGAAGCAGCATCTGGAAGTTGGAACAGAAGTTGGGAAGTCCTGTCCAAATCTGTGTCAGAGATAGAGAATTCATCATCAGAAATGTCAGGGAGTGATCAAGATGGTGAAGAGGATGCACTAGAAGGGATAAGTCAAGCTAGAAAATTCACAGCCAAAGTGAGACATGTTGACATACTCAAACAACTTAAGAATGTGAGGAAAGATATGAGGGATATGAAAGATGTCGTAAAGTTGCCAAATGCTTGACTGTGAATGAGTTGTACGGAATACAAGCTTCCATCTCATTAGACCCAGAGA